>NC_077227.1:198402213-198727927 GCF_027887165.1 Monodelphis domestica
TATAAGAAATGATAAACAAGCTGATTTTAGAAAAAGCTGGAAAGATTTGCATGAACTGATGCAGAGTGAAATAACTAGAACCGAGAAAACATTGTACAGAGTAACAGCAATGTTATATAATGACCAAGTGTGAAAACTTGACTACTCTCAGCAATGTAATGAACTGGGTCAATCCAGAAAGACTTATATTGGAGAATGCTATTCACCTCCAAAGAAAGAACTGTTGAAGTTGGGTGGATGCAGATCAAAGCTTACTATCTTTCACATCAGTGTATTTATGGTTTTATTTTTGAGTTTTGGTTTTATATGAGTATGTTCTTAAAACAATGACTGATAAGGACGTGTTTCGCATGATAATAAAAATCAAAAAAAGAAAACTCCAAATGGGGTCATGAAGAGTCACATACAACTTAAAAAAAACTGAAAGTGGTGGGATGGGGATCATGTTTGTTTATTTTTAAGCATCAATAAAAGTGTTTTCCTCAATAGTAAATATTTGAAAGAAAGGAGCTAAAATAGCAGATTTAGATACTCCCAATTCCTTTATGACCATTTCATTTAATGTTGCTAATAATGCTCCCCACCCTAGGTCTATAGAACTAGCATTCCAGCCCATTCATTTTAGGACAAAGCACAATGAGGTTCACATTGTTCACTCCCAACAAGACCAGAGTCATGCAGAAGACCCAGGAGTCTTACCTCTCAGATGACTGGGTTACCACTTGTGGTAACCACTAGACCACACTTCCTCCCAGAGAGAGACAAGGGATTGAAATCAAAGGTTCCCCCCACCCCATTCTGACTATTTGCTAATCCTGCCTATTGCCCAACTCTGTGACCCTACAGTCTATGGCTTAGAAACAGATGTTGTAAGAGAGCAGTCTGAAGTATTAAGAAAGGGCGGGGGGTGGGGGGGTGAAGGGGGGTGGCCGGGAGGAAGGAGGAGGCGGTGGAGGGATTCAAGGCACAGAGCCAGGACAAGAATTTCCTCTTCTGCTAAATTTCAGGCAGGAGTGGAAGTCAATCTAAATTGTTAGCGTGCAGATCAGAGCTCGTTTTTTGCAATGGCCTGGCTTCACTTCCAGCTCTGTACACATTGCAGAGAACTCAAAAATTAGTCATGTTGACCTGACTTTTGCCTCTGTTCCCATACTAATATAGATGATGAAGCTACATATTTGGCCTGACAGCCCCTTCATTGGGCAGGAGTGTCGGCTAATATTCCCTGCCCTTCTCTAGAAAGCTGAAGCACCCAGAAGTTGAGCAATTTGCCCAAGGTTACAATGATCACCACACTCTGGTTGCACTAAAAGGATTATCAGCCTTTTTCACTGGGTCTTTGGCCCTTGTCAATACATACTCCAGGCATCTGCTAAAGAAACAAACACACAAAAGTCACTGAAAATCTAATGAAAGTGAAAGGGGCCATGGATTTGAAGCCAATGAACCCCACCTCAAGTCCCAGCTCTTCTACCTGTGCAGCCATACGCATGCTACTTCATTTCTCTAGAACTCAGTTTCCTCAACTGTAAAATGAAGGAATTGGACTAGATGACTTGCTGAGATCCTTCCCAACTCTAAATCCATGAGTGAAGGATAATAATGTTTTGAGCCTCCTTTTCCCTGTAAAGTTCTCACAGTTCCTTTCTTAGCAGTCAGGCATTTGTAACGGATATTCATTTGCCTCTTAAGGTTTAGAAAATATGCATGTTACTTCTTTTTATTTTTTTTATTTTTAATCTTATTTTATTTTTAATCCCTTATCTTCTGTCTGAGTATCAGCTCTGAGACAGAAAAGCAGCCAGGACTAAGCAATCAGGGTTAAGTGGCTTGCCCATGGTCACAAAGCTTAGAAGTATCTGTGTCAAGATTTGAACCCAGATCCTCCTGACTCTAGGTCTTGTGCCCTATCCACTCTGCTACCTAGTTGCCCCATACATATGTTATTTTAATATTAAATGAGAATCATCCTTATTTTATAGATGTGGAAACTAAGATGGAGAGATGTTAAGTGACTTGCCCAAAATCACATAGCCTTTAAGTAAGATTTAACTGGAGACTTCTTGACTGCAGATTTAACATGATGGCCACTAACTACATCATGCTTTCTCTTTAAAATGTATCTTGGGGGCTGTTAGATGACTCAGTGAATTAGGAGAGTCAGGCCTAGAGATGGGAGGTCCTAGGTTCAAATCTGTCCTCAGACACTTCCTAGCTGTGTGACCCTGGGCAAGTCACTTAACCCCCATTGCCTAGCACTCACCACTCTTCTGCCTTAGAACCAATACACAGTATTGATTCTAAGACAGAAGGTAAGGGTTTTTATTTAAAAAAAATAGATAGATGGATGGATAGGCAGATGGATAAAATGTACCTTGACTTCTTTGGGGAAACCACAGATAGGACATTCTTTTTATATGATCTAATACAGTGCAATTGAAAAATAAATACCTGATCGATGTTTTGTTTTTTTAATAAAAGTGCTGCTGATTGGAAGGACTAAAAGACATCACTTCTAATATCATGCTTATTTTTTCATCATATAATGTTGCCAAAAGAAAACAATAGTATTAAAAGTACTTTTGTTAGCATATGTCTAAATGAATAGGCTTTGGGGGAAAAAAAAAACACTTAAAAAACAGGGCTGGCTAGGGCAGCTAATATTGGTACTGAGACAGAAGGTAAGGGTTTTAAAAATAAATAAATGATTAAATAAATAAACAGGGCTACAGATATCCTCATAGTTTTAAATGGCTATAGGAATGCAGTTTAGATTAGACAAAATCCCATGGACCAAAAGGAAATATCCCTCTCTTTGCTTACAGGAACAACTCAGCTGGACAGCCAGATCTTTTGCAAAACATTAGAAGCTTTTTCCTCATCCACACTTGATAGATATGTCCATTACAGTATTGCCCTAGTGTCTCATCTTGACATAGAAGTGACTTAGTTTCTCCAAGGTGATGCTGGCTCAGAACAAGTTTGAAAGGTTGTACTAAGCTGAAAAGCCTTGTGGATTGAATGCCTGTTGTCTGGAAATCAATTATTCAATCAATTACCAAATATTTCTCAAGTACCTACTGTGTGCTGGGCACTGAGTAAGGCCCTGGGGCTGAAAAGACAGATAGCATGAGCTTATGTAGATAGGTTTACTTGAAAAAAACAAAGTAACCTTGAAGGAGGACATATCAGTATCTGGAGACCTGCAGAAGGTGGTGCTTAAACTAAATCTCAAAGGAAACTTGGGATTCCAAGAGAATGAGGAAAAAGAACATTCCAGTTATAAGACACTTGGTCAAAGCTAAGAGACCGGAAGACTGAGCTGAATGCAAAGTGACAATAATAGGTTAGCAACGAGGTTGTTTGTTTTGAGTTGTTTTTTTTTTTAAGCTGGAGCAACTGGCATAAAAGAGTAGAGGGAAGGCCAACATTGATGAAATGTTGGGGGTTTTTTAAGTAATGAAGTAATGAAAGAGATTAGGAAGATAGATTTAGAGCTGAAAGGAATCTTAAAGGCCATTAAGTCTAACCTCTTTGTTTCATAGAAGAGGAAACATAGCTAAGGATAGAGATGTTAAGTGACTTATCCAAGGTCACATAACTGAATGTCTGGATCAGGATTTGAGTCTAAGTCTTTCTGATTCCAAGACCAATGCCCTATCATGCTACCCATTCTTTGTCCTATTTATTATGAATCTGAGTGTCTCCATCCAGGCATAAAAAGAAATCTTTCATCTGCATTTTATTGGAAAATATGGGGACCACATTTTCTAATTCCAGCTTTGCCACTTATAAGCTATGTAACATAATCCATGAGAATTTCTCACCCTAAAATCCTGTTCCCTCCCTTCCTCTTTCTCGTTATCCTTTTCAGCACTCTTCTTTTGTTCATTTTCCCTATGTTTCCCTGTCTATCTTGGCATCATAGATTCTTAGCAGAGAAAAACCTTAGATACCATAAAAATCATTCCTGTCATTTCACAGCTGATGAGACTGAGGCTCCCAACTGTGAACTGACTTGCCCAAGGTCAGTTTTCTATTAACAGGAAGAGCTACCAAATTGTGGGATTCTCCTTTTCTTCTGCCTTTTAAAAAAAATTCACAACCTTTGAAATAGAAATATTCTCCATAAAGACCATTATAGACAGAGGCACTCTCTTTCTATTAGCCAGATGAGTATTCTCACCATGGGGGCAGAGAAGAAAGGTAAAGTTTGGAAGAAGAGAGTGATGAAGAGGGAATCAAAAAGCTTACTTGTGATGCCCAAAAATGAATAAATTAAAGAATGAAAGAATGTAATGTAGTAGAAAAGCCATTCTTATCATTAATTCGAGTGTATTATCCTGCTAAAATAGAGAGACTAGGGATGGCACATGTCATCTAAGTTGCATGTGTAGGGCATCATTAAAAAATAAAAATAAATGAATATTCTCCTATAGATTGTTGAAACAATTCATGAATGCCTTAAGCCCTCTACAAGTGTCTGACGATATTATGCTTTATTAAATATTTATGACAACCCTGCAAATATGTAACCCCAATTTATTATCCTAACACAATTCGCAGGAAAACGCATCAGGCAAGCAAGTTTAATGGAAAGAACCTGGCCATGTAGTTTAACAGACTTGGTTCTACTATTAACAGGCTATATGACCTGAGAATAATCACTTTGGGCTTCAGTTTCCTCATTTATAATGTGCATGAGTTGGTCCGGATGATCTCTAAGGTCCCAACTTTTATATTTTAAGATTCTTAGGTATAAAGGAACTCTTTTTGACGTGTTGTGAATGCTGTCCTGAGTGAGCAGTCTTCTGAAGGCTGGTTTATGAGCTTTTAAGAGGAGTTCCAAAATCTCTACCCTAAATTATTTGTACTTTGTACTTGGGAGCAAATAGAATATGCTGCTGCCTGGGTTTATTGGACAAAAGTGCCTGAGGGACTATAACTTCTTCCTGAATAATTCTTTTTTTTTTTTTAAATATGTATTGATTCCAAGGCAGAAGAGCTGTAAGGGCTAGGCAATGGGGGTCAAGTGACTTGCCCAGGGTCACACAGCTAGGAAGTGTCTGAGGCCAAATTCAAACCCAGGACCTCCCGTCTCTGGGTCTGACTCTCAATCCACTGAGCCACCCAGCTGCCCTCACCTGAATAATTGTACCAAGGTACCAAGGTACATTGACACTCATATCACCTGTAGACTAGATGGGTTATCTGACCCCACTGATTTCTCCCCAGTATCTTGGTAGTTTCCAAGGTCTTCAAACGCATTAAACAATTTGTCTAGGTCATTTAGAGAGCATTAGAAAATTCACTTAAAAAATCTTTAGCCTGCAGGGTACCCAGACTTGTTGACAGTGTGTGATCATATTTTCCAAATTATCCAATTTGACTCAGAGCCCTTGGGCCTCCCCTTTGCTTGTAAATAGATTTTTCCCCCAAATATTTGTAAATTCCTTTCTTTGTTTCTTGAATTCTCTTCACTGACCATGTCTCAGTCTATTTTTCTATTGTCTGTGCATTTCTCCCAAGCTTCTAGGAATCACAATAGAAGTCAGGTTCTAATGTTAACCCTGCCACTTATTAGTTATGTGACATAAGCTGAGTCACTTCCTCTCTCTGGGTCTCAGTACTCTCATCTATAAATAAGGGGGCTGGGCCAGATGACTTCCAAGGTCCCTTCCAACTCAAACATTCAATGATGCTATATGTTCTTCTTTTGACTTAATTTGCTCATTCGATAGACATTTTTTTCTGTGCCCAGAGAGTCTGGGAGACATCCTTCCTAAAGTAATTTCACATATGTTTAGTCCTCCAGCCCTTCTCCATTTTTAAAAGGAAATGCCATCTGTTTTAATGATGTAATCTTTCAGAAGGAATCCATATATGTTCTTGGTTCCAAAACAGTGCTACTTATCATGTTGACATCTATGTGTGTGGGTGCCACCAAAGTGTCAATGAATGAAGAACCCATCATCACTTTCTATACCACACACTATATACACATAAAGATTTCCCTGCAGCGTGTAGTTCTAGCCATTTCTTTTTTTAGGGAGGTCCATCCCTTCTGATTTTTCTGGTGTACTATTCGATGTCATTGCTTCAAAAAGTAACTTGGTTTCACCATTAGCAAAATGAAGAGTCTAGTCTATATTAGGGATTTTTAACCCTTTTCCCCCTTTAATATTTTACTATTTCAATATCATTATTTTCCATTATAATCCTATATATTTTATCTTATGGCCAGTTAGTTGACACAGTAGACAAAGCTCTAGACCTAGAATCAAGAAGACCTGAGTTCAATTTTGGATTTAGGAACTTACTAGCTATGTGATCCTGGGCAAATCACTTAACCCTATTTGTCTCCATTTTCTAATCTGTAAAATTATCTGGAGAAGGAAATGGCAAACCACTCCAGTATTTCAGCCATGAAATCCCCAAATAAGGTCACAGAGGGTCAGACACAATTGAAAAAAACGACCATTTTATTTTATGCATATAGAACCATTTTTCTGAAAAGGAGTCCATAGATTTCGCCAGACTGCCAAAGGAATCCATGTTACAAAACAAGCTATGAGTCCCTGGACTAATGATCTCCAATGATTCTTCCAACTCTAAATCTCAGGGATCCTAGGAACAATGGCTGACAGTTGAGAAATCTATGGGACAACATGAAGAAATTTAGAGATGTGATATAGGAAAAGGAATATCAGATTTTTAGTCTGAGTACCTTAGTTTAAACCTCAATTTATGTTCACACAAGTATGTGAACTTGGTAAAATTACTTGACTTCTCTGGGCATCAGTTTTCTCATCTGTAAAATGAGAGGATTGGACTTAATGGCCTCTGAAGTACTTTCCATTCACAGGCTCTAGGTCCATGATTCTATGATTCTTGTCTAAATGATATCTATGATTCCTCCCACCTCTAAATCTATCCTCCTTCAATGTAGGAAAAATGGGATATGATTTGTATGCCAAGAACTCTGAATTCTAATGATTATGAAGTTACCATGAGGTCCTGAATTGTGAAAGCAGAGAATCTGGGATCAGATTCAAACTCTGCTTTTTACCACCTGTTGGATATTTGGCAAGACCTTTCTCTGATAGAACCTCAGTTCCCTATTTTGTAAAATAAGGAAGTCAGACTCAGTGACCTCTGTCCCCTGTCAAACTCTGGATTTTTTTTTATCATGTAGCTAAAAGCCCAATTTGAATCCAGGATCTTCCATCTCCAGGCCTGGCTCTCTACTCACTGAACCACCTAACTGCCTTTTTTTAAACCAATAATTCTTACCAGTTAGAAGCTGAGTTTAGTTATTTCTATCTGCTAAAGTAGTACAAGTATAGCAGTACTCTCTAAGTTTCAGTAACCTGGGGGGGGGGGGGGAGAGGAATTGGTTACCTTGACCTAGTTGCACTCTGACTGATGAAAGTTTTATGTTTTTCTGAAATAGAATAATATATAACATTTTTAATGTTGACTGTCATCTGTAAGGGGGGGAAGGGTTAATTTTAAAAGGGTTGGACTGGATTATTTAGGAGTGTGGTTGCCAGGAATTTAATTCATTCCAAAGAGATTTATTTACAATTTATTTACAAAATGTAGAAAGAGAGAAATAAGAAAATCAGAGAGAGGATAAGGTAAGTGTCTCCTGAGGTTAATTTTTTCAGAAAATCCAGCAGTTAAGAGTCAGCTTTTCACTCACCACATGTCAGTTCAAAGGAAGATATTTTAGAACAGCCTCACCAGGAACAGGGTCTCAGGTCCAGCCTCCACTCCAAAAATTGAAGAATTATCTCCAGTCTCCACTTCCAAAGAATGAAGAACTGTCTCTCACAGGAAGTGATAGCTCCTTTTAAAGATGCTTCTTTTGCATCACTTCCTGTGTCTTCCCCTAATTTTACATCTACCAATCACAGTTGAAGCTTTGCTTTAGGACTGCACAGGGGCAGTTAGTTTAATTCTGATTCATCACCCACTATTATACACATGGGTCACAGACCTTCCACTTGATGATTAACTGAGATGTTTACACTTTTGTTGATTAGATCTAAAAATGGGCAGATCTCCATACTCAACTTTTAAGTAGGGTGTTTACACTTTTGGTAATTAAATCTAAAAATAGGCAGGGGTTATAATTTTAATCTTCACAATCAGGAGAGAGTTAATTTTAATCTTCACACATCTCTAGAGAACTGTGGTAGCTTCAAAGTAGCTTATAAACTTAATTTTGTCCTCTGGTGTATATACCTATAGAGCACTTTCATTTAGCTCTCCAGAAATTCCTAGATGACCATCTTTAGGACTTGCAATGATCTGAAGGAAGCTTTAGAGATCATCAAAGCCAAATTCTAAATTACAACTATAAGAGAACTGAAGCCTAAATGACTATCCCGAGGTCACATAGCCCTATAATCACATGACTAAGTTAATGGTAGAGTCAACACTAGAACAAACTCATCCCCTGATGGACAGAGCAGAATCCTTCATAACCTTTGAGATGTCTTGTTTTGCTTCCCAGACAATTTTCAGCTACTGGCCACATATGCTAGCAAAAACCTAATTAGATAAATTGAATGAAAGTTGTCTTCCTATTCAAACTTACTTTATTCTACTGGTAAATGGGAATACTGGGTAGCTAAATGGCCCAGTGAGTAGAGTGCCAATCTTGAAGTAAGGAGTACTCATCACAAGTTCAAATCCAGCATCAGACATTTACTAGCCGTGTGACCCTACTCAAGTCATTTAACTCTATTTGCCTCAATTTCCTCATCTGTAAAATGAATCAGAGAAGGAAAAGGCAAACCACCCCAGTATCTCTTCCAAGAAAATCACAGAAGAATCAAACACAATTGAAATGACTCAAAAAAAAAAAAGGTGGGGGAATAAATTAGCATACCATTGGCACTTAAAACAAAAAATCTTGGAATTTTAGTGAACTTCTCAGAAAAGCCATACTAACTCTAAATCTTCTCAAAGTAAAATTTCTAATGCCTCCCTTAAGTCATCCCTCTGTTATTTCTGTAGAATTGACACTGATTCATCAGCAACAATTTCAGGATATGAAAAATCACCAGCAAGTTAATTTTGGTTTTTGTCCTACACTTTCTACTGTATATTAATTTTGTCATTATTTAGCATATATAGCTACAGAGTAGCTTGACTCTGAAAACAGATATCTATACTATATCACTTCTGTGTCTTCATTTATTCATTTATACACAATGAATATGGAAGAAAGAAATATGATCTGGTAGATAAAGAAATGCCTCCAAAGCCAAAAAGATGCCAGTTCAAGTTTCATCTCAAATACTTACTGAGTGTGTCACCCTGGATAAATCACTTAACCTCTCAGTTGCGTTAGACAATATTTTAAGAATATTAGTCTTCAGGGAAGGAACCAACATTAACAGAGGGAGTTTTCTCAATTAGTAATTCTCTGTACTAATACTATAATCATAGGGACTGGACCTATAAGAAATAGATAGATAGAAAGTTAGATAGAAAGATAGATGGATAGATAGATGTGTGTATATATACACATAAATACATACCTGTATATATGTATATATACATATATGTCACCCTAATATTTGTCACCATTTATAATCTATAAATATATGTATCTATCATACCTCCATGTCAAGCTACCAGGTATCACTTCTCAGTGCTCATAGTATGCCCACCTCTATTAACCTTGCTTCTAATCCTCCTTATTTGCTGCTTTGAATTTGCTGTGGGCTATGAAACCTGATACTTAAATGTGTTTGACTAAGACTCATTTTAATATTTCAAGAAAGCATTATTTTGATGCTTTAAGTGTTCTGTTCATTTATTTGAATTCAAACTCTCTACAACTGAGGAAATAATCTTCTAGACCAGTGATGGCGAACCTAAGGCAGGGATGCCAAAGATGACACACAGAGCACTCTCTGTGGGCACTTGACCCCCCTCCCTCACCACTCCCTACCCCCAGAGTTTGTTACTAGAAAGGCAGAGGGACTTGGGCAGAAACTGCTCTCCTCCTCCTCTCCACTGTGCCTGATGACATTTTTTCACATCCCCCACCCCTCTGCCCAGCAGCCCAATGGGAGCACACAGGGAGTAAGAGGGGCAACTCACACCAGGCAGCAGAGCCAGATGGCCACTCCCTTCCCCTTCTCTATACTTGCTGAGGATATTCCTCACTTTCCCTGCTCCTCTGTGTGGGATAAGGGGTGTGCAAGGTGCCCAGCACTAGGTTGGAGGGCAGGGCACAGCACTTGGTCTGGGGGTGGGGGGGTGGTCTAGCACTCTGTCTCTAAAAGATTCTCCATCACTCTTCTAAGGTCACTGTGGACAAAATGGGCAAATTCTTTACTTTGCAACTAACCTACTGATTCACCTCTCCCATCTTAGGTATCCTGGTGATTGGACCAAAAATACAGTCTCTCTTTAAGCATATGCTCAAAGCTTTCGCAGTTAGTAATTACTGGCATTTGTAAGTATTATGTGTAAAATTAAATTTCTTATTTAGGTCAATAGGTCTTGAATGAGGGTCCCTCTCACAAAAAAAAAAAAAAGAAATAATGCACATCTTTAATTCATTGGCTTTATGATTGCTATTTTCATTCCTTACCAGGCTTTTTCACTTAGTTCCTAGTATTCAATTATGTTCCTGATGCTTGAAGTTGCTAGAGCTCTTTCTTCTGGATAAATGGAGTATTACTAAATATATATATATATATATATATATATATATATATAGTTTTGTCTGTATGTGCATGTGTTCACATGTGTGTAGATGAACATATGTATGCATACATACATATAGACATACAAACACATGTGGATAGTATGGACTCAGTTGTTAACAAAATGCACATGAAAATATGACCTAGTCTTTAGCCATGGAGAGGATGGAATGCTGACCACATATGAAAGTCATTTGCTCTCCAACACTTGGGTATCTAAAATCATTGCACAATATGTTTGAGTTACATAAATCTCTTCCTAAGAGAATAAGAAAAAGAAAGAATAAATTAGCCCCATAAAATTGACTCAAAGATGGACTTATAGGTTGAAAAGACTTTAGAAAATCATCTAAACCAACCTCTCATTTTAGAGATGAGGAAAAAGACTAAAATGGTCCTGTTTCCTATAAGTTAGCCTAAAAAGAGACCTTATATTTAATTTAGGACAACCTCTACATTTTAAAAATGAGGAAATTAAACCCCAGAGAGATTTCATTTGCCCAAGTTCATAAATATAGGAAACACCAGGGATTGGATTTGAATCCAGTACTCCTGACTCCAAATTCATATGTATTTCCATCTATACAAAAATGCCTTTAAAAAGGTTTGGGTTCTTTAGGAGGGATCCTTTTGGAAAAGTTGGCATGTGAGTAGAAAATTTAATTTACTATAGCAATTAGATATGTGAGTATAATATAGGAATAAAGAAGAAAAGCAAAGATGCCTGAACAAATTTATTTTTAAAAAAAGAGAGATTTTCAGGAAAAGCTAGTAAAAAATACTGCCCATTTTACTGTCTACATAACATATCAAACAGTAGGCAGTAAAGAACTTCATGTGTTTAGCCTCCCCAACTAACATGAGACTATGGAGTAAAGGTTAACAACTTGTAGAATTTGGAAGCTAAATAAAGCCAATATATTGCATCCAAATGACCTTTCTTGTCAAGAGTGACCTTGAGTCTGGATCCTGCCCATGGTGGCAGCTGGGCCTTGACTCATCCTTGGCCCTACTCACATCCCTATGGTATTGGGATGAGTGGACAGGAACAGAATACACTGATGAGTGGATGCTTGGAATTCTCCCAATTGCTAAGGAGAGTTAAGGATGAAATTGTAAATACTGCAGGCTATTATTTCGAAAGACAAGAAAATAAAGAAGAGAAAAGGAGAAGAGGAAGAGAAGAGAAGAGAAGAGAAGAGAAGAGAAGAGAAGAGAAGAGAAGAGAAGAGAAGAGAAGAGAAGAGAAGAGAAGAGAAGAGAAGAGAAGAGAAGAGAAGAGAAGAGAAGAGAAGAGAAGAGAAGAGAAGAGAAGAGAAGAGAAGACAGGACAGGACAGGATATATAAAGAAGAGAAGAAAGGGAAAGAAGAAAAACTATGCAGAAGAGTAAGAAAAGGGGGAAGTAAAATATTAAAACAGAGGAAGATGTGTATAAAAGCAAGAGAGACAGAGACAGACAGACAGAGGAAGACAGAGACCCAGAGAGAAAAACAAAAAGAGAGACAGAGACAGAGACCAGAGACACACAGAGAGACAGAGACAGAGACCAGAGAGAGATTCCTAGTTATTCTGATAATGGCCCAACAACATTCCCTAATCTCAGACACCCTACAAAGCTATTTCTGTGACAGTAGTCATTTGTGGTACATACACTAACTGTGACTATGTCCCTTGCAGCAGATGTCTCTTAGGGTTCAGCCTGGGTTGGAAGGAAAAAGCATATGAAACTAACTTTCTCTCCTTCGGTTCTACTTTCCAGCTCCCTGCACTACCATGAAAGGAACTGACCAACAAATCTCCTATAACAACCCCTGAAAAATGCTTCTAGGAATACCAGAAGTTATGTTCTCCTGCAGCAAAGACCCTTTTAAACCAGGCATTCCTATTCCTTTTTCATACCCTGGAAGAACCCTTAGTAATCTGGTCAAGCCTATGGAGCCAGTTTCAGAATTATGTTGTTAATTTCATAAAACAAAAAATATAAGATTACCAAAAATACCAAGTATATTGAAATATAGTTATTAAAATGTTTTTTTTAAAGTTCCTGGATCTTAGAGTAAAAAATTCCTGTTTTTAAATATACTAAGAAACTCATTGGCTGTTCAATCATTTCAGTTCTGTCCAACTCTTCATGACCCCATTTGGGGTTTTACTTTGCAAAGATATTGGAGTGGTTTGATATTTCCTTCTCCAGTTCATTTTACAGACAAGAAAACTGAGGCAAACAGGGTTAAGTACTTGCCTAGGGTCACACAGCTAATAAATGTGTGAGGTTAGATTTTTCAAGACTAAGTTTCCTGGGCAACTAAGTATAAAAATCCACTCTGAGCTCTATCTTTTCCCAAATGGACCAATGGCCTGCCATGAACAACACAGAGGCAACCTGTTTCAAGAGAACTTCACTCAACCGAATGAATATTTCATCCAACTGCATAGAATTTCCAAATATTCTTCCCTCGTTAAAGCTAGTAAATTTCCTTTTGTGAACTGTTAACTCTTCTATGAGTACTTTATTTCATCTCCATATCAAACTTAAACTTCCAGAGGACTAAACTGAGTCAAGTTTTTCCCACAATTCTAGGTTTTCTGACTCCCAAGTTTAATTCTTCTCACTCTGTAGCCAGACCTCCCTGACATTCACTACCTGTTAGCTTGGACCTCGATCAAGTAACTTCCACACTTGCCAGAACACCATGTTCTACTACTTGCCTTTCCAAACATCCCCTCAATGTTACCAGTCTCCTTAGTTGATTGGACTTTTGCCTGTTGCTCCATGCCATACTTCCCCAATTCTCCACCCACCTTGCCTGATGTCTTCCTATTGCCCATTGTTAGGAGTTTCCAGGAGAGCCTGCCCTAGTTTCCAAGTTCAAGTCGTTTATGGCTGAGTTCCAGTACACAGTGTTACATAACTGTTTTAAGCCAATCTCACCTACGAAAAGTATAATTTTTAGGAAGATAAATTAGAAAACATTTTCCCTTTTAAAGGACCCCTTTTTAAAAAGTACATTTGAAAAATATTAATCGATCAAACTATAACTTATAATGTTGGAGAATAGATTGTTTATTCAAAGTGAAATATTTGTGGATGTTCAGGAATTTTAGTCATATCCAACTATTTGTGACCCCATTTAGCATTTTCTTGGCAAAGATACTGGAGTGGTTCACCATTTCTTTCTCCAGATCATTTTACAGAAGAGGAAACTGAGGCAAAAACAGAGTTATGTGACTTTTTCAGGGTCACGCAGCTAATAAGTGTATGAGACCAGACTTGAACTCAGGAAATTGAGTCTTCTTGACTCTCTGTCCACTATATCACCCAGCTGTCCTAAATGTAAAATATACTATAATCAAAATATTTGGGGCTATTTTCCCCAAAATAATTAATTAACTCTGCATAATACTAGCTCAAATGTATCTAATACTTTAATATTTGCAAAGCACATAACATTCACTGGGTAAGGGTGGGATTATACCCCCATCTCAATCAATCACAGAAGGCCCAGACATAGCAATTGAATAAATAAATCAATTTGTATATAAATTGGAGTGGAGGTAGAAGCCCATATTTACCATTATCTCACTTGATCTCCACAACAGCCATATTTAGTAGGTTATTATTATTAACTCCAGTGCATAGATGAGGAAAAACTGGCACTCAATGAGATTTTTTTTTTAACCTTATTTTCTTAGATTTGATACTCAGTATGTTTTAAGACAGAAGAGTGGTAAAGGCTAGGGCTAGGCAATGGGGGTTAAGTGACTTGCCCCGGGTCACACAACTAGGAATATCTGAGGCCAGATTTGCACTCCATCTTCCTAGCTCTAGGTCTGGCTCTCTATCCATTGAGCCACCTAAATGCCCCACTCAGTAAAATTTAGTGATTTGCCCAGAGTAACACAACCAGTAAATTTCTGAATTGGGTTTTGGCCTATCCATTATACCACACTCCTTCTCCAAATGACTATAATAATATATATAATCAGAAGCACTTAATTGTATTTGGCTGATCGCCCAAAGAGTATTAGCAAAAACATTTTCTGGAAAGAAACTACTTCTTCTCCAGTTTCTTGCTTTTAGCCTGTCACATGCTTACTTTGTTTTTTCAATGTTAAGCCCTTGAATAAAGAGGGAATGAAAAAAATAGACTGATGTATAATTTCCAAGATACTGTATTCTCTAATATCATTAATTCCAGAATCAAAGGAAACTAAAAGAATTCCCCCAATGGGCTCACAATTCTTAATTCCTGATAACAAATAATATTAATTATAGCTAGCATTTTTATAAAACTTTTAGATTTGCAAAGTGCTTTGAAATATCTCATTTTATTCTTACAAAAACCTTGAAAGGTAGGTGCTATTATTATACCCATTTTACAAATGAGGTGAGTGAGGCAGAGGTTAAGTACTTTGCCAGGGGTCATATTGCCCCTAAATGTTTGAGACTGGATTTGAACTCAGGTCTTCCTGTTTATAAGTCTATCCACTGTGTTGTGTATCTATTTGGATCCTCCCATTATCCCCTTAACATTTCCCAGACACTTATCTTCAGTACTTGAATAGGATCTCATCAGTTTGGCTAGTCCCTCCAATGGAGCTGATAGCAATATTCATACCTTCTTATCCTTTGTGAATCTTGCCTCTGTCCTCCCAAGAATCCTCTTTAGCAGATCTATATAACATGTAGAAAGGCCTGTAATCCCCAACACTGAACCCCTTTTAACAAAAAAAAAAAGTGTTGGCAGTTTAATACACTATTCATATGATTTTTTTAGATTTATTAAGTGCTTATAATAACAATAATGATCACTTTTGCTTCCCAAAGCTATAAACTTAAATTATATAGTTGTAATAACATATTATCTACCTACAAATAATAAAACTCTAAATATAAAATTATAAAATAATTTCTATATTTTATGTGGGACATTCTGTAAGAATTAAAAGAAATATTTCAGCAAGACTTCATATGCTTATTATCTGCAAGATTTCATATTAAATTTCTTCTACAAATTTTGATGTTGGACTTTTTTATTTGCACAAAGGTTAGCAATATTTAGGTCAACACTAGACAAACAGCCTTAATTCTGGTTCTACATCATTTAATTCTGTATTTTGATTTAAAACAAGAATAAAATAAAAATACTCATCCACAAGCATTTGGTGGAAATTAGTCAGAGAATTTTATAAGCTGTCTTGTTGACAGATATTTATTTAAAAATAAATTTAGCCACATATCTAATTGGCAGAAATAAATAGCTAGTTATGATATAAACTATTTCATTTTCTACTGGTTAATGATTAGCACTATATCAAATAAAAAATGTACTCCAATTTCATTTGCATATATTACTTCTTTTTTAAAAACAATGTTTATATTTGAACTAAACTTTTTAAGGAGTGAATCTCTTCATACATGACTTTCTTCTGGCTCTCTCAGAAATTGACTGTTTATCACCTGACTTAAAATCAATGAGTTCATTTGAAAATCTGCCAGATGGAGGAAGAGTAACAAAAGTAAAGAATGAGTTTAAATTGGAAAAATAACCTTAATAATGCAATGAGAAGCAATATCAGTTCTTCCTGCAATATATTTTCATAATCAGTGATGATTTTAGGATGGCCTATAGTGCTCCATGATCATGGTTTTCTTTCTTTCTTTCTTTTTTATAAGAACTTACCTTCCATCTTTGAATCAATACAGTGTATTGGTTCTATGGCAGAAGAGCAGTAAGGTCTTGGCAATGGGGGTTAAGTGACTTGCCCAGGGTCAAAAGCTAATAAGTGTTCAAATTTGAACCCAGGACCTCCCATCTCTAGGCCTGACTCTCAATCCACTGGGCCACCTAGCTGCCCTATGATCATGGTTTTCAAACAGCTTGACATTTGTATTTTGGGAACACAAAAATTCAGAACATCACAATCATGATGGATGAGGTACAATTTTAGGGGAACAGAGGAGTTCTTCTGGTGCAGGGTTTATAATATAAATGAAGATATGCATATATATATATATATATATATATATGTGTGTGTGTGTCACCATCTACATAGGTCACCATCTAATCAGAACTCTTTTGTACTCCAATGTGGAACCCTTGAGATGGTTTGGAAACAATTTGATAACAGATCTAGAAAATTCAGGACAAATTGCATTGAAATCAGAGATTTATATAATTGCTACAGAGAAACCATTTTGTGCACATTGATCATGACTATTTTAAATTTTTGCAGAAACAAAATAATGTTTGCAGAAAAAAAATAATAAAGTCAGGCTGTCCTTCTGCTGTCCCTATCTCCAGACCCAAGGTTGATCCACCTCCTTTTCTGATCACATATATTTTAGATGATATCTTTTATGCCAATTCTTGTAATACAAGACGTCATTATTAATATGCAGAAGCCAGCTTATAATCATTATAGGCCTTTGGGTGCCCCACAATTCATTCTTCAGGGTTTATAATGTTTAATAACTTGCATCAATATAGCATCACCAGAATATTAGTGGGGATATTCTTTAAACATGAAGGATTTTTTAAAAATTTATTTGTTTCAGAAAAATGTCATTGAAAACACAATTTCTCAACTGCAATGCAAATGAAATGACAAAGATCTTTGCTGATAAAGAAAAGAAAAAGAGGTTTGCAATTACCTGGACAAAACAAGGATGGAAAAAACCCCATCATTTCCCCCCTTAATTATATCTAACTAAATCAAACAGAAGATGACTTTCTCCCAAATTTATGAGAGTTTTTTTTTTTTGCCTGAATTACAAATATATTGTGGTGAAGACCTGGCCTGGGAACAGCATTTGTGGGAGAGGAAAAAAAGGAACTGGAGTGGTTCCCCTGCCCCACCCTTGCCCAGTTCTGACTGTTTAGGGAAACAGAAGAGGGGGAAAGGAAGAAGAGGGGGAGAAAAGGAGGAAGAATAAGTTCTAAGTCACCAGAAATTAGTATGAAAGAGTAAGATGAGCTGTGGAGCTAAAGTCAGAGGACCTAGGTTCAGTATTCCTTTTAACAATTGCTGCCAGAGGCGGGGAGAGAGAGAGAGAGAGAGAGAGAGAGAGAGAGAGAGAGAGAGACAGAGACAGAGACAGAGACAGAGAGAGAGAGACAGAGACAGAGAGACAGAGACAGAGACAGAGAGACAGAGAGACAGAGAGAGAGACAGAGAGAGAGACAGAGAGAGAGACAGAGAGACAGAGAGAGAGACAGAGACAGAGAGAGACAGAGACAGAGAGGGAGACAGAGAGGGAGACAGAGAGGGAGACAAAGAGGGAGACAGAGACACAGAGAGAGACACAGAGAGAGACACAGAGAGAGACACAGAGACACAGAGAGAGACAGAGAGAGACAAAGAGAGAGTGCTAGTCCTGGAGATGGGAGGTCCTGGGTTCAAATATGGCCTCAGACACATCCCAGCTGTGTGATCCTAGGCAAGTCTTTTAACCCCAGTTGACTCACCCTTACTGATCTTCTGCACTGAAACCTATAATCATTATCAATTTTAAGTTGGAAGGTAAGGATTAAAAAAAAAATACTATCTGTGTGACCTTGGGAAAAGCACTTAAACTACCTGAGCTATAGTTTCCTTATATGTAAGATAAAGGAGTTACAATAAATGACTTATGAGATTCTTTCTAGCTCTAGATCTATGATCCTATGAATATAGAGATAAATTAATCAATATACAAAGAAAAGAGAAGCAGTCCTTGTCCTCCCAAGAGCTTATATTCCAAATCAGATGTCAATACAACCATATTGTATTACAGCATCATTATAAGTAATGCTTATAATGCTTATAAAGGCAAGAACAACTAGGCAGCTCAGTGAATGGAAAGGTCTTCAGACGTGGCATTGGGAAGTCCTGGATTCAAAATTAGCTTCACATACTCCCTAGCCATGTGACTCTGGGCAGCCCTTACCACTCTTCTGTCTTGGAACTGATCCCTGTATCAATTCTAAGAAAGTAAAGAATTTTAGGGAGGGGGGACAAGTATATTGACTCATCTTTCATCTCAGGATTTTAAAATATCTGAGAATGCTGGAAATAAATGTCATTATTTGGAAAAACTGAAGAAATCATCATCAAAGATATTTATTGAAAACCTACTCTTTGTGGCCATTGTGGTGGACCCTATGGAAACAGAGAAGTAGGGGATAGTGTCCATGTCCTTGAGGTGATTGTGATCTAGTTGGAGAGACAGAGCACACATGTAAAAAAGTAATAATGAGAGCTTAGAATAGCTATGAGATAGAGAGAAACTGATTAGATAGAGGAGTTGAAGGTGAAGGGAAAACTAAGAATCATTCCTCGGCTACCAACCTCAGTGACTGGAAGGATGATGGTGCCATCAACAGAAAAGAGAATTCTTTGCTTAAAGAATCATCTCCTGGGGATATGCTGAATTGAAAGGACTTACTCAGTTGAGGAGCTGATAATTGGCAAATTGTACAGGCAGATCCACACTGGTTTTCTGTAGGTGGTTGCTTTTATGAGTGGCCAAGTGGTTTGCTGAGAGCTTTGTTATAATGCTAATTCATGGAAATTTATTTAGTTAAAATGATCTTTCCTTGGACTGTGGAGGAGGTTCTAGATGAGAGTGCAAAAGCAACTTGGGTTTTGACCAGGGAGAAAATGAGGCCATGCAATAGTGATTAGTCAGGCTTAAATCATTTCATTAGAGATATCAGTGATTACCATGAAGAAGGAAGATGACTAAAATGAACAAAATAGATACCTATACTCACATGCATACTTATGATTCGTTACACACACATACACATACAAATACCCATACATGCCACAGAATATCCCTAAATACAAATAGATAAAATTTCTCTTTAGGACACTGAAGTCTCCTTCCCTCATTAATGTGGCTGAAGATATTTTTGAGTGCCAACTAGGTATCATGAAGGATTTTTTTTTTAATTGTTAAGAGGTGGTTCCTGCCTTCTAAGAATTTACACCCTAGTCATGAAACCAATTTTAACCGAATGGAGAACACTCAGAAATGGAACTTCAAAGAAAGCAAAAGCTGCCTGTTGATGCAATCACCATTCTTCAAGGCACCCAAACTCAAGTTAAGTATGGTACATTTCTATGCACCTAGGAAATTTGTTTTTGTTTTTCTTTAAAGGTCAACGTTTATTGAATGCTCAATCATAAAGGACATTATTATTGTTAATCTAAAAAGTTAATCAAATTTAAGCATCATATGTATGTACAATGCATATATACTTTAAATCTTTGTTTTAAAACTAAAATCTCTATTTTAAATCTGTACTTCAAATTATTCATAGATATTGTATATATGAAAAATATGTGCATATATGGAATCTATATTTTAAAACCTAAGAACATGGCATTAATTTGAATAATAAAGTCACTTGTTTAAGAAAGAGTATAGATATGGTTTGTTTCATATGCTTACTGTGCTTAGCATCATCTTTGACCTCTCTGTCATCAACAATATCCATTCAGTTTCCAGGTACCATCAATTCTATCTCCAAAATATCTCTCAAACATGCCTCTTCCTTCTACCACTCTCCTAGGTTGGTGTCTCTTAGACTTTTATTATTACAGCTTCCTCACTAATTTCTCTGACTCTGATTCCTCTTCTCTTCAATACCTTCTTCTTATTGTTGCTCAAGTAATAACTTTTTTTTCATTTTTAAGGCAAATAGGTTTATGTAGCATGCTCAAGGTTATAGAACTAGTAAGTGTCTGAGCCTGGATTTGAACTCAGGAAGATGAATCTCCCTGAGTCTAGACCCTGCACACCTTACCATCGTAACACTGAGCTGTCCCAAGTAATATTTTTTTATTAACAAGCTCTTTACATATCACTACTCTTCTTGAAAACCTTCAATGAGTTTGTTGCTTGATGTAAATCATAAATGCATTATTGCATACTAAGGCCCTCCATTATCTAAGTTCAATTTCCCCTTGGTTCCATAGGTTTACTTCTCCATTCCACAAACAAAACTTTGTGAAACTGGATTAATCTCAATCTTCTGATTTCATCCTGTCTCTCCCATCTCTGAGCCTTTCCTTGTGCTATCCCTAATGTTTGGAATGCTCCCCCAGCTCTTCTCTCTACCCTCTACTGCCACACACACACACACACACACACACACACACACACACACACACACTTATAAAACTACCATCAATATATGTCAAAATCTTCCCCTTCTTTCAAATCCTAACTGATGTCCTACTTCCTTGCCTTCCTTAAATATCCCAACCAGAAGTAATCTCTCCTTACTTGAATCTCTCATGACAATCTGTTTGAACCTCTCACTTACCCTTTTATAGTCTTATTTCTACTATGATTATTTATATACAAGTATCAATTTCTCTATTGGATTTCAAAATTCACTGCCTTCTCTAGTGTGGGGAGGGGAGAGAAAAAGGGAGATACCTGGGGATTTTAAGGTACCAAGCAAATTAGCTAATTAAAATTTTTAAAAACAAAAGTTCTCTAGTGGATCCTAAGGATAAAGACTATGACTTACTTTGTCTTTGTACTCCTAGCACTGAGCACCATGACTTTCATATATCAAGTGTTTGATAAATGCTAAATTGAATTGAGTCATCCATGGAGTAGAATTAGAAAATGCTCAGTAGCAGGAAGGAGAATGGTATATTTGAAGGCTAGTAAGTATAATAATATTTTTGGAGCAATGATGGTGCAACGAAAGATAACAAACTTGGGAAGGGAGTCAGTCTGGGGAAGGTAATGAGTTAAATTAAAGATCGTGAGTTAAGGTGATGGTAAGACTGAGAATTAGACTTGTGATTTCTTGGTATAAGAAACTCCTGACTGAGGAAACTCCTTTCACAAACACACATTGCCAACTAACAACACAGAATTTCCTAGAACACTGAGAGATTAAACAACTTGCTCAAGGTCACATAGACAATATGTGTTAAGAGACATAATATAATTCCAGGTCTTCCTAGTTCTGGAACCATTTCTCTATTCACTATGCTATACTGTCTCTCATTAATGATATGCTATTGAAATGGTGATATAATATAGATAATAGGAAATTTAGGAATGAAGCACTGGTGAGAAGTTCAAGGTAGAAGATTCAGTTTGCAAAGCAATAGGATGACTGTGATAACTCAGGTTATGAGAATCAATGAGCTTTCCAAAGAAATTTCTGAGATATGAAGGAGGTGCCATTTGAACTGGACCTGGGAGGGAATATAGAACTAAGACCAAATAAAAGGAAGCGGGAATGTATTCTAGGAAGGAAGAATGACAGACTCAAAATAAAGAGATGGGAATGAGCAGGACCTTTTCTTAGTTTCTTTTATTTTTTCTTTATTTCTTATTATGTATTTTAAAAATAACATTCATTTTTTAAAATTTCGAGTTCCAAATTCTCTCCCTCCACTACCTCCTTGCTCCTTGAGAAGGCAAACAATTTTATGTAGATTATACATGTGAAATCATGTAAAATATATTTCCATATCATCTGTGTTGCAAAAGAAAACACAGAACAAAAAAAATCAAGAAAAATAAAGTTTTAAAAATATGATTCAAATATTGAACCATCCTTGCATTCCTGGTATAAATCCTACCTGGTCATAGTGAATAATCCTTGTGATCATTTGCTGGAGTCTTTTTGCTAGTATTCTATTTAAGATTTTTGCATCTATATTCATTAGGAAGATTCTCTATAGTTTTCTTTCTCCATTTTTGACCTGCCTGGCTTTGGAATCAGTACCATATTTGTGTCATAAAAGGAATTTGGTAGAACTGCTTCTTTGCTTATTCTGTCAAATAGTTTGTATAATATTGGGATTAGTTGTTCTTGGAATGTTTGATAGAATTCATTTTTTGAATCCATCTGGTCCTGGGGATTTTTTCTTAGGAAGTTCTTTGATGGCTTATTCAATTTCTTTTTCTGATATGGGGATATTTAGGTATTCTACTTCTTCTTCTGTTAATCTAGGCAATTTATATTTTTGCAAATATTCATCCATTTTACCTAGATGGCCATATTTATTACCATATAATTGGGCATAATAGTTTTTTAAAATAATATTTTATTTGATCATTTCCAAGCATTATTCATTAGAGACAAAGATCATTTTCTTTTCCTCCCCCCACCCCCCAGCCAATGCATGATTCCACTGGGTATCACATGTGTTCTTGAATCGAACCCATTGCCATGTTGTTAGTATTTGCATTAGAGTGTTCGTTTAGAGTCTCTCCTCTGACATGTCCCCTCAACAGCTGTAGTCAGGCAGTTACTTTTCCTTTTTTTTTTACTCCCACAGTTTGTCCTCTGCTTATGGATAGTGTTTTTCTCCTGGATCCCTGCAGATTGTTCAGGGACATTACACTGCCACTAATGGAGAAGTCCATTACGTTCGATTATACCACAGTGTATCAGTCGCTGTGTACAATGTTCTCCTGGTTCTGCTCCTTTCACTCTGCATCACTTCCTGGAGGTCATTCCAGTCTCCATGGAATTCCTCCACTTTATTATTCCTTTTTGCACAATAGTATTCCATCACCAACATATACCACAATTTGTTCAGCCATTCCCCAATTGATGGACATCCCCTCGTTTTCCAATTTTTGGCCACCACAAAGAGCACAGCTATGAATATTCTTGTACAAGTCTTTTTCCCCATTATCTCTTTGGGGTACAAACCCAGCAGTGCTATGTCTGGATCAAAGGGCAGGCCTAGTCTTTTAGTGCCCTTTGGGCATAGTTCCAAATTGCCTTCCAGAATGGTTGGATCAGTTCACAACTCCACCAGCAATGAATTAATGTCCCTACTTAGCCACATCCCCTCCAGCATTGACTGCTTTCCTCTGCTGTCATATTGGCCAATCTGCTAGGTGTGAGGTGATACCTCAAAGTTGTTTTGATTTGCATCTCTCTGATTACAAGAGATTTAGAACACTTCTTCATGTGCTTATTAATAGTTTTGATTTCTTTATCTGAAAACTGCCTATCCATGTCCCTTGCCCATTTATCAATTGGAGAATGGCTTAATTTTTTGTACAATTGATTTAGCTCTTTATAGATTTGAGTAATTAAACCTTTGTCAGAGGTTTCTATGAAGATTTTTTCCCAATTTGTTGCTTCCCTTCTGATTTTAGTTACATTGGTTTTGTTTGTACAAAAGCTTTTTAATTTGATGTAGTCAAAATTATTTATTTTACATTTTATGATTCTTTCTATGTCTTGCTTGGTTTTAAAGTCTTTCCCCTCCCAAAGGTCTGACATGTATACTATTCTGTGTTTACCCAATTTTCTTATGGTTTCCTTCTTTATGTTTAAGTCATTCACCCATTTTGAATTTATCTTGGTGTAGGGTGTGAGGGGCATAATAATTTTTAATGATTGCCTTAATTTCCTCTTCATTAGAGGTTGAAGTCTCCATTTTCATCTTGGATACTTTTAATTTGGTTTTCTTCTTCCCTTATATTAATTAGATTGACCAGTACTTTGTCTATTTTATTTGTCTTTTCAAAGTACCAGCTTCTAGTCTTATTTATTAATTAAATAGTTCTTTTACTTTTGATTTCTTCACATAACTGACCATCAACAAGCAAACCAACAAAAATCACGAGTATCTCAATAGATACAGAAAAAAGCCTTTGACAAAATAGAACACTCATTCCTATTGAAAACACGAGAAAGTATAGGAATAGAAGGGCCTTTCCTAAAAATAATAAACAGTATCTATCTAAAACCATCAGCAAACATCATCTGCAATGGGGATAAACTAGAAGTCTTCCTAATAAGATCAGGAGTGAAACAAGGATGTCCATTATCACCTCTATTATTTAACATTGTACTAGAAACAGTAGCAGTAGCAATTAGAGAAGAAAAAGAAATTGAAGGTATTAAAATAGGCAATGAGGAGACCAAGCTATCACTCTTTGCAGATGATATGATGGTTTACTTAAGAAATCCTAGAGAATCAACTAAAAAGCTAGTAGAAGTAATCAACAACTTTAGCAAAGTTGCAGAATACAAAATAAGCCCATATAAGTCATTAGCATCTCTTTATATATTTCCAACACATCTCAGCAGCAAGAATTAAAAAGAGAAATTCCATTTAAAATCACCCTAGACAATATAAAATACTTAGGAATCTATCTGCCAAGACAAACACAGGAACTATATGAGCACAATTACAGAACAATTTCCTCACAATTAAAACTAGATCTAAATAATTGGAAAAACATTAATTGCTCATGGGTGGTATGAGCTAACATAATAAAAATTATAATCCTACCCAAACTTACTTACTAATTTAATGCCATACCCATTGAACTCCCAAAAAACTTTTTTACTGGATTAGAAAAAAAAATAACAAAGTTCATTTGGAAGAACAAAAGATCAAGGATATCCAGGGAAATAATGAAAAAAATGTGAAGGCAGGGGGCCTAGCAGTACCAGATCTCAAACTATACTATAAAGCAGTGGTCATCAAAACAATATGGTACTGGCTAAGAGACAGAAAGGAGGATCAGTGGGATAGACTTGGGGTAAGTGACCTCAGTAAGAAAGTCTATGATAAACCCAAAGATCCCAGTTCTTGGGGACAAAAATCCACTATTTGATAAAAAAAAAATGCTGGGAAAATTGGAAGACAGTATGGGAGAGATTGTGTTTGGATCAACATCCCACACCCTACACCAAGATAAACTCAGAATGGGTGAATGACTTGAATATAAAGAAGGAAACTATAAATAAATTAGGTGAACACAGAATAGTATACTTGTCAGACCTTTGGGAAAGGAAATATTTTAAGACCAAACAAAAGTTAGAAAAAATTACAAAATGTAAAATAAATAGTGTTGATTACCTTAAATTAAAAAGGTTTTGTAAAAACAAAACCAATGCAACGAAAATTAGAAGGGAAGCTACAAATTGGGAAAAAATCTTCATAACAAAAACTTCTGACAAAGGTCTAATTACTCAAATTTATAAAGAGATAATGTACAAAAATATCAAGGCATTCTCTAATTGATAAATGGGCAAGGGACATAAATAGGCAATTTTCAGATAAATAAATCAAAACTATTACTAAGCACATGAAAAGGTGTTCTAAATCTTGCATAATCAGTGAAATGCAAATCAAAACAACACACCTAGCAAATTGCCAAACATGACAGCAAAAGAAAATAACAAATGTTGGAGGGGATGTGGCAAAATTGGGAAATTAATGCATTGCTGGTAGAGTTGTGAATTGATTCAAGTATTCTGGAGGGCAATTTGGAACTATGCCCAAAGGGCACTAAAAGACTAGGCCTGCCCTTTGATCCAGACATAGCACTGCTGGGTTTGTACCCCAAAGAGATAATAAGCAAAACAACTTGTACAAGAATATTAATGGCCGCACTCTTTGTGGTGGCCAAAACTTGGAAAATGAGGGGATGCCCTTCAATTGGGGAATGGCTGAACAAATTGTGGTATATGTTGGTGATGGAATAATATTGTGCCCAAGGGAATAATAAAGTGGAGGAATTCCATGGAGACTGGAAAAACCTCCAGGAAGTGATGCAGAGTGAAAGGAACAGAACCAGGAGAACATTATATACAGAGGCTGATACACTATGATACACTCAAATGTAATGGACTTCTCCATTAGTAGCAACGCAGTGATCCAGAACAACTTGGAGGGATTTTTGAGGGGAAAAAAAGCTATCCACATTCAAAGGAAAAACTGTGGGAGTAGAAACATAGAAGAAACACAACTGCTTGATCACATGGGTCAATGGGGATATGATTGGGATATAGACTCTAAATGATCACCCTAGTGCAAACATCAACAACATGGAAATAGGTTTTGATCAAGGACACATGTAAAACCCAGTGTAATTGCATTTTGGCTACAGGAAGGGGTAGGGAGAGGGAGGGAAAGAATATGATTCTTGTAACCAAGGAAAAATGTTCTAAATTGACTAATTAAATAAAATTTTCAAACAAACAAATAAATAAATAAATGATGTGATTCACTTTGCATTCAAACTATGTCAGTTCTTTGTCTGAAGGTGGATATCATTTTTTACCATAACCTTCAGAATTATCTTGGATCATTGTATTGCTCAGAATAGCTAAGTAAAGCATAATCAATCATCATACAAAATTGCTGTTACTGTGTACAAGAGTATGATTTTCTTGAAAGATAATTGGTCAACCAATCAGCTCAGAGAGACAGTTCCTGTGGACTGTAGAGGAATAATCTGAGTCAAGTTTGGATAGGTAGCATACAATGAAATGAGGAAAGAATAGGATAGAAGGCATGTAACTTTACAAATATATTGATGTAAAGAGAAGGTAGTATGGTAGTGCTTACAAAAAGAGCAATTTTGATCCTCTCAAAGAAATAGGAAGTCTATCCTATTAGATTATCTCCATAGGACAGAATGTCATCTTGCATAAATTTTATATAACCCATCTAACATGTAACAAAGTGTTCCGTAAACTGTATGGTCTTTATAAATATTAACAGAATTTATTTCATTAGCATGACTCACTCAGAGTTGGCTATATCAAAGAAAACTTATAATTTTAAATTTAATTTCAGCAAATATATATTAAGAAAGACACAGTGCTAAGTACTCAGGATACAAAAATAAAGACAATACTGGTCCTACTTTCAAATAGTTTACAATCTAATATGGAGGTAGAAGAGGAAAATCTATATGAAAATACTATGCAAGAGAAAATGTGATAAATAAAAAGGCAAAAAGTTTGGAGAAATTTGAGAAGAGATCCCATATAATAAAAGAGAACACAGTACATAAAGTTTGGTTGAAAGAAATAGGAATGTTTAACTTAAAGAAGAAAAGACTTATGGAGAAATTGATAGGTGTCTTCAAATATTTGAAGAACCACCAAGTTGAAGAGAGATTAGACTTGCTCTGCTTGTACTAGTGGGAAGAAGAAGAAACAGTAGAACTTCAGGAGATGCCTAGTTCATCCCCATGCATACATTCCATACAAAGGAAGAAACTGAAGCTCCAAGAAGGTTAGGTAATTTGCACAAAGTAACCTTCAGAGGCAAGTTTTTCTGATATCAGAGCTAGTACTCTTCCCCCTGTACCATGGTGCCAGTGGTTTGATATAGGGAAAAACTTCCCAACAATTAGAGATATTTAAAAGTCAAACAGGTTCCCTTCCAAATGATAGTACTTTTCAAGAAGAGTATAGTTGAACACTTGAAAAGAATGTCATGGATTATATTCTTGTTCAGATATGGGTTAAATTCAATGGCTTCCAAGATCTATGTTGTCTGATTCTGTAACTTAGTGATAAGATAAGCAGAAGGGTATGAGGCAAAAGTTGAGTTTCATATAGACAGAAATATTTTTGAAGCAATCCCCATGGAAAGTTAGATGATGATTCTAATACATGCTATATAATCAATAAAAAATAATTAGTCATAAAATAATAAGAAATGCTTGTGAATTGATCAATTAATTGAATGTACCTTAAGGATCATTTAAGTTACTACTATAATTTTGTAAATAAAAGAAGTTTTCATTTAATAGGTCAAGAAACTGAGCTCTATTTGGCCAAATCTGCTTAATCATTAATCCTTCTCTAACCACATTCTGTACCCTAGGAGCAGTACAGAGTATGACTAATCAATGGTTGGGGATTATCAGATAAAAAGAACCAATGAATCTAACATTCTAAAGAACATTGATCTAAAGTAGTTTACCATGGAATCCATGGTAGGCAGGGAGTCCAGTATAGCCCATTGGAGAATAATGGCCTAATCCAAATAGGAAGTTGCCATCCTAGGGTTACTTACACTCCATTCCCTGAGCTAAGCTCACTATGCTTTCATCAACACCCTTAGCAAGGGAGGGAGCCAAAGGAAAACTGTTATTTGCATCTATACATTGTCTATAATTCAAGCTATCCCCAAGGCTCACTTTTCTTACTTTAAATTCATTGGGCTATCCCCAAAATACAGCGAGAGCCCATAATATTTCCAAGAGCACAATCTCCAGAATAACTTGCAAAGGAAAAGCTGGCGATGAGTACAGAATGTAGGTAGGAAAAGTAACAGATGGTACCAGCCTCAGGAACAAGCCTCTTGAACAGTTTCCAAGCCCGAGGTTTGGTCACCAATCCAGCAGAAAGCAATTAAGAAAAACAGAGTTCCAACTCTTCACTCCCTGCTTTATCAAAAAACAAAGCTCAGGTTTCAATCATGCATTTTTTAATAAATTATGAAAACATATTGTAGGGAAACTGCTATAATTTTTGCTTTCAGGTGAAGCCACTATTGTGTAGTAGAAAGAACATTGAATTAGTCAGAAGGCTTAGGTTCTTTCTAGTCCTGACTCTGTCATTATCTATATGTCCTTGGGCAAGTCACTTACCTTCCTTCACCTTTAATTTGCTCATCTAAAAGTTCCAGTACTAATATTCTATGGCTATTTTTAGAATCAAACTGTTCTATGATTAATGCAAAACTGTTTTCAATGGAAATGGAAATGAACTCATGGCCCTCTTCAGTAAGGGATAACTAAGAAGAAGATAAAAGCCCCAATGATTTGACTCTAATAAGGATTCTCAGCATGGACTGAGTTAACCTCACTATTCACATAATGATTCTTCATCCTCTCCCTGCCGTCACTCAACTCGCCTAGTTACCAAATGAAGACAGATGAAGTTGGCAGAGTATCAGAACTATAACAAGTGCTGAGGCAGAAAAAGAGTCATTATTGGGAGCATCTAGGTGGCTCCATGGATAGAGCACCAGGCTTAGAGATGGAAGGTCATGGGTTCAATTCTAACCTCAAACACTTCTAGCTGTGTGATTAGGCAAGTCACTTAACCCCAATTTCACTTAACCCCAATTTCATAGTTCTAACTACTCTTGGAACTGATACTTAGTATTGTTCCTGAGAGAGATAGGAAGGATTTTTTTAAAAGTCATTATCCTAGATAGTCCTATTGAATTGCACTTTTATCAAGGCCCTGTCCTCTTCATCCACACAATCATGACTCTTAATTCCCCACTATATCTAAGAGTTCCTAACAAATGGTAGGTATTCAACCACAATATCTGTCAGATGAATGAACATTTCCATGATAACCACCCATTCACCATTTAGCTGTCAGTGGGAAGAATAGCAACTTCACTTAGAAAAGAAATGTATGTATCCATCCCACTCTGACCATGCATTACAGAAATGCATTGAAGAGCAGAGTCACTTTCTTCCTGATTAGGAGTTAACTTTTGGGTGGTAAGCAAAAATCCAGTAGAGGGAAAGAGATTCCTAGCTCCTCCCTTTATCATTGTTATTAGGATCCTAAGGTTTTAACCAGAGAAACACATGAAAGACATAATCAAGTTGGAACAAGTCATTCAATCAATAAACATTTACTAAGTCCTTCTTTGAGTCAGGTACTATGATAAGTTCTGAGGATAAAAACAGGTCCATTAAAGGGTCAACTAAAATGATCTGGAGTTGGGAACAGAAGACTTCTCCAAAATGGTGATCTATATGGATGTTAGAATACTGTGAATACCCCAAATTCTCTTCAACAAGTTCCATTTGGATCTTGATCACTCAACCATCCCCAGTTCTGTGTTCTTTTTCACTGTTTTCCTCACTAACAAAGAAAAGTCTCCAAGTTGGGGTTGCTCTTTTGACATCTGGGCATTCCCCACAGCCACGTTCTACTATTGGAAAAGTGTGTTGGTCTGGAAGCCAATTCTCTGCTCACTACCAGCCTCCAGTGAGGCCCCAGGGGGATGTTTTCTCAAGGCTCTCAATATAGAACATACCACACTGTTCCTTTCTTCATCTTCCTACTCACTTGCTCCTTTGCCACCCACCAACCTGTTCCCCTACCTATCGCCCACATCCACTTGGGTGCGCACAACACTGTCCCCCATTAAAATTCTCAATCCAAAAGCTACTAAGACAGAAAACAAACAAACAAACAAAAATTGAGAGCCCTTAAGGTAGAGAGTCACAGGCTATTTTCAAAAATATAGAAGGAGAACTTTTTTTTTAAAGAATCAAGGAATCTGTGACTCTTGTGACAGCTGTAGCAAATATATTGCCTTAGTCATCACTATTTTCTTAAACCAGTTTAAGGAAACATGTTTTGCTTTTTGTTTTAAACAGGAACAGATTGCTCAGGGAATTTTTTTTCAAGAGCCAGACACGAATCAGAATGCTCTTCCCCTTCATTTTTACAAGTCCTTGCTCTCTGCCCAGTGCTATGATATTCACTGAACTCTATATGAAACCACCTTCTCTTTTCCAGGCAACTTTATGTGGTTGTTGGAGAAGAAAAAAAGGCCCATAATGGGGATCCCTCCTCCAGCAGCTTGCCTGAGGATATTAGCACAGGAGGAGAGGAGACATGGTAATGAATTCTGCCTACCCTGTAAATAAGAAAGGTTGGAGCTAAGTGGCCTGAAAGTAAACTGGGTAAAGTAGAAGGCAGTTGGCAATTAAATCTGGTGCCTTTGACAAGCTCACTTAATTGTTCTACTGACTTGAACAGAGAGTAGGCATGGTTGATCTTTTTAAACTCTTCAACTTATCTTTCCAGTCTTCTTAAGCACTACTTTCCCTTTGCAATCTACAAACCAGCCATACTGAATGTCTTGCTTTCATTCACAGATCTCTCTCTCCTCTCTGGGATAATTTTCCTGATGTCCTCAGTAAAACTGCCTTCTCCCTCCCCATAAATTCAATCAAATAGGAATTTTAGCCTAACTGCAAAAAAGAAAAAAATCCTTGAAGTAGAGTGACTTATTCAGAGAGGCTGAGAACATTTGGTATTAGCCAAGTGGTTAATCTATAAAATATCAAGAAAATTGAGAATTGGAGCCTTTTGAAAGGTTGGAGTATGGATAATATTTGATCTAACCACTCTGAAGGAACCACTTTTAGGGAGAGGAAGGAGAGACCTTAGCCTTCCCCTCTCTCCCTGCAAATTTGATCAGAATAGGTAAGCTTCAAAGGGTCCGGAGAATTTTTTACTTCCTATCTTCCTATGGATGACTTAGAAGCATCCCTGGATCTGCTCTATCAGGGAGTCAAAGTCAGAAATGATGGCTGAAAGTAAAAGAATTTCAACAACAAGAATCTATGAGTAACAACTTTGTCATGTGTACTATCTGAGCTTGAGCCCACTTTCCCCTGAAGTCTATAAATATTTGTAGGAGAGTATGTCACAGACTTTTGGGGGAAATGTTTTCTATCATTTATGGCACCTTAATAAATTAACTCACTTTTAAAAAATAATTGTGTCTAGCCAACTAATAAATCTACTGTCATGAAGTTAAAATATCAGAATGGGGACTCAAGCCATTAACATTAGATAATGCCAGTCTACTGCCTCTTAGGGGCATCCTTAGAACCTTAAGATAAGAGGTAGCTAGACTCATTTTTGGAGAGTGATCCCAGCACAGTTACGTTGTATATATTTTATACTTAATTATTTTTGTGCATTTTATCTTTGACAACAAAATGTCAGGTCCTTAAGGACAGAGAGGTTTTCTAAATTTTTGTCTTTGAATCACCAGCACCTAACACAACAATGCCTGATACATATCAGATCGTTAAATATATACTTGATTGATTGATTGACTATCTCAGTTGTCGTTTAAGCATTTGTTCACTACCCTGCAAAGTCACCTTCTTACATTTTTAAAAGGTAAAAGATGAAGCATGAGAGTATTGAAAACTGGACTTGCTGTTGTGAAGATCTGGGTTCCAAACCCAACTTTGACACATACCATGTGATTCAACAAACTATTCCCTTTTATAGTGCCTCCATGCTTGTCCCTAAAATTATGTTGTAGAATAAGTGCTGATCTATAATAATAGGGGGTGTTTCCTAAATGGGAATTCTCTACACCAGTGGTATCAAACTCAAATAGAAATGCAGGCCACCAGACTGTACACAAGGACATTGGTAGACCACATATTTCCCTAGAAAATAAATTAACATAATCTATGTCTTATTATTTTTCATTTTATAAAATAATTTTATTAATTTTTTCCTATTTACATTTTTATCCAATTCTGGACATATTTGGAAGCGTTGTGGATGGGCTATGGGTTTTCCATCTTTGCTTTGCACCAATGAATCACAATACTAGGTCAACAAAAGAAATGAAGTGGCATTATGGACCTTCCACTGCTTGTAATCATGGGGAATTTTCCCAGGTTTTTAGAGAAAATTCAGTCTTTGAGAAAGATTATCAACAGTCTATAAGAACATTTCTGGTACTCCAAGATGTCAAAAGGTATGTAATTTCTTCAATTTGTTTTCACATAGAATTTTTTTTTTTTTTGGTGCCCTGGGCCATTATCCCAGTCATTTACTTCTTTTGTTTTTTTAATTTTAAACATTATTTTATTTGGTCATTTCCAAACATTATTCACTGGAAACAAACATCATTTTCTTTTCCTCCCCTCTCCCCCTCCCCCCACCTTTCCCTCTCCCATAGCCGATGCACGATTCCACTGGTTATCACATGTGTTCTTGACTTGAACCCATTTCCGTGTTGTTGGAATTTGCATTATAGTGTTCATTTAGAGTCTCTCCTCAGTCATATCCCCTCCACCCCTGTAGTCAAGCAGTTGCTTTTCATCCGTGTTTTTACTCCCACAGTTTATCCTCTGCTTGTGGATAGTATTTTTTAGATCCCTGCAGATTGTTCAGGGACATTGCATTGACACTAATGGAGAAGTCCATCACCTTCGATTGTACCACAGTGTATCAGTCTCTGTGTACAATGTTTTTTTGGTTCTGCTCCTTTCACTCTGCATCACTTCCTGGAGGTTGTTCCAGTCTCCATGGAATTCTTCCACTTTATTATTCCTTTTAGCACAATAGTATTCCATCACCAACATATACCACAATTTGTTCAGCCATTCCCCAATTGAAGGGCATCCCCTCGTTTTCTAATTTTTGGCCACCACAAAGAGTGCAGCTATGAATATTCTTGTACAAGTCTTTTCCCTTATTATCTCTTTGGGGTACAAGCTCAGTAGTGCTATAGCTGGATCAAAGGGCAGACAGTTCCTTATCACCCTTTGGGCATAGTTCCAAATTGCCCTCCAGAATGGCTGGATCAATTCACAACTCCACCAGCAATGAATTAGTGTCCCCACTTTGCCACATCCCCTCCAGCATTCATTACTTTCCATAGCTGTCATGTTAGCCAATCTACTAGGTGTGAGGTGATACCTCAGAGTTGTTTTGATTTGCATCTCTCTGATTATAAGAGATGTAGAGCACTTTTTCATGTGCTTATTAATAGTTTTGATTTCTTTGGCTGCGAACTGCCTGTTCATGTCCCTTGCCCATTTGTCAATAGGAGAATGGCTTGATTTTTTGTGCAATTGATTTAGTTCTTTATAAATTTGAGTAATTAAACCTTCGTCAGAGGTTTTTAGGAAGATTGTTTCCCAATTTGTTGCTACCCTTCTGATTTTGGTTACATTGGTTTTGTTTGTACAAAAACTTTTTAATTTGATGTAATCCAGATTATTTATTTTGCATTTTGTAACTCTTTCTAATTCTTGCTTGGTTTTGAAGTCTTTCCCTTCCCAAAGGTCTGACATGTATACTATTCTGTGTTCGCCTAATTTTCTTATAGTTTCCTTCTTTATGTTCAAGTCATTCACCCATTTTGAATTTATCTTGGTGTAGGGTGTGAGGTGTTGATCTAAACCTAATCTTTCTCACACTGTCCTCCAATTTTCCCAGCAGTTTTTATGAAATAGTGGATTTTTGTTCCAAAAGCTGGGATCTTTGGGTTTGTCATATACTGTATTGCTGAGGTTGCTTGCCCCCAGTCTATTCCACTAATCCTCCTTTCTGTCTCTTAGCCAGTACCAAATTGTTTTGATGACCGCTGCTTTATAATATAGTCTGAGAGCTGGGACTGCAAGACCCCCTTCCTTTGTATTTTTTTTCATTATTTCCCTGGATATCCTTGATCTTTTGTTCTTCCAAATGAACTTTGTTATGGTTTTTTCTAAATCAGTAAAAAAAATTTTTGGAAGTTCCATGGGTATGGCACTAAATAGATAGATGAGTTTGGGTAGGATGGTCATTTTTATTATATTGGCTCGTCCTACCCATGAGCAGTTAATGTTTTTCCAATTGTTCAAGTCTAGTTTTAGTTGTGTGGAAAGTGTTTTGTAGTTGTGTTCATATAGATCCTGTGTTTGTCTTGGGAGATAGATTCCTAAGTATTTTATTTTGTCTAAGGTAATTTTGAATGGGATTTCTCTTTCTAATTCTTGCTGCTGAGCTGTGTTGGAATTATATAGAAATGCTGATGACTTATGTGGGTTTATTTTGTATCCTGCAACTTTGCTAAAGTTGTTGATTATTTCGATTAGCTTTTTGGTTGAATCCCTAGGATTCTTTAAGTAGACCATCATGTCATCTGCAAAGAGCGATAATTTGGTCTCCTCCTTGCCTATTTTAATGCCTTCAATTTCTTTTTCTTCTCTAATTGCTACTGCTAGTGTTTCTAATACAATGTCAAATAATAGAGGTGATAATGGGCATCCTTGTTTCACTCCTGATCTTAATGGGAATGGATTTAGTTTATCCCCATTGCAGATGATGTTTGCTGATGGTTTTAGATATATACTGTTTATTCTTTTTAGGAATGACCCTTCTATTCCTATGCTTTCTAGTGTTTTTAGTAGGAATGGGTATTGTATTTTATCAAAGGCTTTTTCTGCATCTATTGAGATAATCATGTGGTTCTTGTTGGTTTGCTTGTTGATGTCGTCAATTATGTGGATAGTTTTCCTAATGTTGAACCAGCCCTGCATCCCTGGTATAAATCCTACTTGATCATGGTGGATGACCCTTCTGATCACTTGCTGGAGTCTTTTTGCTAGTATCCTATTTAAGATTTTTGCATCTATATTCATTAGGGAGATTGGTCTATAATTTTCTTTCTCTGTTTTTGGCCTGCCTGGCTTTGGAATTAGTACCATGTTTGTGTCATAAAAGGAGTTTGGTAGAATTCCCTCTTTGCTTATTATGTCAAATAGTTTGTATAGTATTGGGATTAACTGTTCTCTGAATGTTTGATAGAATTCACTGGTGAATCCATCATGCCCTGGGGATTTTTTCTTAGGAAGTTCTTTGATGGCCTGTTGGATTTCTTTTTCTGATATGGGATTATTTAAGAAAACTATTTCTTCTTCTGTTAGTCTAGGCAATTTATATTTTTGTAAATATTCATCCATATCATCTAGGTTGGTATATTTATTGCCATATAGTTGGGCAAAGTAGTTTTTAATGATTGCTTTAATTTCCTCTTCATTGGAGGTGAGATCCCCCTTTTCATCCTTGATGCTGTTAATTTGCCTTTCTTCTTTCCTTTTTTTAATTAGATTAACCAGTACTTTGTCTTTCTTGTTTATTTTTTGGTTTGATTTATCTAAATTTGATAGTGATTGGTTCAAGTCTCCCACTAATATGGTTTTACTGTCTATTTCCTCCTTCAATTCTCCTAGTTTCTCTATTAAAAATGTGGATGCTATACCATTTGGTGCATACATGTTGATTAGTGATATTTCCTCATTGTCTATACTCCCTTTTAGCAGAATATATTTACCTTCCCTATCCCTTTTGATCAGGTCTATTTTCACATAGAATCCTAATGTTGAGGAGAAACTCAGAGGTCATCTATTTCAGAGTGTTTATCATTTCCACTAAAGTACAACTCAGATGCTTAATTAGATATGGATGAGACCTTGGGTTTTCAAAGGTCTTTCTCCTGTGGAGAACATGTTATACAACTGAATGACTGAGTACATTACAAATTCCATGTTATCCAAACTCAATTGGATTTCCTCTGCTCTCTGTCCTTTTATTCCTCCTTAACTGATTTTTTCTTTCACTTTTAATAGAAACTATTCCAAACTCTCTATTCTCTCATCAGTCCTCCTCTTCATCTTTTCTCTAAACTGAGTATAATACCTCTTACACTATTGAAAAATTGAGAACATTTGGCAAAAATTCCCCTCTTCTTCCAGTCTCTTCATTTCAAGGCTCCTTGATATCCTCCTCCCTCTTCCTTTCCCCAGTCTCTAACAAAGAAGCAATTCTTATCCTTAAATATCTCTGCAAGTAAACTTGATCCTACTCTTTGCTGTCTTCTCCAGGGGATTACAACTTCAGTTAAAGCCATTACCATCCCCACTGAATCGTCAACCTTTCCCAATCAAGTATTTCTTTTCCTACTGCCTTCAGATAGACCCAAGTCCATCTCATTTTAAAATATCCTTAGAGTGTTTTACTTAGTACTAAGCCTTCCCTTAATCTACCCTCCCTCTTAATCTCTCTTTTTCTTTTCCTCTTCCTCTCCCATTTTCCTATTCAGTGAAATATGTTTCTGCCCTTTGACTACTTCAGATGAGAGTTATTTTTAAGTGTCAGCTGCTATCCCACCACCTACTCCTTTTTGTATAGGCATTACAGTCAAGTGAGATAATTTTCCCTAACCTTTCTCTCTGGTTCCCCTCACCCCTAAGACATTTTTTCCCTCTCACTTTCCATTCTTCCTCAAAGATACTCAGAATATAATAGAACCCTTTCCAGTGCCTTTGTCTAATAAGACTCCTTTTATAATCTCTGATGATGTTATGAGGGAGCACATATATCATCTCATATTATAATGTAAACATTTTATTCTTGTTTAGTCTCTTATGATTGTTCATTCACATTTACTTTTTTCCCTCTCTTGAATTCTGTGTTGAGACTTCAAAGTTGCTATACAACTTTGGTCTTTCCATAAGAAATGCTTGGAAGATTTCTGTTTCATTAAAAATCCATTAAATCTCCTATAGGATTATGCTCATTTTGCTTGGAAACTTATTCTTGGTTGTAATCCTATATCTCTTACCTTCTTTGTTCTAAGATCTTATCTCCTCTATAATAGTAGATGCTATATTTTGTGTGATGTTGTGTAACTCCTCAGGACTTGAATTCCTTATTTCTAGCTGTTTGCCATTTTTTTTTCCTTTGATTTGGAAACTCTGGGTTTGGGATTTCATGTTCCTGAGTTTTAATTTGAGATTTCTCTGGGGAAATGGCCAATGTCTTTTGTGATTTCTTGAAATATGAAGTCTAGATTTTCTTTGATGATGGCTTTCAGGTAATCTTACAATTTTTAAATTCTCTCTCTTCAACCTGTTTTCAAGGTCAGTTGTTTTTACTATAAGGTCTCATGTTTTCCCTTTCTTTTTTTGGATTTTGACTTTAAAAATATTTCTTTGTTACATGGAATTATTAGCTTCTCTTTGGTCCATTTTAATTTTCAGAGTTTGTTGCTTGGACAAAGTTTTATGTCTCTTGTGCCAAGCTCTGAATTTCCTTTTCAATTCTTTTGTCTATAGCTCTTATGTCCTTACCAATATTTTCCTCTAATCCTCTCATTTCATTTATAAAAACATTTTGTTTAACTATTTTTTTCATCTCTACCAGGAATTCTAGTTGATGTTGTACTGAGTTAATGTTTTTATTTAAGACATTTGTTGTAGATGTTTTAGAGTCATTCTCTTCTTTTGGGTTTGAGTCATAAGAATCACCATTACAATAGTAGCTTTCTTATTGCAGGATTCTTTTTTTCTCTTTTCTCATTCTTCCAACCTTCTTCCTGACTTTAGACTTAATGTTAATCAGTTTCTGCCCAGTTACAAAGAGATTTTCTGAATTGATCCTGCTTCTGTTTCTTGGGATTATTAAGTGTTGTTATTCAAGGATCTCAAGGATAGCTCAGGCTGAAAATCAGAAAACTTTCAATGATCCCAGTGTGGTCTAATCCAGGGGAAAATCCGCTTTTTTAGCCCTCATGGTCTAAAGTATTGCAAGCTTTTTACCTGAATTTGGGTCTAACCAACACATTTACAGGATAGACCCATTTGAATTCCAATAAGTTTATTAATTAGCCCCTATTAAAAAGCTCAGTGAGTTCAGAGTGATAGAAATGCAGATTCCTCTTTGGTCTGGGATTCTTGACTTGGTTATTATTCTGCAAGTTTCAAACTGAGTTGGAAGTTGGAACTGAGATCTACTCTTCTTAGGGTTCAAACCGCACAGATCCTTGCTTGATTCATCACCTAGGGCCTACAACTATTTTTCATCCTGGAACAATAGTCCTAGGAACAAGTCCCTTCTTTATTTTTTCTTGGATTTGTGACATGGAACTAAATATTAAGAGAGCTGCCAGTTTACACATTTTCTTGTTCTTTGTAAGCCTTTAATCTTTTCTCTGCTGTATGTATGACTTCTTCTTGCCCTAGGGCTCAATTTCTCCTTGAGGCTACAATTCTTTGTGTGGGCATTTCCAGGTAGTGGGAATTCTGAGCCCCCAGTGCCCATAGGTATCTCTGTCTGTCTTCCTACACTGATCTAAGCTGCATGCACGCACACACAAAAGAAAATGACACATGATTTTTCTTCTTGGATTTACTGATCAGGATCTGGTCAAGTGCATTTTCTAGATCTTTTTTGGAGATATTTGGGGGTTGAAGAGAACTCACTATACTACTTCCTACTATTCTATGAGCTTGGCTCTGCCCCAAAATGACCCCTTAAATGACAGTGTGATGGTCTTTTCTCATTCCTAAACCTTCTAGACCTATCCATTGCATTCTATACTGTTGACCACCCCCTTTTCTTAGAGAATATTTTCTCCATATTTTTTTTATCTCTCCTAGTATATCTCCAACTTATCTAGTCAATCCTTCTCAATCACCTCTTGCCTATTCATCATCCATATCACTTACTTCAATTGTGGATGTTTCCCAAGGTTTTTTCTTGGGTACCCCCCTCATCTTCCTCTATGTTCTCTCTCAGTAGTCATATCAAATCCTATGAGTTTCATGATCATCTTTAGACAGAAGATATCTAGATTAACACATCAAGTCTTCACCTTTCCCAGGAGAGATCCTGAGTACCAATCCCACATCAAAAATGACCTACTGAATATTTCAAAATAGATATCCCAAAAACATTTTAAACTCAAAACAATTAAAGGTGAACTTATTTTCCCCTAATTCTTCATTGTTCCAAACTTTCCTAAAGATACTGCCATCTTTCTAGGCTCCCAAGTTTGTGATTTCAAAATTATGTCCGAGTCTCATTCTCCCTTATCCACACATCTAATAAGTTACCAAATCTAGGCATTTGAACAGGTCTCAATTCCACTCTATCCACTATGCTACCTAACTGTCTCCTCCACTCTTTTTTTTTTTTCTTAGCAGTTCTTACATCTAACTCCTTTCTTTCCACTTATGTAGCTAATGTACTCAGGTAGTCCCAGAGAACAAATAATAAATCACAGTTTCCTTCTGTCTAAAGAGATAATCAACTATGAGGGTGACATGCAGGTTTTAATTGGTTTTGTTTAACTATCTTTGCTGTGAGGGAGAATTAAATGATTGCATACCAGAAAAATTAATATGGCATTTAAAACAGAAGGCATCAATAAAGCAATATAAATTTAAAAGAAGGCATATATTTCTTTTGAATTCTTTAGGTTGTCTAAGAGAATGATATGCTAAAATATATATACTTGTTAAATTGAATTAAGCCTTTCAAATTTTGTTGTTGTTCAGTCAATTCAGTCATGTCCAACTCTTCATGACTCCATTGAGGTTTTCTTGGCAAAGATACTAGAGTGATTAGCCATTTCCTTCTGTAGCTCATTTTATAGATGAGGAACTGAGGCAAATAGAATAAAATGACTTGCCCAGAGTCACATAACTAGTTAAGTATTTGAGGCCAGAATTGAACTTAGGAAGATGAGTCTTCCTGACTTCAGGCCCAAAGGGCTATCCACTGTATCACTTAGCTGTCTAAGAGCTTCTCAAAAGAAAGGGAAAAAACTTTTTTTCAGTTTATAGACCATGGGCATCCTTCTTGAATTCAGTGTCTGTGCTTATTTGTTGAGAATTCCAGTTTGAATGAAACCATTATAAAACTAGTAAGTTCCCTTTTAGAATCTTGTTTTCTTTAAATTATTGTTTTGCAATATTTTGTTCTGGATCATTTGTAAGAAACTTGCATCAAAGGACAATTTCAGGCCTTTGGAGCTGTGCTACTCTATTCAAATTTTAAGTTAGAAGAGGATAAAAGAAAAGTCTAGGGGGAGGGCTGCTATTTTATGCTTTTTACCATAGTAAAATGGCAGACAAACTGTCATTCAACTTGCCCATTGTCCCAATACAATGACTTTTTGTCTTTTGGGCTTCTGCTTTATGGATTGGATGAAAGAAAAGGAAAGCTAGAAGCAGAAAACTAAAAAATAAATATTGTCTTTCTCTTCTCCTCTGGACAGTTACAAGAGAAAGACTGAGATGGAATGAATAATTAATTCTTAAGTGCAAAAGAAGTTATAAGGACATTAACTCCAAGTAAATCCACAGAATGAAAAACTATGTCTAATAAGTCTAAGGATTTGATCTGAAAGTAATAAGGAACCACTAGAGGTACATTTTAGGAAAATCCATTTGAAAACTGAATGGAGGACTGACTGGAATTAAAAGAGACTTATGGAAGGCAGATCAATGGGCAGGCTCTTGTAATAGCCCAGGTGTTGAGCTGATGACAGTCAATAGGGGTATTGGCTATATCTGAAGAGAGAAAGGGATATAGTCAAGAAATGGTATAAAAGTGAAATAAAAAGGGTTTGCTGCCAGATTGGACATGGAGGTGAGAGGATGAGAGACAGAAGGAACTGAGGATGACATCTAATTGTAAGCCTAGGGTGCTGGTATAAGAATTAAAAAATTAAATCTCAATAATAAAAAATGTTATCTTTTAAGGGATTTGTTAATGATCATTAGAAATCAAGGAAATAAAAGGATACAAAATAAAGACCACGTGCCCATGGTTGATCAACCCATTTAAAATCCCCACTCTTAAGCCCAAGAAAGCTCCGCAAGAGGACTGTCCACTCCGTAATATCGCTTGTCTATAGGAAGTACATAATAAGAGAAAGTCAGTGGGCTTCTGGAAAATGTAGTTCTTTTTTAGGATAACAGATTTTCAATTATACATTCCCCCTGAGATCCATAGAAGACTAGTCTCCCCAATGGATCTTGTAAATATCACCAACATTGAAATTACAATAATTTGGGGATAAAAGGAAAAGAGGACAAAAGCAATGATTGCTAGGCTCATTGACAAAAAGCCAGTTAGGGGGCAGTCCCATTTGGCATAAGAGTATGCATACAAAACAAATCCATTCAACGCCACACAGTTCAAATCACCACATCCCAAAGTTCACTCTGGATGTTCTGGTGCAGCATTTGGTCTGTGCAAGCATCTTCATGGTACCTTCTCCAAACAGTTCACTTTCTGGATTCAGAGAGGTAGCATGTTTCTTATCCCAAAATTACTCTCAAAAATAATTTAAACTGCATTTTAGAATAATAATACATTCCCCCCTGAAGAGGGTGTTGAAAAAACACAGGGATCACTTAGGAATGCATGGCTGAGTTATGAGGTATATGAATCAATTATCAAAAGAAAAAAAAAGCAAAAGCATAAAAGAAAAACAAATGGAAGAAAAAGTATACTTTTTGGGTGAAAGAAAAAATTCAAAATCAGAATCAAAATATTAAAAATGTATGTACATAAAATTTTGAGTAAACAAGAATAAATTCATAATAGGCCCTTGTATTTTGGGTTCAATTTAATAAATTTCTAACAGACCCTTGTTTTAGGGTCCAATTAAAGTAATTTCTATTCCACAAGTCTGTAGGACAAAATGCAGTAATATTTCACTTACCCATTTGCAGCCAAGACTACAGGAAGTTGCCATACTATAAGAGAGAAAAGGGACTAGATTAGAAGAGCAAATGGGAGCCAAGATAGAGCCAGAATAATCGATATCATGTATTTGATATAGAGTGTGTGTTACAAGGAAGTCCTTCTTTTAACACATGTTAAACAGCCACAACCTCGAGTCTCACACATGATCAAGTCCTTGCACTCTTTGCACAGAATGTCATCAATCCATGTGGGATTGGTTTGGTCTCTTTGACCTTGTAATTGATGCTTTGTGCTTCTTTGGCACTGTGCAATGGCTCTTTTTGTATTCTCTTCTCCTGGAATCAGACAAAATCATTAAGCAAAGTCCCATAATTATTTTAAACAATCAATGGCATTATTTTTATAGTCTCAAGCTTTTTGGGTAGGCATTGACATTAGGGCAAATGTATTTTAAACTTATATTACTGCAAAAATCAAAAAAGTTTAGGAAAATCTCAATACTAGTGACATGTGCTTCAAATACAAAAAAGAGAGAGAAAATAAAACATACTATATTGTACATCAAAGAAAAACAATAATAAAAGAGTTTTTAAAATAAAAAATATATAGTTTAAAATCATTGACACACTGTGTCAGCTAAGGAAAGGTAGAGTACAAAGGTTTCTCAACCCCCAAAAATGAGATCCATTTCCTTTTTAACTTAACCACTGTGTGAGTACAAATGATTTTCAGAATAAAACAGCAATACAGTAGATAACATATATTCAATGAAGTACCAAAGTCTCCAAAACTCACAATAGCCCATTTAATGATAATAGCAAACAAACCCACTATCATATTTTACATGAGTCTGCTGTATGACATTTAAAGCTAATGGATTCTTGTCACAGGTTTTTCAGGTGTAGTAAAGCTTTCAACCTTGGTTAAAATATTTTTAAACAAAGTAAAACTTATTTGGGTCTAGAACATTACTAAAAAATCTAGATTGTTTCTGGTGGAAGTAAATTAAACTGAAGAATTACAAATGAGAGATGCTCCCTCTTGGGAGCCATCCAGGGGTACCATGCCCTGGGATTAACTTCCCAGCTCCTTTGGTATGAGGCTGTTATGTCCCATCCATTCACATTTTTACAAATGTGAGAGGTGGGGATTATAATTATACTTTACTTCGGATGTTAAAATGGACCTTTTACCTCTTGTTACAAATAACTCAGAGGCAGGCAAAATGATCAGTCAGAGTTGTTGAAAAAAAATCTAAAATTCATGTCTAAAGATCCCTTAAAATCAATTTGAGATATTTATCTCATTAAATTCTCTAAAGGTTGTTAACCAGGTTGATGAAGCCCATCATCACCTATGTGACAATTTAACAAAGCCAAAATGGAAGAAAAAGCTGGTTATGGGCTTTTACAATATTTTGTTCAGTAGTTATAGGGGAAAAGTAACAGAATATATCTAATAGTTAAAACACAGTAGATTAAACTGATTCAGTGTAACAGAAAAGTATTGAATACATTAATCTATGAACTTAAAACAACAAAACTAAATCTTAAAGCAGACAATCAGCAAAATACAATAAAATACAGAGGCTTCCATAAAACAATGGAGTCTGAAAAGGATTAGAATTTTCACCTCCAGTCTTTTTAAAGTTCCTTTCTCGATCCATTCAGATTCCTTTTTTCAGAACTGTGGAATTTCCCATAGCGAGGAAGAACATGGGTTTGAGGAATCTCAAACAGGATGAATCTTAGAGACTGAGCAGGCCCAAATGGCAAAGGGTTGTAGGGAAATGAATTTTTCCCCTGCATCTCAGGCAAGATCAGTGCACTCATCAATGGTAGAAGCTGTTTGAAATAGGCATGGTATTGCTCTTTCATAGAGTATGCCATGCATGTAATTTACTTCCTGTTTAGAAGAGTAACTTCCTTCTTCCCTTCCCCCTTGAGGTAAAATGCTAGTTTCCACAGCTACATGGATAGGGAGTTAGGAGGCTAACCATTGCCTAAGGAAAATATACCCCAGTTTTTTTTTACCAGTTGCTGCCTGGAGAGCGGATCCAAGTTTGTGAGTTCCAAAGACACAGCAGCAGCTACCAGCAGCCCAGTAGGACCAACAACAGTGGTCAGTCAGGGTTGGGGTCAGTTGGGGTCAGTCAGGGCCAGATATCTGGGGCTGGGGCCAGAGAAGGAGGATGAGTGATTGGGATCAAGAAGATCAGGAGCCTGAGCAGGAGCAAGAGCAGGCAGCAGTGAGGAATGAGGAACATGAACACAGGGGCTCAAGCTCAAGCAGATGTGCAAGAGTTCTCAAACTGAAAACAGTCAGTCCATAGAGAGGGTGACCAGGTAAAAAGTAGGGACTGAAGAAGTAAGGCAGCAGATTTGGAGTTCTTTTGGAGTTTGCGAGGGTAGGTGAATGGAGTGGGCAAAAAGTCTTGGCAGGAGAAACATGGCTTAACATTTTATCTAGGCTATCTTTAAAAAAATTGAGAGTTTTTCTCATCTCTTCGTGGCTGCCAAAAATGTAAGAATTATAATTAAATCTTAAATAATAAAAATATTATATTTTAGGAGGTTTATTAATGATCATTAGAAATCAAGGAATGAAGAAGATACAAAATAAAAACAATGTGTCTATGGCTGATTATCCCATTTAAAATTCCCATGCTTAGCTTACCACCTCCACCTTGCTGGCTGCAAGCCCAAGAAAGCACTCCAAGAAGACCACCCACTCACTTATATCCTCTGCCTACAGGAAGTACATAATGATAGGAAGTCAATGGACTCCCAGGAAATGTAGTTCTATTTTAGGGTAACAGACTTTCAGTTATACACTGGGAAGGTGGTGATGCCTCAACAAAAGCAGAGAAGTTTGAAAGAAGAGTGTGGAAAAGGTACCTGTATATGACTTTGGACAAGTCACTTAACTTTTCCAGATTTCATTTTCCTCGTCTGTAAAATGAGGTATACAATATAACCTTTAAGGTCCCTTCTAGTTCAACAATTCTGTGATTCCAAACAAATCTCACTGAGCTGCTATTATTCATCATCCATTAAATATGCTTGATCCCTAGCAGTTATACTGTAGAATCTGATAAGATAAATCCCATAAGATGCCTGTAAATCAAGAGTGAAAGGCATTATGTGATGAATAGATAATTATTGCCTAGTGCTAAATCTAATTCATTTTCTTACAAAGGCCAATAATACTGGTACTTTTTCTTTTTTCTTTCTTTCTTTCTTTTTTTTAACTAAAACCCTTACCTTCTGTCTTGGAATAAATACTGTGTATTGGTTCCAAGGCAGAAGAGTGATAAGGGCTAGGCAATGAGGGTTAAGGAACTTGCCCAGGGTCACACAGCTAGAATAGATGCTTTTTCTAAAGAAGAGGTATACTGCTCTATGAGAATATAAGGTAGAAATGGTGATATAAAAAGTTTACAATTCCACAGATTATTTGTCTATTCAATCATATAATTTCTCTAGCATCATATCTACTCCTAAAGATTTGACTAAAAAACCCAGCATGGATTTACCTAAATAATAAAAATAATTAAAACTTACTGAGTAAAAAAAAAAGGAAATTTTTCAGGCAAGGGCAAGTGTATTGGCTTGAAAAGGTAATTGTGAATGGATGTGGCTCTCTAGGGCTCATAGGTATAGTGGTTTATTCTGTGTCCATCTTGACTTCAGCTGAGGTACTGTCTCTTCCTCATTTGAGGAGGAAAGGGCTCTGCTGCTTACAATTCAAAGACTTTAGTTTTAAGTCTTTTAATAAAGAAGATTAGCTCTTCCATGCCAAGTATCAGACTAAGGGAAAAACTTTAGTAATTTTCTTTTCATAAGGATAAGAAAGTATCTATTCTGACTGTATATTTTTGTGTATATCTTCGTTCTACAGAAGAATCTTGCCTTGAGGAGTTAAGTGTTTTGGAACATGAAAAAGCCAATCAGATCATTGATTCGCAGCATTTAATCTACATTTGAACTTTCCTGTGTCATTGCAGACAAGTATCTAACTTGGGTTAGAAATTCCTTTTGATTCCTGTTTAACCCCTTATGAACATTCTGTGCCTTTAAATCCATTTTGCAAATGAGGAAGTGACCTCTATTCAGGGAACCCGGTGAGAGCTATGTGGTTCTCAGTCCCTACAAGTTTTCCTATAGCACCAAACCCCTTATGATCTCATAAGAAAATGAAAGGAAGTAAACAGTGGTAAAAACAAAATGAAATAGACAGATGGAATTAGTAAGAGGCATTTCCTACAATCTCAATCTTTTGTTGGAAATTTCTGCCTTAATTATGAATATGTAGCCAGCAACAAAGACCTTCAGACTTTGAACAGCCCTACACAAGTTTAACAGCAAGCAAATGTGAAAAATAGGAATGTTCCTCCCTTCTAGTTAGTCTTGAGTAATAAATTTTTTTCACAGTTAAAGTAGATTGAGGGAAGCTAAGTGGCTCAGATTGAGAGTCAGGCCTAGAGACAGGAGGTCCTGAGTTCAAATATCATTTCAGATACTTCCTAGCTGTGTGATCTTGGGCAAATCATTTAACTCCCATAGCCTAGCCCTTACCACTCTTATGCCTTGGAACCAATACACAGGGTTAATTTTAAGATGGAAGGTAAGAGATTTTTAAAAGTTCTTATGATTGCTGATGCGTTTGCAGAACATTTTGAAAAGAGATGAATAATAAAATTATCAATTAATGAGGATTTTCTTTTTATTCTTTTCTCACCTCCAAGAGGAAGAATGGGCCACTGAAATGTTCAGGGACTGATAAAAGCTTGGCACTTACCTGAAAAGTGCCGGATCACAACCTAGAGTAAGGTTGAATAGCCTACCAGGTATGATATAACCTATCTTCATTTAGTCTCTTTTTCATCTGGGTAAGAAAGTGGTATCCAACCCTTTCCTCCTATATCCCATCCATAAAGAGCTGTTATGAGACTTTCTTGTCTTTAGAAATCTCCTTTTAAAAACCCACCTCCTGGGAGGATTCAGATTTCATACAGTTGTTAGCAAACAGCCTCCTTAGTAGTTAACACTTCAACTAGGGTTAGTATGGAGCATAAGATAAGTGCCAGAGGTGCTGGGTTGATGGTGAAGGAGATCTAATAGGATGGATGAGCAGGCAGCAGAAATAAACCATTATAATTTGGTCCAGGGCTGGCCCTGACTACTTCATTCAAAACTACCTTGCATGTCACCTTTGGCACCCATCCATCCCCTAACAACTGATCACTCCTCCAAAGTGAATCAAGGACTCCCACAAGGTCCTCATGTTCCAAATCTCATGATCAATCTAGAAGGTTCTGTATCACTGCAAATTCACTGTGTATCCCTGGACTCCTTATGTGGAGGATGGGAACAGTTTTCTCTTCTCAGCCTTACAGAAACTCACTCCTTTTTCTCTCTGAGCTCCATGCCTCTCCATGAACCTGCCATTTATAGTATTTTGATGTTTCCATTGGTTTCTACGTGTTTACAACATAGTATAGTAGACAGAATGTTTAAGATACAGTGTCATTCATGGCACTGAAAAGTACTGACTTTGAAATTATTTCAAATAAGTGAGAAGTCATTTGCTAAATCTTTGCATCTAAAAACCTTCAGCCTTTAACAACTATGAAATTTGCAGTTGAAAGTGATAGAAGCTCGCAGCAGGAGCAGATCCTTAAGTGATCTCCTGGGAGCACCTCTACCAAAGACCTTCTTCCATGTTAATATTGCACCTTTAATAATTCTTTGCATTTTTTTTTCTAAACCCTCACCTTCCCTCTTAGAATCAATACTGTATATTGGTTCTAAGGAAGAGGAGAAGGGATAAGCAATGGGGGTTAAGTGACTTCCCCAGGGTCACACAGCTAGGAAGTATCTGAGGCTACATATGAACCTAGGACCTCCCATTTCTAGGTGTGGCTCTCAATCCACTGAGACATCTAGCTGCCTCCTTTATTAACTCTTTGGAAATGACTATTCCATTTCCAAATCTACCAAATCACACCACCAGTTTGCCCCATGCCTCCCCAGCTTTTTCACAAAAATAGGAAATTTTTTTGCCCAAATCTATTTTTTTATTTAATTTTTATTTTTTTTATTCTATTTTATTTTAAGAACAAATTTCCACAGAAGTTTCCTAAAGTTATATGATTCATGTTGTCTGTTTCCCTTCTTCCCTCCTCCCTCTGGGAGCTGCCAAGCTATTCAACTTGTTATACATATACTATCTTGCAAAACTCTTTTCCATATTATTCGTTTTTGTAAATGAAGATAAAACCAAAACCTCAAATCATTTACCCAAATAAACAAGTGATAAACAAGAGATAAATCATATCTGCACTTACCCTTCAACAGTTCTTTCTTAAAATCTCTTCTTTTAAATTTTATTTGTCTAAACCCTGGATCCATTATTATGGAAGGAAAGATATTCTGAAACAGTTTCCAACTTGAGGAGACTACCAAAGTTGAGTCTCTGAGCTATATGACTTAACCTAATAAGTTAATTTTCCAGGATACACAGAGCTGGGAAGATGAGAGGAGGAAGGTAGTTAGTTGACTGAGGTTTAGGTGCCAAACTGCCTTAATTAGATTATGAAAAAAAAAAACTAATGCTGACCTAGGTTTAAAAACAACAACAACAACAAAACAGGACGAACAATGGACAAGACCTAGGACTTCTTGGGTTTAGGGAATTCTTCCCCAAGGAAATGCTTTCCACCAATATAGATAGGCACCTATTCTTGAATTAATAGACTTAGTGAACTATCTCAGGACACTGATGCTAACTGATTCACTTCCTGTCCCAAAGCCCAAGAGTAAGTCAGTCTGGGTCTTGCAGGTTGCTGGGTAGCTCAGTGAATGTTAGAGTCAGGAAGACCAAACTTCTCACTAGCTGTGTGACCCTGGGCAAGTTGCTTAACCCCTGTTTGCCTTAATCCACTAGAGAAGGAAATGGCAAACCACTCTAGTAGATTTTCCAGGAAAATCCTATACAGGGTCACAAAGAGTCTAATGACTAAACAACAACAGTTATTGACTCCAAAGTCAATTGTCTCTCCATTAAGCCAAGCTGCATCTCATCAGCATTTTATAGTCAATAATAAATATTTACTGAGTCCATAATCTGCAAAAGACACTTTGTAGGAAATACAAAACGGTATGTGAGACCCAGCTTCTGCTCTCAAGGAGCTCTATAGTTCAGTTGGAGAGAAAAGTCATATGCATAAAAAGATTAACTAAGGGCAGCTAAATTACAGTGGATTGAGAGCCAGACTTGAAGTCTGGGGTTCAAATATGGCTTCAGACACTTCCCAGCTGTGTTACCCTGAGCAAAGCAGTTAACTCTAATTGTTTAGCCCTTGCTGATTCTGACAGAAGATAAGGGTTTAAATTTTTTAATAGATAACATAACAGAAGATAATATTAATCTAAGTAACAAATTAGGGGTACCAAACCCAAGCCCAGGAAGACTTCAGAGGAGAGAAAGCTCCTTAAGGATGGAGGCGGTCAGGAAAGAGTTGGTGGAGATGTGGGACATGAGTTTTGAAGAAATAATAAGAGTTAGGTAAACAGACAAAGAGAGGCATTGGGATACTCCAGGAAAGAATGAAAAGGATGTGGTAGTGACCACAGGAACAACAGGAGAGCTAAAACAAGTGCTAAAATGCTAGTTATATTTTTGAAATTAAATATAACGTTTCCTGTTTCCTATTCCTACTGTTCCATTACTAGCTAAGTGGTGCCAAGGATAGAACACACTCAACCTGGAGTCAAGAAGCCCTGAATTGAAATGCAATCTCAAACACTTTTTTGCTGTGAGACCCTGGGTTAGTCATTTAACCTCTATCTATTTCAGTTTCCTTACCTATAAAATGGAGATACTAATAGCACATATAAAGGCAGCTAGGTGGCTCAATAAATAGAGAGCAGGCCTGGAGCCTGGAGTTCTGGATTCAAATGTGACCTCAGACAGTGCATAGCTGTGTGTGACTCTGGACAGATCACTTAATCCCAATAGCCTGGCCCTTACTGCTCTTCTGCCGTGTAACTAATACTTATAATCAATTCTAAGACAGAAAGTAAAGGGTTTTCAAAATAAAATAAAATGATAGCACATTACCTCTCAGGATTGTTTGCAAATCAGATGAGGTAGTATTTGCAAAGAACTTAGCATAGTGTCTGGCACAGAGAAGTCACTTAACAAATAAATACTTGTTATTCAATAAATGCCTCTTCCTCCATATCACAATTCTTTCTTTCCTGGGCAAGCCATTTAACTTCTATGAACTTCAGTGTGTTTTTTTATAAAATGAGAAAAATATTAGAAACTATCTCATAAGATCATTGAGAGAATCAAAATAAAGAAAATATATAAAATTCTTTTTTTTCTTGTGTTTTTTTTTTGGGGGGGTGGGGGTAAAGCCTTCTGTCTTAGAATTGATATTAAATATTTGTTCTAAAGCAGAAGAGCAGTAAAGGATAGGCAATTGGGATTAAGTGACTTGCCCAGGGTCACCCAGCTAGAAAGTATCTAAAGCCAAATGGAACGATGGTCCTCCTGACTCCAGATCCATCTTTCCATCCGTTGTGCTACCTAGCTGCTCCCCTAAACTTTTTTTCAAACATTAAACTGAATAGTAGGTGCTAATTTATATGCATATCATCTCCCTTGTTTGAATATAGGCTCCTTAAAGGTAGGAATTGTTTTTGTTTTGTATCACCAATACTCAGCACAGTGCCTAGCACATAGGACCACAGATTTAAAACTGGAAGGAACAGAAGGGGCCTTAAAGTCTAATCTTATTTTACAGATAAAGAAACTGAGTTATAGAAAGGTTAAATGGCTTGCCAAGTGACAAAGCTAGTGTCTGAGATAGGATTTTAACTGAGTTTTCCGGATTCCAGCTACAATACACTCTCCAATATACCACCTACATGCTTAATAAATGTCTGTTTTGTGGATTCATTGATTGATTAGAGGACTGCATTGCTAACCTCTACCCTTTCATCTCCTCCAAAAAAGACTGGCTCCCAAGGAGCAGCACAATTCTTGCAGTCACAAAAGTGCAAAGTCACTGTACTATGAGCCAATTCCAAGTCGAAGTGAATAACAGCTTTCCTTTGTTCAATCTCTCCCTGTACTTTTGTGGCCAGCTTCTCCTTCAGTCTTCCTAGCTGAGTCCTCATAAATAACCCATAGCTGGGATCATTCATAATGGATGTCACCTTGGAAAAGCCTACATCCAATGGGGGGCTTCTTGTTTTATCTTCACCTCCAAAAGCAAATGTCTAATCCAAGATCCTTGAAGGCATCCTCTCAGGTTCACTTGAAGTAGGTCTACAACAAACTTACAACAAGTCACCCAACATGCTTTGCAATGCCACCTGGAATACCATCATCACCTCATATAAACCTCCCTGCTGAGGAGCTCTGACAGCTGCTTGAACATCTTGCCAGAATCAAGTAAAATCATGTTCTCTCTTGTTGAGGAAGATTCCTCTTTCTTTTTTTTTTTTAAGTCCTGCTTCATCATTTGGCCCTGCCTCTGTCTCAGGGTAAGCCCAATACTGCATAGACTATATTATTACATCATTACTTCCGTCCTTGGGTTACCTTTAGATGATTGACTGACCCTGATACCCTAAGTGGCAGATTTCCCTTTAGCCAAAGAGCACACTTCTCTGGCATGGCATGACCTCTCCCATGCCCTCCCCACCTAAGTGTCTGTGAAAGATCTCTGCTTGCACTCCATTTCTGAAGTACAGTCTAGTCTTTCAGTAAAACATTTGTTTTCCTCTTAATATCTGAATACATTGAAAGCAGCAAACTTGCTACTTTTCATTTCCAAATGAATCTATGTATCTAATCTGCAATGTGGAAGCTAGGTGGCTGAGCCCAGGACCTGAAGTCAGGAAGATGAGTTCAAATTGACTTCAGACACTTACCAGCTCTATGATCCTGGGCAAGTCATTTAACCCTGTTTGACTCCTTTTCCTCATCTGTCAAATGAGCTGGAAAAGGAAATGGCAAGTCACTCCAATCCATTTGCCAAAAAAAAAAAAAACCCAAATGAAAATTTACAAAGAGTAGTACATAACTGAAACAAATGAATGATCAAAAAATCTGTTGTGTACTGTATACATTTATCTATGGTTCCAAATCAATACCTTCCATTTTTACACTATAAAGGCCCAATTGGCAGATGGGTGTTGTTCAGTGTTCTGATGGTGATGCTGGTGATGTAAGTGATAATGGTCCAGATCCAGGATTATACTGGTCTAAGGAAATCTCATTGCAGAAAAATCCTCTATCAATCCATTTCTGAAACTATTCTGCAATTTATGATCTTTGGAAATTGTCTGGGGAGAATAAGGAGGACTCATCACTGGGAAATCTCATTGTCCTGAAAGACTGAATCTCATTGAATATCTCATCAGTGACCTTTGATTAGACCCTCCAACTAGAGGGCAGGGCCATGGGCTTTAGTGCCTCTCTTTAAACAGAGGCTTGGCAAAATTTTCTCCACATTTCCCACCAACTACACTGGTTTGGGACTTCTATGGACTTCTCCTGCATGGTCCCATTCTGGATACCCTCCCCTTCTCCACTAGGTAACTTTCCCCCTCCACTGGGTAAATTTCCCCTTCCCCCCTCTTTTCCTAACCCTTTCTCAACTTCCTTTTGTGGGTTATCTTCCTCCATTAAATTGTAAGCTCCTTGAAAGCGGAGGCTGTCTTTGTTTTTACTTGTCTTTGTATCCCCCAGGGCTTAACACAATAACTGGCTTACAGTAGGTACTTAATAAAAGTGCAATGACTGACTAAGAAGTTAAAAGATTTGCTCAGTGTTATACAGCTACCATATATCAAAAGCGAGACGACTTCAGATCTTCCTGCCTATGACAACTCTCTACTATATCAAACTGCCATTCTGAAAGTGATAACAATGCATGACGTTATATTATATAGTACTTTACGGTTTATAAATCACATTACATGTAATACTAATAACTAGTATGTAGATAGCATTTTAGGGTTTATAAAAATATTATCTCATTTATCCTCCAATAGCCCCTGGAGGTTTATACTATTATCCTATTTCAGGGAATAGAGGAGAAACTGAGCTACAGAGCAGTTAAGTGATTTTCCAAAGGACACATAGGTAAGTACCTAAGGGTGGATTTGAACTCAAGATTTCCTTATTCCAAATCTAATGTTCCATCTACTGCATCACCTAGCTGCTTCATTTGATCCTCACAATAAAAATACTTCATTTATTATTATCATCCCATTTTTATAGCTAAGAAAACTGGGGCTGAGAAATATTAACTGACTTTTCCAGGATCACCTAGCTAGCATATATCTGAGACAGGATTCCAACTCAGGTCTTCCTGACTGCAAGCCTAGTACACTATCCAGGATACTAAATGATTGTGATGATAATGATGGAAGTAGTGGTGGCAATGATGGTCATGATGTGATGGTTGTGATGATGGTGATGGTGAAGGTGGTGGTGACAATGGTCATGATGTGGTGATAGTGATGATGGTGGATGATGGTCATGATCTAGTGATGAACATGATGGTGATGATGATAGGTGTGAAAACGATCGTGGAGATCCTGAAGGAGATAGTGATGGCAGTAATGATGGTGACGGTGAAGGTGGTGGTGACAATGGTCATGGTGTGGTGGTAGTGATGATGGTGGTGGAGATGATGGGAGTGAAGATGATAGTGATGATCTTGAGGAGATAGCGATGGCAGTAATGACAGTGACGGTGAGTGTGAAATTGAAACAGTGTTTACACTGATGGCAATGATTATGATGATGGCAATAATGATGATAATAGTGATGATGGAAAATATCACATCAATTCTCATAAAAATTACAAATGAATTTGAAATACTGGGAAGGGAGATGAGTGAAAGTAGGAAATGCATTTCAGAAGCAAAATATCAGCTGAACATCAGAGGAGAAACACATTGTCCTTCACAAATGTCTCTCAATCTACTCAATATAACACATCAGGAGTGTGCATCAGGCGCTGTGGGTGTTCGGTCTCATTTTAAAAGCTGCAAAAGCTATTTTCAGCTACAGTCACTGCCAGCTTCTGAGAAGCTTTGTGAAGCAGGTAAGATCCATGATGGTGACCACTAGTACAAAATTCAATCTATGAGACTGACACATTTTTTCTGGCTCTTTGCAAATAAAGGTATCTACCAGTCACCTCACATTCTCCTCTTTTCTATGAAACAAACTAAAAGATGCCTTTAAATTTTTTTTAGTCAAATTTGCTTTCTTTTGTGCCCAGTTTCCTTATACACTTTCTCCCTACATTTACTCTCCCCTCCAAATGATGGGGGGGGGGGGTATCATGACATTGATATTGGAGAGGAGGCTTGAAGAGGAATGATGGGAAGTCCTCATTAAAACTAAACTTTCAAAAGTGTTTATAAGAAATAATCACTTGCAGAGCAGCTAAGAAGCACAGTGGATAGAGTGTTGGGCCTAGAGTTGGGATGACCTGGGTTCAGAGCTGGCCTCAGACATTTCCTGTATGACTCTGGGCAAGTCAACTCATCCCCATTTGCCTAGCCTTGCTGTCCGAAGCTGTAGAAAGTAAAGTTGCAGGGGGGGAAGGGGGGGCTAAGAATAAAAACTTTAGCAAAAAGACATCATAAGGAGGTACTTGCCACTGAGCCTAGTCCTTATGAGTATGGATAAACCGCTAATGTAAATCCCCACATTGAAGAGGCTATGGAATGGAATTTCCTTGGAAATATATAGAACATACACAGATATTCTGTAACTGGTTCTGCCCTACTAGCCAAGTGATAAATAAGAACTTCATTGATTGGCTATGGCTTCGTAGGGAAGGTTACAGGTGCATAGGTATTAGCCAATCAGAGTCTCGGCCTCTTTTCTTTGGTCAATTCCTTCCTAAAGATGGCATGGCATTCTGACAAGAGAAGATAAAAAAATTGCTATAATGAGAGACGTCATGAGCCTTCCCCATTCAAGGCCAAACAGTGAATATGAGCCATGATTCTTTGCCTTGCCATTTGATCTTTCACTTTAAGGGAAAGATATTAGAAAGCATGCCCTTAATCTTGTAACCATGGGAAAAAATATTCTAAATTAATTAATTAAATAAAAATTTTCCAAACTAAAAAAAAAAAGAAAGCATGACCTTAAAAGTTTAAAAGGTCAGATTGATGATCTGGGAATGATATCTGTGCTGAGATTTGCAACCTACTCAAGTTTTGGGTCCCCAGGGAAAAAGAACAAACGTTGGGCCCCAGATCAACAGTAGCTAAGAAGAGAACTTATCCAGCAATGATGCAGCAATTTGGAAATGAACCTGGTGGAACTAATGCTATGTAAAAATTGGGGTTAAGGGGGAAGCTGGGTAGCTCAGTGGATGGAGAGCCAGGCCTAGAGATGGAAGGTCCTGGGTGAAAATCTGGCCTCAGACACTGACTAGTTGTGTGATCCTGGGCAAGTCATTTAACCCCCATTGCCCAGTGCTTCAGCTTTGGAACCAATACACAGTATTGATTCTAAGATAGAAGGTAAGGGTTTTAAAAAATAAAAAGAAGTTCAGTTTAAGACTGAGGGCACTCTACTTAGACACTAAGATAGTACCCTAAAATATTGGGGGGAAATGTTTGTACTCCTGCTCTTACTATATGTTGAAGCAAATATCATTTTGCAAAAGCCTAATTAATATTAATTGCTTCAATAGAACTAGAAAATACTAGTCGTTGGTGGTTAATGGAGGAAGGCCACATCAGAATGTGCCCTTGAAGCAGCAGGCCCCTTCAGGCCTAACCTAGAACAGCGAAAGGGCATGTAGATGGCAGCTCTCAAGAAAATGAGATCAGAGGATTTGCTACATGTGAATGCAAGCTGGCATTTTTAGTGGCCAGTGTCCCATTGCAGTAATATTCAGAAGGCTCAGAATAGACTGACCCTATTGATAAGATATTAGAATTAGACCAGGGGTAGCTATGGAATTTCTTTCTCAGATTTGCTTTAAAAAAAAAAATGGAACTATAATGATCTAGCTAGGTTAGTGGCAGATGGTCCTAATGAGGCACGATAGGGATGAACTTGTTGAACTTTCAAGATACCATCCAACCAACGAATTATAACTTTTTATGACTACGGATCAATCACCAATTGATCAAACAAGATTTTTTTTTAATTAACTCTTTAATTTAATTTCAGTACCTACTTGAGCACCTACTGAGTACAAAACTCTAGGCTAGGTTACTGGGGGGGAGATATAATTAACACCATGAAACAATCAACAATTGTAGCATGGTGGATCCTGCCAGGATTAGAGTCAGAAAGACTCTACTTGATGAGTTCAAATTTTGCCTCAGACACTTACTAGCTGTGTGACTGTTAGAAAGTCACCTAATCTGTTTGCCTCAGTTTCCTCATCTGTAAAATGAGCTGGAGAAGGAAATGACAAAGCATTCCAGTATCTTTGCCAAGAAAACCCCAAATGAGGTCACAAAGAGAGGGGGACTTAATGGAAAATGATTGAACAAGCCTATAGTTATATAGTATATATAGTTCTATTGTATATGCATAGGTATATAGTATATATAGTTAAATAGTATAAGTAGAATAGGAACTCAGGGAAGAGAGACACTCAAATGGGCAATCGTTCTCATCCTCTTATCTCCATGAGCTATCTCACAGCTATCCCCTTCTCAACAGTCACACAATCTCTCCCCTAGTTGAGACCCTCATCACCTCAGGCCTGGGCCATTATAACATTTTGGTCATTTCTCTCTCCAGTCAATCTTCCCCAGAGCTGCCAATATCAGAGCTAAATAATAGAGGAACTTCCAAAAATCTGTCTCCTGATCAAGAAGCATCAATGGCTCTTGATTGCCTCTACAATACAAATCTCACAGCTTGGCATTTAAAGCCCTTCACAATGTGGCTCCATGTTACTTTTCCAAGCTCATTACTCCCCTTCAGGCACTCTACGTCCTAGAGAAACTGACCTCTTCAATGTTCTCTGAATCAATCAAAAAATCAATTGGTCAACAAGAATTTAAATGCCTACTATGTGCCTACCACAATGCTAGGCTCCGGACCTCAGTGTTCTATTCCCCACCTCTGCAGCTTTAAAGGTCTATGATGTGTGTGAAGCACACTCTCCTAATCTCTGCCTTTTAGGAATCACTTGCTTCTTCTTAAGGCCCAGCTTCCCACCTCTTATAGAAATGTCTTCCTGATCTTCCAAATTTAGTATATATTATAGTACATACCCAGGCAATAAATTATAACACGTATATGTATATCTGCTAACATGTTGCATCCCTCTTGTTGTTTTTCAGTTGTGTACAATTCTTCATGACCCCATTTGGGTTTTCTTGGCAAAGATACTAGAGTACTTTGCCAGTTCCTTCTCCAGCTCATTTTACAGATGTGAAAACGGAAGCAAATAGAGTTAAGTGACTTGCCCAGGGTCACACTGCTAGTCTGTTTCTGAGATCAAATTTTATCTCAGAAGTTAGGTTGTCCTAACTCCAGACCCAGCATTCTATCTTTTATGCCATCTTGCTTTCCGTAATCGAATTTAAGATATCTAAAGGCAGAGATTATTTTTGTTTTTGTCTCTTTAGACTTTGGCATAAGGAGTACTTACTAAATCCTTATTGGATTGAATTGCCTGAAGTTCTGAGAAGGAAATGGAACTGAGAGTAGACCCCTATAGGATAAAGAAGATTTAATAAGCAGAGAAGAGTGAAAGTTTCTCAGGAAGGGAGGAAAAAACAGAAATAAAAGTATACATGGCAGTTAGGTGGTACAGAGGATAGAGTGCCAGATCTGGAGAGAGGAAGACTTACTGAGTTCAAATCTAGTCTCAGACACTTACTAGCAATATGATCTCAAGCTAGTTACTTCACCCTGTTTGCCTCAGTTTCCTCATCTGTAAAATGTGCTAGAGAAGGAAATGGCAAAGCATGACAGTATCTTTGCCAAGAAAACTCCAAATGGGGTCAGGAAGAGTCAGTCATGACTGGAAAATGACTCACCAACAATAACAACAAAAGTATGGAGACAAGAATGAACAGGGCATGTGTGTATATTGGACATGTTAATTCCTTTGGTCCTCAGTTTCCTTATCTGCAAAATGAGGGATGAGGTGACTTCTTTGTTCCTTTAGAACTTTAGATCTAAACACTATGAGCCTATTTCTTTTTGGCAAGAGGAGGGGGTTAGAGGATAAGAGTAGAGAGTTATCAGGCAGAACCTTTGGACTAGGGAGGACTAATAACAGTCATTAATGAAGTCCTTTTTCTCTCTCTATGCTCAGTTTAGAAGTGGATGCCCAGAGGGAGCAGCTGGGTGGCTCAGTGAACTGAGAGCCAGGCCTAGAGATGGGAGGTCCTGGATTCAGATCTAGTCTCAGACATTTCCTAGGTGTGTGACTCTGGGCAAATCACTTAACCCTAATTGCCTAGCCCTTTACTACTCTTCTGCCTTAAAGCAATAAACTATTGATTCTAAGATGGAAGCTATGAATTTTAAAAAAGAAGAAAAAGAAATACATGCCCATGAATTGTACACAATAACAGCAGTAATGTAAAATGATCAACTGTGAATGACTTAGCTATTCTCAGTAATACAATGAACCAATACAACTCCAAAAGACCCCTGTCTATCCGCCTCCAAAGAACGGATTGATGGAGTCTGAATACAGATCGAAGCACACTATATTTCACTTTATTTTCTTCATTTTTTATGTGTCTTCTTTCTCAACATGATGAATACAGCAATATGTTTTGTATGATAGCACATGTATAACCTATCTCAAATTGCTTACCAATTTGGGGAGACAAAGGGAGGAAGAGAATTTAGAGCTCAAAGACTGAAAATGAATATTAAAATTGTTTTTACATGTAATAAGGAAAAATTAAAATATTAATGAACAAAGAAAAAAAGGAAAAAGAGAGATCCTTGTTTATGATGACTACAACTTTTCTAACAGCTCTTGCCAGTTCACTGGAGTGAAATAAACTCTGAAAATTTCCCCGATAAGCCTGTGATCCCCCTTTCAGTGCCACAGAGAAGGAAGAGAAAAGTGGCAGGAAATTTTTCTCCAAATAGGAATCTGTTTCTTGAAACTGAAACCTAAGTAGAAGGGAAATTTTCTCATAGGTTTTCCCCTCTTATTGCATGAGATGACTGACAGTACTGTGAAAATGACACATATATGTATGGTGCTTGAACTCTAGAGTAAAGAAAAATAAAACCAAAGAAACTGCATCTCATTTGAGTTCCCTGAAAAAGTAGTTCTTAGGTCAATTCAATATTTATGTTAATTAAGTATTTTTAAAAACCAAAAAATTTTAGCCTCTTCTCGATGAGTCTATCTTCAAAACCCCCAATGCTACTCTATAGCTATACTTTATGTTTTTTTCATCCATGACTATACTTTATTTTATTTTTTTTAATCCTTATCTTCTGTCTTAGAATCAATACTGAGTACTGGTTCCAAAGCAGAAGAACAGTAAGGACTGGGCAATGAGGGTTAAGTGACTTTAGCTCTGTGTTTTGCCTTTTTTTTAAAGCCCTTACCTTCTATCTTAGAATTGATATATAGAGGGGATAGCTGGGTGGTAGTGGATTGAGAGCCTGGCTAGAGATGGGAGGTCTTGGGTTCAAATCTGACCTCAGAGACTTCCTAACTGCGTGACCCTGGGCAAGTCACTTGACCCCCCATTCCCTAGCCCTTACCTTCTTCTGCCTTAGAACCAATACACAGTATTGGTTAGAGACATCAACAGCTCAGACTTCTGTAAACCCTTCCTCACCAATCAAAAACACAATGCTTCAAGGGATCTGAAAACCAAATCTAACAACAGGACATAGCTAGGGAACTCTCCTCCTGGACCCAACTTAAAAGGTAGCCCCCTAAAAAGACAGAATTCCAGAACATGTGGGTTTAAGGGAAAGGAAAAAGGAAGGTCCCAGGACCCCTCCCCCACCTACAGCTCTGAGCCTCCAGCTGTGACTGAGATCTCTGGGCAAGCAGGGGTGCTAGTCCTGAGGGAGTACCTTGCTGTCAAAGTTGTGCCAAGCGCAGGGAGTAGAACACAGGCAACATAGAGGTGACTGGAGGAGAAGTGCAGTGGAGGCAGCCCAGTCAGAGCCAAGACTCTCCATCTTGCCCCCTCCCCCTTGAGGTTTTGGCCTCAGGGCACATCCAATTTTGCAGATCAACTCCTCTACCCTGGCTCAATCTAATCAATAGGGCAAATAAGAAGCCTTCAGAGGGTAGGGAAGCTCAAACACCAGCACCCCTCCCCCACAGACTGATCTGAGAGTCTTGCTGTCTAAGCCCCAAGGGCAAAAGCTGCTACAAACTATAGACAACAACCTTGACAACAGAGCTGGAAGCCTAACTCCTTTCAGCTTCTACTGTCAGCTGGGAAAGATCTGACTAACCTGATCAAACAGCAGAACAGAGAAGAAGCCCCTTCAGAAAAGAACAGCCCAAACCCAAGTTATAGCACATGATGAAAGGAGCAAGAGTACAGCCAACTACGGGGGGTGGAGGGAAAGGGGGAAATATGAGTAAACAACAAATAAAGAAAAAAGAAATTACAATCTACAGCTTCTATCCAGGTAATGAACAAAGAGCAACTGAAGCAGAGGAGGATCAAGAAACACCAAGCAAAAACACAGAAACTCCAGCAAATTGGACATAGGCTTTGGAAGAACTCAAAAAACAATAAAAAAAAACAATTAAGAGAGTCTGAAGAAAACTGGGGGAAAGAACTTAAAAAGCAAAATAAATCATCTAGAAACAGAAAATAGTGTCTTGAAAGCCAAAATTAATCAGCTTGAAAATGAGGCAAAGGAGATGAAAGATCAGGAGAAGGATGACCGAAGAGCCAAGGATGAAATTCAGTCTTTAAAAACTAGAATCTAACAACTAGAAGCAAAAAACTTCACAAGGCAGCAGGAAATAATAAAACAAAATTAAAAGAATGAAAAAAATTGAGGAAATTATGAAAAATTTTGTCTACAAAATAGAAGATTTAGAAAACAGGTCTAGGGGAGACAACTTAAGAATCATTGGTCTACCAGAAGATCATGACAAAAGAAAAAGTCTGGACATCATTCGACAGGAAATTATCCAAGAAAACTGGCCAGACATTCTAGAGCAAGAGGGAAAAGTGGAGATTGAAAGAATCCACAGATCACCTCCTGTACTTAATCCCCAACTGACAACACCCAGAAATGTTATAGCCAAATTCAAGAACTACCAGACCAAGGAAAAAATATTACAAGCTACTAAGAAGAAGTCATTCAGGTACCATGGAACTACAGTTAGGATAACACAGTATAAGGATAATTTTAGCATTGTGACTTAAACTCTAAATTTAAATGGTCACCAGGGGAAATCCCAAATAATAAAATACCCAAATCAGCTGGAATTTTTTATGGTGATTTAATTGATAGTGGAGGAGATTAAGGATAAGGAAGAAGGAGAAGGAGTAGGCTTTCTCTCTCCCTCTCCCCCCACCTGGCTAGTATCGGGCGGGGAGATCAGGAGATAAGAAAGTAAGGTTTTGGAGTATGAAGGAGGAAGGAGTCAGCCAGAACTCCAGAAAAAGAAGGGCTAAACCCAGATGCCCCAACCTGAATCAGTTCAAGTCAAACTCACCACCACTACTCCAAGATGTCAAAATGCCTAGCACACTGCCTTATATAGACAGTTTTATGTCACATTCCTACGTCTCATCTGTACCAATGATTGCTTAGATTGACTTAGGACAGCCCAGGGGTCTGTCTGTTTTTTCTGCACATGTCTGTTGCCTTTTTCTCAGATACTTAATCTTTGAGTTTGGTGCAGACCTTCCTAATCTTGTCAAACTAAGGAGGGTGGAGAAAATGTGGACTTCCCAAGACCTGATTCTTTTATTCCAAGTATCTCTATTGTTATTGATCAGGAAATAGCTAAATCAAATATTCTAAAGTAAAGTCTGATTAGGGTGGAATAGTTTTAAAATTCACCACAGGATCTGGCTGCATCTATACTGAAGGACCGAAAGGCATGGAATATGATATTCCAGAAAGCAAGGGAACTAGGTCTACAACCAAGAATCAACAACCCTGCAAAACTGACTATATTCTTGCAAGGGAAAGTATGGTCATTTAATAAAATAGAAGACTCCCAAGCATTCATAAAGAAAAGACAGGACTTGACCATAAATTCTGATGTCTACATACAGAACTCAAGAGAACCACCAAAAGGTAATTAAGAAAGGGGGGAAAAAAACAAAAAAACTTTTTTAAGGGACCCAATAAATTAAAAATGATATGTATCCCTACAAGAAAAGAGGATATTGGTAACTCTTAAAATTGTTATTATCACCTGGGTAGCTAGAAGAAGTATACTTAGAGGGAACAGTGACAAACTGTTTAGGATGAAATGCCAAGACATAAATATGTATATGTATATGTTTGTGTGTGTGTGTATACATATATATATGTATATATATATATATATGTAAAACTAGAGGTTAAAAAAGGTTAATACTAAGAGAAATGGGAAAAGAAACAAAATGGGATAAATTTAAATGTCATAAAGAAGTGCATGGCAGTAGTGGGGGAGAATACCAATATGCTGGAAGGGTAAAGAGGTTGAAGACAGGAAATACTTTATTCTTATGTGCATTGAAGTTGATTCAAAGAGGGAAGAACAATCAAATCCAGTGGGGCAGAGAATTGATTCATGCCCTATAGAGAAATAGAAGGGTAACAAATGGACTGGTGGAGAGGGAAACAATAACAAGGAGGGAGAGGGTGGGAGGGTAGTTGAAAAAGACCCTAAAGAAAATAAGAGGGGAATAAAAAGTGGGGGGGGGGGAGCAGAAAGGGAAGTAAAATAAGGGTGGGAATTAGGGGGACTGATTAAAAACAAAACACTGGTGTAGAAGGAAATAGTGAAAGAAGAGCAGGATTAGGAGTAGAAATCAAAATGTTGGGAAATACACAGCTGGTAATCATGACTCTGAATGTGAATGGAATGAACTTACCTATAAATGCAAGCAAATAGCAGAGCAGATTAGAAACCAAAATCCTAATATATGATGTCTACAAGAAACACACATGAGAAAGGTAGATACGCATAGGGTAAAGATAAGCGGATAGAACAAAATCTATTGGGCATCAAATGAGAAAAAGAAGGCAGGAATCAAAATCATGATATCTGACAAAGCCATAGTAAAAATACTTTGGAAATAGGCTTTGATCAAGGACACATGTGAAGAAAGGTGACCTTGCAGACCCAGACCTCAAACTATACTATAAAGCAGTGGTCATCAAAACAATATGGTACTGTCTAAAAGACAGAAAGGAGGATCAATGGAATAGACTTGGGTTAAGTGACCTCAGCAAGACAGTCTATGATAAATCCAGAGATACCAGCTCTTGGGACAAAAATCCACTATTTGATAAAAACTTCTCGGAAAATTGGAAGACAGTATGGGAGAGATTAGGTTTGGATCAACATCTCATACCCTACACCAAGATAAACTCAGAATGGTTGAATGACTTGAATATAAAGAAGGAAACTATAAGTAAATTAGGTAAATACAGAATAGTATATCTGTCAGATCTTTGGGAATGGAAAGATTTTAAGACCAAGCAAAAGTTAGAAAAAATTACAAAATGTAAAATTAATAATTTTGATTACATTAAATTAAAGAGGTTTTGTACAAACAAAACCAATGCAACCAGAATTAGAAGCAACAAATTTGGGGGAAATCTTCATATCAAAAACCTCTGACAAAGGTCTAATTACTCAGATTTGTAAAGAGGTAATCCAGTTGCACAAAAAATCAAACCATTCTCCAATTGGACAAGGGACACGAGTAGGCAATTTTCAGATAAAGAAATCAAAACTATTAATAAGCACATGAAAAAGTGTTCTAAATCTTGCATAATAAGAGAAATGAAAATCAAAACAACTCTGAGATACCACTCACACCTAGCAGATTGGCTAACATGACAGCAAAGGAAAGTAATGAAGGCTGGAGGGGATGTGGCAAAATCAGGATATTAATGAATTGCTGGTGGAGTTGTGAATTGATCCAACCATTCTGAAGGGCAATTTGGAACTATGCTCAAAGGGCACTACAAGACTGTCTGTCCTTTGATCCAGCCATACCAGTACTGGGTTTGTACCCCAAAGAGATAATAAGGAAAAAGACTTGTACAAGAATATTCATAGCTGCACTCTTTGTGGTGGCAAAAATTGGAAAATGGGGAATGTCCTCCAATTGGGGAATGGCTGAACAAATTGTAGTATATGTTAGTGATGGAATATTATTGTGGTCAAAGGAATAATGAATTGGTGGAATTACATGTGAACTGGAATGAACACAAGGAATTGATGCAGAGTGAAAGGAGCAGAACCAGGAGTGAGTGATACACTGTGGTACATTCGAATGTAATGAACTCCATTAGTAGCAATGCAGTGATCCAGAACAACTTGAAGGGTTTTATGAGAAAGAACACTATCCACATTCAGAGGAAAAACTGTGGGAGTAGAAACACAGAAGAAAAACAACTGCTTGATCACATGTGTCAATTGGGGATATGATTAGGGATGTAGACTCTAAAAGACCACCCCAGTGCAAACATCAACAACATGGAAATAGGTTTTGATAAAGGACACATGTAAAACCTAGTGGAATTGTGCATCAGCTATGGGAGGGGGTTGGGGGAGTGGAGGGAAAGAATGTGATTCTTATAACCAAGGGAAAATGCTCTAAATTGACTAATTAAATAAAATTTTCAAAAATGGGGGAGGGGAAATAACATTTGTTGTGGAGAGGTCTCTAAATTTACATGTCTCCCATTTCTTTGGAGCTATTACAATTCTGCTAGGCTCCTGAACATGGTTCCTTCTTTGATGTGGGCACAGCATGCTGGAAGGTCCTATGCCAATGTCTTTCATGTCTCACAATCAATATCAAAATTCTTCAGAGAGGTCTTGAGATCGTTCTTCTATTATGTCTTCTGTCCTACATGTGAGTGCTTGATTTGTGTGAATTCTACATAAAATAGTCTTTTAGGCAAACAAGTGTTTGGCATCTGGACATGACTAGCCCATCAGAGTTATACTCTCTGCAATAGAGTTTAAATGTTTGGCAGTTCAAGTCATGAAAGGACCACATTGTTCAGTACCTTATCTTGCCAGGTGATCTTTAGAATCCTCCTAAGGCAATTCAAATGGAAGTAATTCAATACCTATAGATGGCTGTGAGAGCAAGCCTATAAGGAAAGTTGAACTCTGAAGAATTGACATTTTCTAATTGTGGTGCTGGAGAAGACTTCAGATAGTTCTTTAGACAATAAGGAGATCAAATCTGCCAATACTTAAAGAAATTAATTCAAAGATACCAAATCCTCCACAAAATTACCCCAGATGAACAAGGAAGTGACTCCCACCAGCAATTATACCTCTAAGGGGAAGAAAAAATTATTCCTACAGTCTCGAAAGAGAACTTCTGTCTCTAACTTGATTTTACAAATGAGGAAAGCAAGGCCTTAGAGAAATTGGACAATTTGTCCAATATCACACAAATAGTTATACAGGCAATTGATTTCTTCATGCCTGAAGGTTCAGATAAACAATTTCTTTAACAAAAACATTCAACCACCCCCAGGTAAAAGGCAATCCATTCATCCACAAAGTGTTTTTTTTTTTTTTTAAATAGTACAGGAAAATAAAAACAAGTAAAAACTTCCAGCAAGGAAATTAAAAGTAGTAGGCGAGGAGGTTTCCTGGGGTCTCAGGAGGTCTCTGCCAAAATTCTAAAATTGTTTTCATACTCTCTTTTCCCAAAGGCCCCACAACTAGAATTCAATCAATCCATCCGAGAGTTACATTAACTCGGGTCTGCTTCCAGGATCTTGGTCCACAACAGCAGTTGGTGTTATGGGAAGATGGAAATTAACTCAAGCCTCCCTGGTTCCTCTAGTGTCCGAGCCCACATTAATGATTAGGTGTATGAACATATATACTTCCAAAATCATGGAATGAGTGATGAACTTAGATTACGAGAATCTGCGATTACACCACTGCCCTGCTGAGGCCACCTATGTGACCTTGAGTGAATCACTTTACTTCTCTTTGGCTCTGTCTCCTCATCTGTCAAATAAAGGGACTGGACTAGATGACCTCTAAGAGTCCTTTCCATCTAGATCCATGATCCCTTCATCATGGGCCAGTAACTAATATGCTCATGAAAAAAACCACTATTTGACATAATAATAAAAAAATGCTCACAAGATAAATATTTAGCCCAAATATCTCCTTCTGGCATAGCAGGCAGTAACACTACCTCTCCAAAAGGTATGGTGAAGAGAAAACTTCAACTACTGTTTCTGTATGAAGGGAAGGTCAATTCTCCACACCCAGTAATAAAAACTCCTTAGGGTTTCCTTCCCTCCCACCTTTTACAACAATATAACAATTGATCCCAGGATTTAAAAATTGAGCTGATAAAATGCTAGGTGAGTACTTAAGAATTTAAAAGATGCATAAATTATGTAATATATTGTAATAGTACCATATTATTAAAAACTTCAAAATAGAAGAACTCTAGCATATGAAAGAACCCAGAGCACTTTTTTGTGGAGGAGAGATTTTAGTATTAGTGTTTTGGCCCAGATCCAGTTTGGGTAATTACCATCTGTCTGCAAAAAATCCCTTTCTCATTTTAATTGGCAATGGTAGTCTCCTTCACTTCCTTTCCTGGGCCATTGTGTATCACAGTAAGTATGGTTTTCAGAACCATGTAAATAATAAATAGCAAACCCCACTTCATTGCACTCACGAAATGGCTATGATTCAGGGTCATCAAAAGTAGAGATTTATAAATATACACACAGCAATGTTTCATTTACCTGCCATCATGGGATAATAAAATATTTTCCACAAATAAATTTTCTAGATAATTGAAGCAAGATCCTTTAACTGCCCTTTATGGTTTTTAAAACTGCTTTTGATGGAAATCTTTCTAAAACATATCGCATATTCCCCAGAGCACCAAGAGTTTGTTAACCTATTCTTGATACCTCCGGACCACCCTCAGGAATATCAGGAACAGGAAGTAATCAAATCTGTACAGAAGAAAGATAACTCTGGTGGTATGGTACGAATCTTTCTGGCATGAATACCATGAGGTAATATGAAATGTTATCAGGAAGTGCTAAATTGTTTAAGGTCATTTGTCCCTACACTAAATGGCCCCAGATTACTGTGAGTTTTTGTTTTTTCTTTGCATTTTTGCTCTCTTCCCCTCCTCTTTGATAGCCACAGTTAATGAAGACCTGGGAAAAAATTACTCTTGACGCCAAAGACTTTGGCACCATCTGATAGTTCAATATTAGAAAGGCATATGGCTTTGTCAAAGGAAATAAAATTGAAGAACCTACTTTACCATCTGCTTTGCTGCTGGATCACTGGACCTTCCCTTATGACTTCTAGCTAAAGCCTCTTATATGTGGTATCTCCTCTATTAGAATGTGAATTCCTAGAGAACAAGGGCACTTATTGTTGTTGTTCAGCCATGCCTAACTCTTCATGACCCCATTTGGGGTTTTCTTGGCAAGATACTGTAGTAGTTTGCCATTTCTTTCTCCAGCTCTAACAGATGGGGAAACTGATGCAAATAGAGATAAGAAACTTGCCCTTGTGTCTGAGGTAGGATTTGAACTCAAGTCTTCCTGACTACAGGCCCAGTGCTCTAACCACTATAGCATCTAGCTGCCCAAGGGCTTTCATGCTTTTCTATTTAGATCTCCAGTACTTAACACCATGCTTTCAATATAAGTGCTTAATAAATATTTTTCATTAATTCATCCTGTATATTCTTTTCACCCATTTTCAATGACTATTTTCACTTTTCTCTCCTTCATTTATTCAAGAGTCATTTATTCTACACCTAACGTGCCCAAGGAATTATATTTGATACTGAGAAGGAAAAAATTAAGAGGAGTTATGATCCTTACTCTTTTGGACTAGAAGGGAAATAAGAAATAACCATAGATAACTAAAATGCATATTACTACATATATGGCAAAAGCTATGTAACCAAGAATGGGGGACCCACATGTTCCAGGGATATCTACATAGATAGAGAGAATTTCTTTCTTATGTAACTGATGAGGTTGGAGTTTCACCTTTATAGGAGGAAGGATGGAGATGGATGGGCAATTGCCTCCTCACCAACCTATCTTTAGGAAGACTCAGACTAGAATTATATCAATCTAATATGCATCACAAATCTTAAGTCTAGAGGTTCTTCAGGGGTTCAGGATAAAATGCATTTTCCTTGCTTTCCATTTTTACTATAAAATAATAATTATTTTCTCCTCTATTACATCCTAAACTTCTTAAAGGCAGGGATCCTATGGTATTTATCCTTATATTTTACCTGCCTCGGTGTCTATATAGGGCTTTGTAATTAATAGGCTTTTAAATGAATTTTCAATTCAACTAGCATTTATTAAGTATAAGAGCAGTATTGTATAGCAGATAAAGATCTGGCCTCTGAATCCTGATGTTGAGGGTTCGAGTCCTGCCTCTGACATATACTGATTGTGTGACCCTGGATGAGTTACTTCTGAAAACAAGTTCTTAGCATTCTAGACAACTCTCTAATTTGTAAGTTGCAAAGAAGGTTTTAAAAAATTATTTTATTACTCAAATCAAAATGGATAATAGAGGAAGTTCTAAATCCTGGGAGTTCCCTGTACTCATTAAATCACAGATCTACTCCCCTTTCCTCTGGGCAAGGCACTATTGATGGAATTTAATTGAAAATGAATTAGCATGGAGCAGCAGCTAGGTGACTGAGAGGATAGAGTGCCAGGTCTGGAATCAGAAGGCCCTGGGTTCAAATCTGGCTTCAGATCCTTCCTACCTGGGCAAGTTAACTCCATTTGTCTAGCCTTTGCCCTTCTGCGTTAGAATTGATACTAACACAGAAAGTCGAAAGAAAGAAAGAAAGAAAGAAAGAAAGAAAGAAAGAAAGAAAGAAAGAAAGAAAGAAAGAAAGAAAGAAAGAAAGAAAGAAAGAAAGAAAGAAAGAAAGAAAGAAAGAAAGAAAGAAAGAAAGAAAGAAAGAAAGAAAGAAAGAAAGAAAGAAAGAAAGAAAGAAAGAAAGAAAGAAAGAAAGAAAGAAAGAAAGAAAGAAAGAAAGAGAAGAAAGGAAGGAAGGAAGGAAGGAAGGAAGGATGGATGGAAGGAAGGAAGGAAGGAAGGAAGGAAGGAAGGAAGGAAGGAAGGAAGGAAGGAAAGAGGAAGAAAGGAAGAGAAAGAAAGAAAGGAAGGAAAAGAAAGAAAGATGTTAGTCTGCCTTAATAGCATATTTGGTTATCAGACATACTTTACCTAGTTTTGGTTCTCTAGTTTTCGATGTGTACGGTATATCCTTATACAAGGGACCACCTTTACCAAAGAGGAATTCTGATCTTACAATTGCCAGCTCCAAACATATAAACAATTTTTATTTTGTAAAAGTAATATTGGACTTATGCCTCAGTTTTCAGTATTAATAGGCAGGGGGCTAAGGGGTTTTCTCATTTGTAGAAACTGAGGTCCAGAGAAGTTAAATGACTAGTACAAAGGCCCACAGATAAGTAAGTATCAGAGTCTGGATTTGAACCCATGTGTAGATTCGAAATCCACACTCTTTCCATTGTACTGCTATTGTTTGAGAATTTATATCACTGAGAACCATTTGAAAAAATAGGACGCCACAGCCAAATACTCACTTCTAGGAATATTTTTGCTTAGAAAATGAGGGAAACAAGTATTTATGAAGCACATAAAATGTGCCAGTAGCTGTGCTAAATGCTTTAATAATAAAACATTTATATAGTGCCTACTTTACACAAAGCACTTAATTATTATTATTTCAAGAAAAAAAAGAAAATGGAATTAGAACAAACTTACAAAGTAGCATTGATATTTTTGATGAACCTATGAATGACCTAGTTACAATACAGTGATCCAAGACAATCTGAGACTGATGCTGGAAAATGCCATCTACCTTGAGAAAAATAATGGTCTGAAGGCAACCCAAGACATACTATATTTTTCTTTCTTTTTTTAAGTTTGATCTCTTCCACAAAATGACTAATATAGAAAAAAATGTTTCACATGATTGCACAGGTAAAATCTATATCAAATTGCTTACCATCTCAGGGAGGGGAGAGAGTGAGAAAGTGATATTAGGAGAAAGGGAATTTGGAACTCAATTTATTTTAATGAACATTAAAATTATTTTTACTCAAATTGGGGAAAAATAAAATATTAGTTTAAAATGGGGAAAAAATATCATCTCCTTTGAATCTCACTACAACCCTGGAGATAAGTGCTATTACTATCCCCATTTTATACCTGAGGAAACCAAAGTTAAATAAATGCCTTGCCCAGGATCACATAGCTAGCAAGACTAGATTTGAACTCCTGTCATTCTGACTCCAGACAAAGCATTCTCCTTTCTACTCTACCACCCAACTGCCTTGGGCTTCAAGCTGTGAGATGTAGCTAAAAGCCCCATAGATATGAATTGTTCACAGGAACAATAAGGGGAAGATTGGGATGTTAATGATAAACTGTGGTTGTTAATATAAAGATGTGAGGGAATAACAAGAATAAAGAAGTATTGCTACCAATTCCCTTACATTGTCCAGAGTCAAACTAAACCCAGTTTTTTTACAGTTTCCAACCTGAACCTGAATAGAGAAAAAGAAGTAATAACTGAGTTTTCCTTTGAAGAAGGCTAGTGGAACACTAATACTCATTGTAGTTTTTGTTGAAAGTTGGACAAAAACAAACATAGTTAAGTAACCAGTAAAAGAGGAAGGACTGTATTCCATTTGATAAGGAAAATGACAGAATTTAATTCAGGAATATACTGGTAAAATGTTTAACAACCAGCTCTGGGGGGAGGGGGGAAATATATCCATGATATACTTTTAAGTTAAACTCTGTCACTTTCTTAAACCTAGATGATCAACAAAACAATAAATTTCACTCTGATTTGCAGCATTTGCTCATTTCCAAATTGTAAATGCTCACACTGAAAATTTAACAATCTGCTCTTGTGAGCTCCAGAATACCCTTAGTTGAACTGGATTATCTCTAAGATAATTTTCAGCTTCAGTTGTTCCCTAATCAGCGTCCTTGACTCCACTCTCTGATTTCCTAACTATTTTTCACAAAGCAACAAAAATAATTTTTATAATGCATAGGTCAGACCATATCCTTGTCTACTCTTAAATTTTCAGTGATCATCTATTGCCTATTAGATAAAATACAAACAACTTAGTCTTTAAGGCTTCTTCAGTCTAGTTGAAAGAGTCTTGGACTTGGAAGTGGAGAATCTGACCCAGAATCTTCTATCTTTAGGCCTGGCTCTCAATCCACTGAGTCACCTCCTCTTCCTTTTTAAAAAATCTTTGTTATAAGGGTTGGTTCTTTGAGTAGGAAAAAGAAGAGTAATAATTATAAAATTTAAGGGGATATAAAAACAATATCAATAATATGTTTTAAATACATTTTAAGCCAAAATAAATCATTAAATAAATCAAAATCAAAATAATAAAATAAAATACATAAAATACAAAATAAAAATAAAAATAAAAAATAAATAAAAACAAATAAAATAAATAAGTAAAGAAAGGGTGATATCAGAAAACTGTTCTAGTCTAAAGCCAAATCTCACAGAATTGAGGAGCAATGGACTAATGAAGAGGTGGAGGTGACAAATGTAGACATTTTCTTTAAGTTCATCAATTAAGGGGAGGTGAGAAAGCTTGAGGGCTTAAGGAAAGTCTGAACATGTTTGTTGGCAAAGAGGAAGAAGGCGGTGGCAATGGAGAGATTGAACATGAGGGGCTAGGGGAGAATAATGAATGGAGCAAGGTCCCAAAGGAGAAAGAGCATAAGTAGGGAGGTTTGCTTTGGCAAGGTGGAGGACTGCCTCATCTGACACAAGAGAGGAGTAGAAAACAGGGGAGACCATTGAGAGGTTGTGAGATATGGAGGAGGGAAGATGAAGGAGCTCATGACACATAGAACAATTTGAAAGCAGTTAAGTACCAAACTGTAAGATATGACTCTAAGTGAATATTTAAAAGTTCATAGAAGGAAAGATGACTTCAGGCTAAAAAGATCATTGTGGGAAGGCTCTATGGAGGATAAGAAACTTAAGCTAGGATTTGGAGGATGGGTGGGCTTTGGATCACTTAGAGAAATGTGGGGAGGTTTTTCTAAAGAGGGAACGGCATGAGCAAAGGCATAGAAATCAAAGGAAGTACGTTGCCTAAGAATAAAGTTAATAAAGGCATTTTGCTGGAATGGAGATAATGTTAAGAAAAATTGGCAGGCAAAGTTAAGTAGATAAGTTTAGACCAGCACTCAATCTACTTGAAGTTGGTTATCAATTGGCATTTGTAAAATTTTTAGCTTACACTAAATACTCAGGGCATCAGTTTCCTCTTCTGTAAAATAGAAATAAAAATAATGACTGCTGCAGAGGACTGTAATGAGGACAAATATATGTGTGTATTATTTATATGTCTATATTTAAGGCTTGCTAAAGTATCTACTTTTTGTTTTAAACCCTTACCTTCCGTCTCAGAATACTAAATGTTGGTTCTATGGCAGAAAGGCAGTAAAGAATAAGAGATTGGAGTTAAGTGACTTGCCCAAGGTCACACAGCTAGGAAGGGTCTGAAGTCAAATTTTAATCTAGGACCTCCTATGTCTAGGCCTGGCTCTCTATCCACTGAGCTACTTCATTGGCCCTGCTAAATTCTTTATGCACATCATCTCATTTGACTCTTGCAATAAAGGTATGAAGAAGCTATGATTATTAACCCCATATAACAAATGAAGACGCGTTGACACTTCCACCAAGTTCAGCACTTTACCCAGGATAGGACATTGTCTCAATATATTCTGCCTTGTTTTTCAAAGAACTACCCTTATTTAAATCCAATTCCTGTGCAAGTCAAGACATCACCCTGTGATCTCATTTTAAGGAATGTTTCATTTATTCCAATGTTTTCAAGTGTTTTTTAATAGCAATCGGTGTTGTATTTTGTCAAAAAGCTTTTTTGGTATCTGTTGAGAAAATCTTATGGTTTCTGTTGGCTTTGTTATTGAAATGGTCAATTAATACTACCCAGGCCACACTGAACCCCATCCTGCCCTCTTTCACCAGCAAAATGGGCCCTCCTTGCTGTCCTGGACACAGCACTCCTTCACCCTGTACTTCTGCTGGTTCTGCTGCTCCAAGATTCTCTTTGAGGTGTTTTGGGTTCTTTGTGATGGTTTGGAGGTAGGTTAGGCAAGCTTGGAGCACTCCTTTCTGTGCCATCTTCATCAATCTGTGATCTTGTTAGTCTTCTTCAAAAAGGAGGACTGAAAAACAACAACAAAGAACTAGAAGATTATTTTTATCCTGACAATTTATGCAAGATAAGGGTGGCATTCCTTTCTTTTCCCTGGAAGGGTAATTTATGCAGGATTTTAGGAGGACTTAGAAGGCAATAGCCAGAACTGTAATGGAGAATTCCTCAGTTTCCAAGCTGTTTTAAGTCACCAAGTCACTCTGCCCTCACTTCATGAACTGATAAGTCCTAAAATAACTTTGCCCATTTTTCCCATTGAATTGTCATCATGAGCCAAAAGGACTATTTATACTTGGTTTCATGTGTTGCAAGATCTACTGTTATACCTGAAATGCAAAAAGAACCAAGGAAATGGCTCCTACAATTTGGGACCACTGACTGTGGCAAATGCATGGGACAATCAGAACATCCTAGATCAGAACTACAGAAAAGGACCTTGGAAAACAATAAATTCAACGACTCAATTTTACAGATGACAAAAGTGAAACCCTGAGAGGTTAAATCACTTGCTCCAAGTCACATGGGTGCTAAATGGAAGTGCCAGTCCTTGAATTCAGATTCAGTGTCTCCAAATTTAAAATTCTAATTTCATTATGCTTTCCACTGCTCCCTGGATGACTGACTCCTACAAGAATTGTGTAGGATGGGCAGGCATTGATAAGATGTTAATCATATTCATTTTTGTTTGTTTTTTATATATTTATTTCATATATTTTTATTCCCAAGTATCTCAGTCCCTTCCTCCCCTCCCCACCTCATAGAAGGTATCACAACAAAAAGATATGTATATATAGGTTGTGTCTTTTGTGTTTCTATTTTTCAAGTTCATTCTCTGGAGGTGAACATTGATAAGTCATTCTTCAGACATTAATTCTGTAGCTATATATAATGTTCTCTTGGTTCTACTCATTTCACTCTTTATTACTTCATATAGATCTCTCAAAGGTTTGTTTTTAATTACTTACACTGCTTACATTGCTGTAATATTCCATCATGATCATATACCACAATTTGTCCAGCTACTCCCAAATGATAGATATTCCCTCAGTTTCCAGTTCTTTGCCACAACAAAGAATACTGCTATAAATATCCAGGAACATATAGGTTATTTTCCTTTTGCCTTGATCTCCTTCAAAAACAGAACTAGCAATGGTATAGCTGAGTCTAAGGGTATGGCTTTCTGGGCAAATTGCTCTCCAAAATGGTTAGATCAATTCTGAGTTCCACCAAGAGTGCATTAATATTCCCATCTTTCCACACCTCCCCCCAACATTCTTCATTTTGTTCTTTGTTCATTTTAGCCAACCTAATGGATATGAAATTGTTCATCAAATTCTCAGAATTGTTTCATTTCGATTTCTCTGATCAGCAGTGATTTAGAGCATTTTTTCATATACCATTATATAGTTTTGATTTCTTCCTCCAAAAGCTATTCTATTTTTTGCCCTTTTATCTAGTGGGGGATGAGCTACTTGTTGAAGGAAATATCTTTACCATGTGGTCATAAATCTTTTAGAGTAGAGATGAATGTTAATCAGTCCAGATTCAACAATTCAAACATGTAAATAGTTATGTGGTCACTAGACAACAAATAAAGAATTTACACAAGGAAAATAATTAAGATAAGAGGCTGTGTGCCATAGTGGATATTAAATTAGCCTCAAAGCCAAGAAGATTCTATATTGGATAAAACAGTAACCTCAAAACTAGGAAGACCTGAGTTCAATGTCTAACTGTGATCCTGGGCAAATGATTCAGTCTCACAATACTCCAGGCAGTTAAGACTATAAATTGCTGGCCAATATGGAAATGTGTTTTGCAATATCATATACACATTAACTCAGTTTAAATTGCTTACTATTACCAGGGAGGGGGAGCGAAGAGAGGATGGGAGACAATTTGGATCTTATAATTTCAGAATATGTATGTTAAAAATTGTTATATGTAATTGGGACAATAAAATATTAAAGGGGGTGGGAATGTTGTGAAATTGCCAGACTGAATTGGTAGAGGAAGTTTTTTCACTAGTGATTTCCCTATACCAGTGATTCCCAATTAGTGGTTTATAAACTGGAATTCACACTAAAATTCTTTAATGAAATCTTACATAATTGCAGATTATTATGAGTAAATATTAAATTATGACGGGGTTCACAAAACATTTTTTTGTTCTTGTGGAAAGAAAGGGACTCATGAACAGTGGGAACTATTGCCCTATACCATTGGAGACTAGAACACAGGTCTAGTCCATACTCCTTGAGAAATTAAAAAATATCGACTACTTTTTATTACCAGGAGCCATGACTGGTAAAACATTTATATGAATTGGTGCTTATTTGTATAACTGACCAAGACTCTGAATTCATCATTTTTTTGCACTTGAGTGTGTGGAATTAAACATGGAGATGTTGGTAATGAAAATGACCTTGATTCACAAAGTACCTGTTCTCTGAAGAATTCAGTAAATCCCAAGTTCAGGGAAGTTCTGAAAAGTTATCATTTCTGATCAGTCGTGAAATCTGGTGTGTGCAGACCCCCTGAGTTTGTTGCCAAGATGAAAGTTTAAGAAAATATTATCTTGTTTTCCTTCTTATTCATGTTGGGCAAATGTGCTGCTGGAAGAGAAAACTTTCTGTTTAAAATTAACCCAGGTACCAGCTCCAGGCATTTTGGCATAAATTTACTCTACTCTTTAAAATAGATTTCTTGATAAAAGTACTCTTAGAAGCCAGAAGCAACTGATCAGGGCAGCAAACAAGCTTTAGTTCAATTTGGGCATGGCAATATTGTTCTTATCAATATTAGTAACGACAATAGAGAGCAGCTTGTAGGTGAATGACCCTTTTTTGAAGTATGTAATGAATAAATACAATAACATCTTATAGCTAAACTTCACAAAGGAAGAGACTAAAAAGACCTTTGGAACTAGAGTTGATAATAATATCTTCTGGAATGATTGATTAATAGCTGTCACTTAGATAATACTTCAAAGTTTGTAAAGTGATTTCCATTCTTTTTCTTATTTGAACCTGGAAATAATCCTGCAAGACAGACATTATAGATATTATTACCAGTATGCAGGTGAGGAAACTGAAGCTCAGAGACATTAACTGATGTGCCAGTGGTTAAAAATCTGTTTAAGAAGACGAAGTAAGGGGGCAGCTGGGTGGTTGAGTGGATTGAGAACCAGACCTAGAGGTGGGAGGTCCTGGATTCAAGTTTGACTTTAGACACATTCTAGCTAGGTGACCCTGGACAAGTCACTTAACCCTCATTGCCTAGCCCTTACCACTCTTTTGGCTCAGATTCAATATGCAGTATTGGTTCTGACAGAAGGTAAGAATTTTAAAAGAAAAAAAGATGAGTTTCTCCCATAAATCCTTTATGATAGGTTTAGCATTCTATCCATTATGCAACACTGCTTCTTAGTAAAAACAAGAGAGATACAGGTTTGATTCCCAGGTCCCATACTTACTAATTGTGGGACCCTGAGCAAATCATTTAACTTCTCAATTTCTTCATCTTTATAATAAAACATGTAATAAAAAAAAAAAACCTTCCTTACAGGATTGTTGTGAAAAAGACATCTTCTAAGCTTTGTTGCTGTTGAATTGTTTCAGTTATGTCCAACTCTTTGTGACCCCATTTGGGGTTTTCTTGGCAAAGTCACTGGAGTATTTTGCCATTTCCTTCTCCAGTTCATTTTACAGACAAGGAAACTGAGGCCAATGAAATTAAATGCTTTGCAGAGGGTCACAGAGAGTTTTTCCTCTTTGCTGTTTTGCAGAGAGTTGGTAAGTGTCTATGGCCAGATTTCAACTCAGGTGTTTCTGACTCAAGGAGGTCTAGTACTCTATCCCCTGCACCACCTATATAACAGAGCTATAAAAATATTAGTAATCATTTATAATTATTATTTCCTTCACTATCTAGCACAATCCTCTATATGGAGTACACACAACAAATTTGAATGAATTAGCAAAAGGATTGTTCCTTGAGGCCTATATGTAGGAAATGGTATTCCCCAAAAGGGAACTCACTTATCACTGCTTTGGTTTGGGTGCTGAATCTATGAATAAGAAAATAACAATGCTGTTGGTTCATAACTGAAAGTAACTTGAAGAAAAATCATTCTTCAACAAGCCCATGGCTAATATGAAACACAAAGTCGATCTCACACTTTAATGCATCAAGGTTCTGTGAAGTTGTCTTCCTGACACCCACTTTTTTCCTTCCCTCTCAAACCTGGTATCCAATCAGTTGTCAAGTCTTGTCTCTTCTAAATCTCTCCCACCTGTCCCCTTCTCTCCATTCACTGCCACCATCTTGGTTCAGGTCTTGATCAAATCTCATCTGAAGTACTTCATTAGCCACCTAATTGTTCTCCTTACCTCTAGTTTTTCCTCCCTCCAATTTAACCCACAGGAACCAAGTCACCAGTTTTGACCACATCTCTTAAGATAAAATGCAAATTCCTCTGTTTGGAATTTTAAAGCCCTTAACAATTTGGCTTCAATTTATCTTTCTAAACTGATCTTACTAGAGAAATGCAGATCAAAACAGCCCTGAAGTACCACCTTATTATACTTAGCAGAGTGGTCAATATCACCAAAAATGTTGGAGGGGATATGGCAAAGTTGGGACACTAATGCTTTGCTGGTAAGATCTTGAATTGATCTGACCACTCTGGAAGGCAATTTGGAATCATGGTGAAAGGCCTTAAAGGAATGCATGCCCTATGATTCAGCAATACCACTTTATAAACCACTTTGGGTTTATATCCCAAAGAGATTTTTTAAAAATCTAGGCAAGGATCTCTTTATACAAAAATATTTGTAGTGCACTTTTTGTGATAGCAAAAAAAATGAAAAATGAGGGGGTATCCCTCAATTGAGGAATGGCTGAACAAATTGTGGTATATGATGGTGATGGAATACTGTTGTTCTGTAAAGAATGATGAATTGATGGTTTTCTGTAAGAACTGGAAAGACCTACATGAACTGATGCGGAGTGAAAAAAGCAGAACCAAGAGAACATTGTACACAGAAACTGTAACATTGTAGGATAACAAAAGGTAACTGACTTTGCTACCAAGAGCAATCCAATGATCTAGGACAATTCTGTGAGACTTATGAGAAAGAATGTTATCCACATCTAGAGAAAGAACTATAGAAGTAGAAATCCAGAAGAAAACATGTCATTTATCACTTGTTTATATGGACATGTGATTTGAGGTTTTGGCTTTAAAAGATTACTCTTTTCCAAGAATGAATATATGTGTATATTATACTTCCCAAAATAAAAAATTTAAAAATTTGAAAAAAACAATCTAAACTGATCTGACATTTCTTCCCCTCATATACTTTATACTCCAGCCACCCTGACCTATTTACTATTCTTTATACTCAACATTTCCTTTTCTACCTCCATAACTTTGATATTTCCCCAGTTCTGGAATGCTCTTCCTTCTTACCTCAGACCTTTTAGAATCAGTCCCTAGCTATCTTGAAAGCTTAGCTCAAATACCACTGCTTAAAAGAGGACTTGTCTAATTCCCTAGAGTTTCTAGTGATCTTTCTATTTCTCAGCAATTACTTTGACTTTTTTTTCATATTTTTTAAGATCTTTCTATTTCTCAGCAATTACTTTGACTTTTTTTTTCATATTTTTTAACTTCACTATGTGTGTTGTTTTCTTTCAATAGAATATAAGCTTCTTGAGGGTAGAGAATGTATCATCTTGTTGTATCCCCAATCCAAAAGCACGGTACCTGGCACTGGATAAATAACATTGAATTGGATTGAACTTGAGTATGGAGGTATTCCTATCAATTAATACTCCTCCATGTTGTAGCTGACTATTTAATGAGTTGCTGTAGCAACACCCTCCCACTACCACCACCACCACCCAAAAAAAAAAAATCCATTCCCTGTTATCTGACTTCCTAGGGATGTCTCTCCAAACATAGTTTGGCTATTCTTTGGATGACAGACACACAATTCATCATGGGACCCCCATTCAGAACTTTTACAGGTTAATATGGCCTGACAGCTTGCATTCAACTAGTATAGCCTTTGAGAGCCCAGAATCAATCACCTCCATGCCACAATGGGGGAAAGAAAAAGAACTTTAATAGTGTCAACATGTCAAACTCATAAACTAGGGAAAATTGCTGGTATAAAGTGGTTGAATGTTTGGTATAGGTAAATGCAAACAATAAAAGGTCAATCTACGGTGACAAAAACATTTACTCTCAATAAAAGTCAAATTACTGAAAAACTAGTGTGAGAGAAAAATCTGTAACTCTAGGGTTATTGCAGTTGACAAAGATTATCACTGAACAGTGAAAGAAAAGCTATAGAAAGCAACTTCAATTCAAGCAATAAGATGACAGCAATAAATGTATTTACCTACCAGTTCCAACACATTCCTTTAGGATTAGAAAATGGCTCAAGATGAACCTTGAAGGCAATCATACCTAACATCAATATTAGTAACAAAATATGATTCAGAGCATTGTTCATTTCAAAGAGAATTAGCTCTGGAATTAAGAAACCTGAGTTTCAATTTCATTACTTGAAGCTCACTGTGTGGCCTTGGGCAAATCACTTAATAATGTCTTCCCACCTGGGTTTTCTAATCTACAAAATGTAGAAGGTGGACTAGATGGCCTCTATGGTCTCTTGCTATTCTAGACCTATGAGCTTTCTTCAGAATCACAATTATACAAAGAAGGAAAAGAGGTATTACAATAATATCTACCATTATAATAATGTTTATTCCTCCTATGTTAAAAAGCCAAAGACACAAAGGAACATAGATTTTTAACTAGAAAGGGCCATAGGCTCCATTTGATCTAGCCCCTTCATTTTACAGATAAGGAAACTAAGACCCCTAAAGAGGGGAAGTATTTACCCAGTGAAAATATAGTTATGTGGGTGAGATATTAAAATTTTGCCATTTAAGAACCTAGAAGTACTTTCTAGTAAATCTAAGAGAAATATCAATCTTCAGAGTATAAATGTTCTTTATTAAAAAAGAGAAACAGACACAAAGGGACAGAGAGGGAGAGAAAAAAGAGGCAGAAAAAGAGAGACAGAGACAGAGAGGTAGAGCAAAAAAGAGTGAGGAGGAGAGAGATGGAGAAACAGATGAAGAAAGATGGAAAGATAGAGAAAGAGAAAGAGAGAGAGAGAGAGAGAAATATTACACTTACAATTATAATTTCAGCAGAATTTCCCCAGGATTACAATGCCTCCCAATTTTAATATATCTATTAAAGCTTCTGTTAACTTTTGAAATACAACCTAAGACTACATTAATGTTTTCTCACAACACTGTTGACACATACTAAAGTTCTAGTTAATTAAAAGCATTAAATCTGTATCACACAATTGATATATTAAGCCAGGATTCCCCAGATCTTGCACTTTGAAGAGGAAGATTAGAATTGTGTTCACAATAATCACACTCCCAGTGCTCAGCTGGGGTACATACTACTTATCACACAGTATAAACTCAAGTTTACCATGGGTATTCATAATTAACTTCATTGGTTGAGTCCTATTGTTCGATAATTTCAATTTTGACTGACTCTTTTTGATCCTATTTGGGGTTTTCTTGGCAAAAATATTGCAGTGGTTTGCATTTTCCTTCTGTAGCTCATTTGACTGATGAGGAAACTGAGGCAAACGAGGTTAAGTGACTTGCCCAGGATCACATAGCTAGTAAGTGTATGAGGCCACATTTGAACTCAGGTCTTCCTGACCTCAGGCAGAAGGCTCAATCCACCAAGTCACCTAGCTGCCCTCAGAGTCCTATGGGTAAATGTTTATCAGAAAGAGGCCCTTGTAATTATTGCAGAGAGGGAATATAACAGTTGTTCCAAACTGAATTCGATGAGAGTTGAAGTATTATAGAGCTACTATGGACATGGCCCAAAACCTCTGTTTCTCACATGACAAAATGGAGATTCAGAAAGGCCTCTTGAATTGGGTAGTTAAGGGTTCAAAACTGGAATATGAATTCAGGTCTCCTGACATCCATTCTAGTAGCTTCTTAATCTAAAGCAAATCTAACTATGCTAAATTCATAATGAATATATATGATCTCAATGGCATAGAGATGAGGAACAATGGGGAATTTCAGGGTCAATTGGTTTATGAAAATAGAGACAGGCTAACCAATATACATTGCAATTAAATCACTTATTTAAAAAGTTAATGTGAGAGCAGGTAGGTGGCTCAGTAGATTGAGAGCCAGCCTAGATGGGAGGTACTGGGTTCAAATTTAGCTCAGTTACTTCCTAGTTGTATGGCCCTGGACAAGTCACCTAGCCCCCATTGCCTAACTCATTGATTCTAAGACAGAAAGTAAGGGTTTAAGGGGAAAAAAAAGTTAATGTAGTGATTGGTAATATAGGAAAGGTATGTGTAGATGGGTTGTTTTCTATATGATTCACTAACTTAAATCAATAATGAATGTTTGGAAAACCATTGTGGCAAGAACTTTGCCAAGGGCTGGGGATATAAAACAACAATAATTAAACAGTCTCTAGTTTCAGGGAGTTCATATTCTAATAGGATAAGCCAATATATAAAAGAAAGGCCCTGAAGTCCTAGAAGTGCAGTGTGGAGTAGAAGACAAAGCCCCCAAACCCTAAGGTTATTGAAGCACATTGTTAAAAGATGGCAATGGGCTGCTGGGAAATTTAAGACCATAGAGACAAGGTAAATGGGTAAGTAAGGTCTGGTGGTTCTCTATCTTCTCAGAAAGAATAGAGTCACTGATTTCCATTTCATCCAAGACTTGTAAAAAATCAAGCATCTCAGACAAGGGAAAAAGTAAGGGAATACAGTGACCCCTCACTTGTCACTGGGGTTAAATTCCAGAGATCCATTCTTGCCATACTCCCCTCATCCCCCATAAACACATACAAGAGGAAGAAAGCAATGATGGTACCTGCCTCCTCCCCCAATCTCACTCTCAAGGAAAGGAATGCACCCAGTGAGGTGAGGGTTGGGTGGGGAGGGAGGAAATAGCAGAACAGAACTAGTTAGAAGGGAAGGGGCTGTCATGCCCAAGAAAAAGGGAACTAGACAACAATCTTGGGTCAATTCTTCTACTGAATTTTCTTTGGGCAGAGAACCAGCTAGACTCACCAAAAAGCACAAAGCAGCTAATGATACACAGCCTGAGGGGATCTGTGCAGGTACAAAGGCTAGAACAGTGGAAAGAGAAGGGTGGAGGAGTGTCAAGTTAAACAAGTTCCTGGGCATACAAAAAAAAAGGCTAAATGACAAAAAGGTTAAGAAAGAAAGACCAGTAGAAACTTAGCACTCAAGGAGATAAATGCACAGTGACACTTTTTTTTTTAAAGCAAAAAAATGAAATGTAACCCAAATCCCAAGCCATTGGTATGGGACTATATACTCATTGGTAGAGATCAATCAAGGATTCCATGTTGGACTGGCTTATAATTCAAATCTGCCTGCAATCCTGGTTCTGAGAACTCCATTGCTGGAATTCCTGGTCCATAGAGATCACTTCTGATACCTAAAATCGAGGTAATATGATACAAGTTAAGCAAACACCCCCAGACCCACTTCTTGGCACTAGGTAAAAGAGAGGGAGCAGGGGGGGAAGGAGAGAGGAAGAGAATCCTTCTCCACTCATCAGCTCTGTATGTGAAATCCATATTGAGTGCAGCAAATAAAAGGAACAAAAAAATTTCCCAAAAGAGCACAGGAGAAAGAGGGTGGTATTAAAAAAGAGTAGCTGAAAAGGGATTGAATGGCTTAGTTTTTAAATCAAAGGAGGCTATCTGTACCCAAGTGGCAAGGGCTACAAAGGTCTCTGTTTTATGAAATCTGGACATGCTTCAAAGGCCCCCCGAAAGAATCTCCATGTTGGAACAGCTAAATAGTACAGTGGATAGAACCCCAGTCCTGGAGTTGAGAGGAGCTGGAGTCAAAGAACTTAGGGACTTCCTAACAAACCACTTGCCTAGAGTTACCTTTCTTCTGCCTTAGATTCTAAACAGAAAGTGAGTTGTGTTTTGTGTTTTTTTTAAGAGTATCTTCATGTTACTCAATCTGGATTACAGAAATTTTTTTTTTTAATTAAGGCCATATTGAATCCGTATTATACTCGTAATTATCTTAGGATCAGCAAGCTAGAGGAGGAAGGAATCTCAGAAACTTTCTAGTCTATTCTCCTCATTTTACAAATGAGGAAACTGAAGCCTAAGAAGGTTTAGTGGCTTGCCCAAGTCTCATAGGTCATATTAGGTAGATTCTCCAGTTCTAGAATCAGCCCTTCTGCTATAGCAATGAACCAAAGACACCCAAAGAAAAAGAAGATTCTATAAGACATAGAGAGCATGTAAAATAGATTATTCTGACTACATTAAATTTAAAAAGGTTTTATACAAACAAAATCAAAGTAACCAAAATAAGAAGGGAAACAACAAAAGGGTTGGAGGTTTATAACAAGTATCTCTGTCAGAGGCCTCATTTCTCAATATATAGAAGAACTAAGTTAAATTTATAAGAATTCAAGGCATTCCCCTATTGACAAATGGTCGAAGGATAGGAACAGGGAGTTTTCAGATAAAAAAAATTAAATCTATTTTTCGTCACATGAAAAATACACCAAATCGTTATTACAGAAATGCAAATTAAAACAACCCTGAGGTATACCACTTCATACCTATAAGACTTGTTGTTATGATGAGAAAAAAGAAAGAAAAATCATAAATGCTGGAGGAGATGTGAGAAAATTGGGGTGTGAATGTACTGTTAGTAGAGCTGTGATCTGATACCACCATTCTGGAGAGTAATTTCAAATCATGCCCATCTGGTCATAAAATTTTGCATACCCTTTCACTCAGCAAAAATCACTTCTAGTTCTATATCCTAAAGAGATCAGAGATGGGGAAAGGATCTACTTGTACCAAAGTATTTCTAGCAGCCCTTTTTGTGGTGCTAAAGATTTGGAAATTGAAGGAAGTCCATCAATTGGGAAATGTCTGAGGTGTATGATTATAATGGAATACTATTGTGCCATATTGTGCAGGATGATAAAAAAAAAACCTGGAAAGACTTATATGAAGTGATGCAAAGTGAAATGAGCAGAACAAGGAAGATGCTATACACAGTAACAATAGTAATGTATGAAGATCAACAGTTAATGATGATTTATCAACAATGCAAAAATTCCAAGACAGGGGGCAGCTGGGTGGCTCAGTGGATTGAAAACCAGGCCTAGAGACAGGAGGTCCTAGATTCAAATCTGACCTCAGACACATCCCAGCTGTGTGACCCTGGGCAAGTCACTTAACCCCCATTGCCTAGCCCTTACACTCTTCTGCCTTGGAACTAATACGCAGTATTGACTCCAAGATGGAAGGTAAGGGTTTTAAAAAAATTTTTTTAATTCCAAGACAGCTCTAAGGGATACATGACAGAAAAAGATTTCCATAGTCATAGAAAGGACTGATAGAGTCTGAATGTAGATTGAAGCATACCATTCTTCACTTCATTTCCTTCATGAGTCTTTCCCTAGTATAAGCAATGTGTCTTCTTATACAATGTGACAAATAGAAATATGTATTATTATGTACATGTATACATGTACATCCTATATCATATTAGCTGCTGTCTTGGGGAGGCAGAGAGGAGAGAAAGGGAGAGAACATGGATCACAAAATATTAGAAAATGATTATTAAAATTGTACTGTATGTAATCTGAAAATATATATATAAAATAAATAAAATAAAAAGAGCTGGGGGGGGGGAGTGAGATGAATACTCTGATAACTCCCAGAGGCAAGGGGAAAAAAATAACTAGAAACTTCATAATTTCTCAAAATAAAAATAATACCTTGAAAAAAAGCTACTAGAATGAAGATTATATTGGAAATCAGAATTCTCCAAGAAGGATGAATAAAAACAAACAAAAGAGTAGATGATAGTGATTAGTATTTTTATAGAACTTTAAGGTTTATAAAATACTTTACAGATATTAACTCATTTAATCATCATTTTTCCTATACAATCCATTTATTTGAAATGTCAACTATTTGTAAGATAAAGTCAATGTTACATGCTTTCCAGTAACAGTAGAAAAAAAGAACCCATGAAAACCTTTGTACAATTATCATGGTACTCAAAAGAGAAGTATTGTTTTATAATGCACCATACAGACTGGAATTCAAGTTTGGAGGTACCTAAATGACATTACTATCTATCTATCTATCTCTCTCTCTATCTATCTATCCATCTATCCATCTATTTAATCTATCTCTCAATCAATCAAACAAACACTATCTACAATTGAGGTGTAAACCATTACACAAGCCCTGAGAAGTAGGTGCCTATGATCACAAGGCTAATAAAGGTCTAAGTCAGTAATTTTAAATCAGATCTTCCTGACTTCAAGTCAAGCACTTTATCCACTGTGCTACATGATAAAGATCTCTCCAAAGGAGTAAAGGCTCCATAAAAGAGAATGAAAGAGTTGGTACACTCTAAAATGCAGAAGTGAACGAAAATCTGGTAGAAAAGAAATAACCAAAGAATCCCAACTTTATAAGAATGCATTCTGTTAAAGATAAATTAATGATATGATAGCAAGAAATAACTTGAAGTTTATCAGAAAATGTGTAATTTTAAAACATAAATCATTAGTAGGAACTAATATTTAAAACTGTTCAGAACTTTTGGATGTAGACTAAAAAATACTAATTATATAACTTCATAAATATCCACCAAAGGAAAAACACACTCAAATTCCAAGTCATATAGAAGTTAAATTTCAGAATTGAAACATCAAACAAATTTTACAAGTAGCTTCTAAAAATGAAGGAACATTAATTTTTTTAAAAACAAGACTGATTCATAACTAATGTATAGGAACAGATGAAAGATACAAAAAGGTAGATTTAAATGTCACAGTAATAGAAAAATTCTTAATTATTTTTACTATCTAAAAGTTGAGTGGAGGTCTTTGAGAGGTCATAGCTTCCCCCTCTCTAGAGGTCTTCAAGCAAACCACTTGCCTACTGTGTTATAATGAGCACTGTCGGAAGTATGAGTTGGACTAGATGGCCTCTGAGATTCCTTCCAACTCTGACATTGTGTAAATCTGTAATTTATTATTTCAAGTTTGAACAAACCCTTTAAAAACCAGAGCTTCTTTTTTGCATCCTCCATCTAAAACATAAAGAAAAGAAAACTTGTTTTGAACCCAAACGAAACCTACTGTCCTAAATTTACCATCCTCTTAGAAATAATTCAATTCCACAAATACTTATATTAATTATTTATTATAGGCAGAGCTGGAAAATCCATGAGTCCAGTTTAAAGATGGACTCTTTAAAGATCTATGGATGGTGAAGCTTTTCAGGTGTTCATTTAGGCCTATGGTTTTTCTCAACATTGCAGAGCCTCCTGGATGAGGTCCATAATCATTCAGTAGAGTTTGGTTTAATTATCTACCCAGGCATGAGGTGTTCAGGGAGGACTAGCACCTATAAGGGCTTGTTAAATCCTTTTCAGGGCTACTCACCCAGCTTTGTTGTTCACCTGCTCCAACTCTCACCTGTGACTCCAAGAAACCCAATGGCTACACCCCAGTAAAACCACGCTGGCAGATGGGATGAATCAAAGTGAAGGCTTTATGAAGAACTGGGATAGAAGATATCATCAGAGAAACTTATAAGAGAAAAAGATGAGTTGGTCATATGAGGAGGAAGAGATAAAAGGCAGATAATGCAGTTCGATAGTTTCCTCCCAATGTCAAGACAAAGCAAGAAAGGAATGCTATGACAAACAAGGAAGGGCCAGAAGCAGTCTTACAGAATGAAATGGGCATCTATAGGCTACATTTTTCATTATGGGATGGAATACCTACATTGACGAGATGATAGATCCATTTCAATATTTCAGAATGCATCAAGAATATGGCATTTCTTCCCCTAATGTAGGACATGGGGACCAACCAATGTATGTGTTGTATAGAATGCTGGTCTTGGTGTCAGGAAGACCTGAAGTCTAATCCTACCTCTAACATTTGCCAACTGTGTGATCCTGGGCAAGTCCCTTAATTTCTATGTGTCTCAAGCAACTCCCTAAATTTTAACCACTGAATTACTGATGAATTGCCACTCTACTTCTGATAACACAATAACATAGATCCTTTGGGATATACCCCTATGTGCAAAGCACTGTCAGAAACTAGCAATACATTTAAAAAAAAAAAAAACAGCCCTCAACTTCACAGAGCTTACATTCTATAAAGAATAAAAATACACACACACACACACACACACACACACACACACGCTTTAATTGGATTGCATAAATCATTCTGTGGGTCAGTTCTGTCAAAAATATTGTGGCACCAAACCTACCAAATTAGTAATTTCATGTCAGAAAGTCTCTCCTAGAAGTTTTCCTATTCTTCCATCAGTTTCCTTAAATTCAATTCAACAATATTTATTAAGCTCTTACTATATATATAAGACACTCTGCCAGGCACTGGGAATACCAGAACAAAAGCAACAGGCCACTCAAGAACTGTATTTTGGGTATATGATACATATACAAGTAAGTACATAATTTCAAGGTATTTACAGAATAATTTCAGTAAGGAAAGAGCTCAGAGATGATTTGAAGACAGATATTCTACAAGGCAGAGGTGAGAAAGAAATTCATTTCAGACCTGGGAGATCACTTATAAAAAGATACATTTGAATCAAAGTTTTGAGTGTGAGATTTACATCTCAGGAAATTGACACACACTACAAATCAGGGCTTGATTTATTGGGTTTTTTTGTTTTGTTTTAATTGAAACCCTTACCTTCTGTCTTGGAATCAATATTCTGTATTGGTTCCAAGGCAGAAGAGTGGGAAGGGATAGGCAATGGGGGTCAAGTGACTCGCCCAGGGTCACACAGCTAGGAAGTATCATACTATATTTGAACCCAGGACCTCCCATCTCTGGGCCTGACTCTCAATCCACTAAGCCACCCAGCTGCCCCCGATTTATTGTTTTCTTGATTGTAGAATTAAGAAAGTGGTAGGAAAAATGTAGATTAAATGCAGATTAAATTTAAAAGTGTTGTCATGAGAACATTGGAGATCAGGTAGTCAAACATTCACCAGCATATCTCCGGAGATGGCATGCTATGAATGAGGAACAGCCAGTAGGCCAGTTTGACTGAAACAGAGAGTGTAAAAAAGTAATGAGGAATGTCTGTAAAGATAAGAAGGAACTAGACTGTATATGCCAAGCTGAGGCTTTTGTATTTTACCCAAAAGGCAAGAGTGAATCATTGAAGATTTGGCAGTAGGGTGGGACAGAGGAGAGAGAAGAAAGAGGGTAACATGGTTAGATCTACGTTTTACTAATATGTCTGGTAAGTAAGGGAATAAGCATTTCTATAGCACCTCCTACATGCCAGGTTCTGTGCTAAGCATTTTTTAAAATCTCATTTGATCCTCAAAACAATCCTGAGATTTAGATGTTATTATCCCATTCTACATTTGGAGAAACTGAGGCAAATAGAGGTTAAGTGTCTTGTCCAGAGTCACATAGCTGGTAAATGTTTGAGACCAGATTGGAACTAAGGTCTTCCTGATTCTAGGTCCAGTGCCTTGAGATGCCAATGGGTTACAGACAGGACAGGGATCTCTAGTAAAAGCAGTCAGTTGGTCAGTTGAGAATAGAGCTACATATATAGATTTGGGCATGATCTACATAGACCTGCCCATTTAAACCAAGGGAGAAAGAAACTGTGCAGAGCTTTGAGGGAATATGGTCTCTACTGAGTGGATATAAAGAAGATAATTCAACAAAAGAGACTGAGAAGAAATGATCAGCCAATCAGGAGGAGAACAAAAAAAGAATATTATCTCCAAAGCCAAGGAGGGATAGTATGTCCAGAAGGGAGGGTGGACAATAGTGTCAAAAGCTAAGAGACGGCAGCTAGGAAACACAGTGGACAGAGCATCAGACCTGTAGTTCAGAGGCCCTGGGTTCAAATCTGACCTCAGACACTGCCTTGCTCTGTGACCCTAGGCAAATCACTTAACTCCAATTGCCTAGCCCTTGCTGCTCTTCTGACTTCAAACCATTGCCAAGACATAAAAAAATGTTTAAAAAGAAAAGGAAGCTGAAGAGATTTCAAAACAGGTAAGAACTGATAAAAGGCAATGAAATGAAGCTTCCTCTCACCTGACACTGCAAACACAACACTAAGCTAAAACAGGAAAGCCAAATGCCAAAAGTGACTAGACTAGAACAGCCTGGGGAAAGGATTCTGTGGCTGACATGATCAGGTAAAGGTTCAATAGCTGTGCTTCCTCCAGTAGAACCCTGGGGCCCTGCCTAGAAGCTTTGGCTTATTGGGGGAGCTGGCCAATAGCATTCAAAGGGGAAAAAACTAGGAAGCAGAAAAATTGCTACACCAATCCGGGACAGGACATAGAGTCCGCCAGTTTATTTACTCTGGGGGTGGAGGCTTGGTCCTGACCCATCTGACAGATCAAAGATGGCCTTTGCCAACTTTTATCTTGTTTGCCAGCTGCTTCTGGCATCAAGACGTTCTCCAGAGAGAAGGGAAACAATGAGCTCAAGTGCCTTGAGCCACCTTCACATCCTAGTCTGAAACTATTAGTCGGCCTCAAACTCTTACTAGCTTTATGAACCTGGTCAAATCACTTAATATCTCTCAATCAGTTCCCTCATCTGTAAAATGGGGAAAATTATAGCACCTATCTCACAAGGTCATGAGAATCAAAAGAGATTTAAAAAGCTTTAAAGCACTGTGTGTGACAATTATTATCATTATTAACTTAATTTTTTAGTTGCCCTAGTTTAAAACTTGAGAAGAGACTATTGAACAATCCAGTAAAATAAATAGTGAGAGTCACATAGTCAAGTCATTTCATTTTCTCTAAGAACACTTATTAGCTCAGGAATCAGAGATTATTGTTGTTAAGTCATTTTTTAGTTGTCTCCAGCTTTCAGTGATCCTGTTTGGGGTTTTCTTGGCAAAAATACCAGAGTGGTTTGCCATTTCCTTCTCCAGCTAGTTTCATAGATAAGGAACTGAGACAAAACAAGGTTAAGTGACTTGCCTAGGGTCACACATCTAGTAAGTGTCTGGGACCAGATTTGAACTCAAGAAGATGAATCTTCCTGACTTCAGGACTGGAACTCTATTCATTGTATCACTTAGCTGAATCCCACTTCTGACACTATCTGTTTGACCTTGGGCAAATCCTCATTCCATCTAGGTCTCTGTTTCTTCATCTATAAAATGAAAGAGTTGGACTGGACACTTCTGGGGCCCCTCTTCGTCTGATCCTAGGATCTTGTATGTAAATATATATGTGTGAGTCTGGCAGAGAACAGCTGAAAAGAAGGAAAGAGGAAGGCTGAGATATTCCAGGATTTGTTTTACCCAACCATTCCCTCCCACCTTTAATATTTATTGATTCCTCTACTCCGAAGACCTCTAAGATATTGAATTCCCTATACATACTTACTATTCCCTATACATACTTGCAATACTCTTAAGGAGATTCCCAGGCCCCCAATTCACAGCCTGGCCACCTCTGCTAGAGTCCTCCAGGCTTATACTTTGTTTCTCAACTCTCCAGCTTCATTCTTTGCTCCTCCAGTCCCAGTTTTTGATACCCTGATATCCTTCTCTCCAGTCTGAATTCTACCTTGACTTCAAAGGCTCTGCTCCTGTCTTTCCTCCTTCTAAAAGCCTTCCCTGTTTACCCAAGCACCTGGTGTTATCCCTTAACTCAGAACTCCTGAGGTACCTATTGTCCCTTCACTCATTTGGCTTTTCCTTACTATCTGGCATTATTGTCTAAACCTGTGATTTCACTGGTACTAGGAATTCCTACCTGCTTCCTCCAAACACAGTTGGCTAACTAACAGATAGCTTATCATCTTAGAGAATTGCTTGGAGGAGAGATTTTTTTTGTCCAGGGTCACAGAGCTAGTAGATGTATAAGAAGTAGTGCTGTGGGGGTGCAGAAGTGCATCCCTGGGGATCAGGAAGGATACCTTTTACAAGAATGCAAGACTCCAAAACTTAGCTTAAAAATAAAAAGAGAAATTTATTCATTTAGAAATTAACATTGAAAATGGCCAGGAGGATAGTACTGTTGGAACAGCAAGATGGAAGGCTGCTCCTTGAGAAGACAGATCTGATGGAAAGGCTATCACCCTGGAAGGACAGCATGGATGGAAAAGCTATTCCCCAGTTGGCATCAATTCTGGGGATTTTATACTCTTTACAACAGATGCTGTGTCATTGTGTGGACAGGATTCTAGAGTGGTAAACCAGGGGTTTGGTTATCTCACTGGGGTCTGCCTGGAGACATAGGGAATGGCCCTCATAAAAGATTCTTTAGTTTTAGGGAACAGACAGATGTCTAAGATATAGCCTGATGGTATTGAGGTGTAGCCTGGAGGTGCATCTCTCTGTCCATCTTAAATCTAAAGGAGGATCCAAGGATTTTATAGAGATTATTAGATGTTTGGGGTTAGGAGTCACGAGGATGTAAGGGAGCAAAGGAATTTCCCTGATAATAGTTTGCCTGAGTTTCTAAGGCTACAATGCCCATGTCAGTAGTACTAAAAATCTAGGTCTCACTAATCCTAAAGCCAGTCCTCTACCCTCTATTTGAGGCTGCCTTTCATCTGATATGTATTAAACATTATTTCTTGAACTAGATTGAAGGATAAAGTGAGGCAGCATGATATGGTAGGACAAACCCTAATTTTGTATGATCTGTTTCTAATCTCTGTCTTGTAGAATCTAGAAGTGCCCAGTTTATTTAGTTGGGAGGTAGAAACCCCAGGTTTTGACCTTGTCACAGGAGAGTTTGCTCCCTAAGGAAAGGTCCTACTTCACAGGTCTCAGGCTAACAATAGACCTTGAGTTATAGCACAGTAGGGAGCTAGTCAGTCTCATAAACTGAAGGGAAATGTGGTACAATGGGAAAGGCAAAAAGAGGTATCTGTTGGGATTAGCCATCTCCACTCAGAACTAACTCAAGGTCTATTGTCACTGGATTGGGTTTAGCTCCCACCTAAAGTGGATTGTTGTCTATTCCCCTGAGGGGGTCCCCCACTCAGTCTGATACTGCCAGCCTGGGATTCCCTTCAGGGTAGATTCCCATGGGAAAAGAGAACAAGGACAAACTTTGGGGTCTCCAACCTATAAGCTAGTCCTGAAACTTGGGGTTCATCAGATCCCACTAGGCCACAAGTTTGGGATTCCTAGATTCCATGTTGACACTAGCATCTGATACTTACAAACTGTGTAACCCTGGGAAAGTCACTTAACCTCTGTTAGCTTTAATCCACTGAAAAAGGAATGGTAAGCAACTCCAGTATCTTTGCCAAGAAAACCCCATATAAGGTCAAGGAAGACTGGGAAATGACTGAATGACTGAACAACAACAACATTTAGGTAATAGGTAACTAGTTCCATATCTGGCACTAGGCTGGAACTTTTGTTGTTATTGTTTCCTAAAGCAGTCTAATCTTTGTTTCACTAAGTAGAATTGGCTTCCTAGTTGAATCTTTGACTGAATTGGCCCCTTTTAAAATTCCTATCACAATTGATTCAGGATATTGTCATGTTTAATAGCTCAGGTGACCCAAAAGCTTCCTGTTGACTACACAGCCTAAAGGAAGACACACCCTAAATCTTCAAACCCTTTCAGATTGTATTCCCATTATCTTTCTATGAAGAGACTGGGGGCTCATGATCCTCCACTGGAAAACAAGAAAGGGAACCAGAAGGAAGATTACAAAGCATAAAGGTGAAAACCAGAAGAGAGCCAAAGTTACATTTCCCAGATTAGTTCTTTGCTCCTCCCAGAAAGCTATCCTTATACAAAACATAACAGTTAGCCAGATGGTCCCATCCCATTTGTAGGTCCTGTTCAGTGTGACTCAACTCTTAGTTAATCTGGTCATCTTAAACTCATATTTTGCACATTTCTTCATTAATTAAGAAAATTTCAATATCTCTCTCAAACAACTAGGTTTGGAGTCTTCATTGATTCATATAAAATATTATTTTAATAAACTGGAGAAAGCTTTCCAAATAATATTTACTCAACTCTATTAAATATTTTAAAACTTAGCTTTAAAGGAATGCCACTAAATAAATATACAATTTATTAACAATGAAATAAATAATAAAAGCATAGGTGATTATTTAATACATTTTTTTCTAAGAACAATCACAACCAGTAACAATTTCAATAATCTTCGTAGAAGAAGTTTTTGAAACAAGAGTTACAGGAAAGAGAAAAGAGAGACAGAAGCAGAGAGAATGGCAGAAACAGGGAGACACAGCCAGAGTCAGAGACCAACACAAAGACAGAAAAGAAGATTTTAGCAGAGTCAACATGTAAACCGAGTCTGACAATACATGCAAACTTTCATACCAAGTCCCCCATTTCTGCAAAGAAGGGAAGGGATTTTGTTTCCTCCTCTCTTGTTTAGGATCAAGTTTGTTCACTATACTGATACAACATTCTATTTCAATTTAATGTTGTTACTATTGTCCCATTTTCTTTGTCATAGCCCTTAAAACTACACTGAGACTTTTGAGATACCCTGTATGTTGTTCTCCTCATTCAGATCACTTCACTTTACCTCAGTTTTTATATATCTTCCCATGGTTCATAGCTATCATTTCTTAAAGGTCAATAACATTCCATTACATTCATGAACCACAATTCATTTAGCAAGTCCCCAAACAGTCTACTTTGCTTCCACCTTTTTGCTACCATAAAAAGTGCTGCTATAAATATTTTGCCACATATGATTCTTTTCTTTATCTATTTTGTCCTCATTCAGCCTAGCATGAAGATCTTTAAGTTAAAAGAGATATACAATTTAATCACTTTGTTAGCAGAAATACAAATTGAAAAGTTATTCCCACAGGAAACAGGCTTTCTCACAGAAAAGATCAGAGGAAGTTGCAAGAAGTCAGTTTGAGTAAAGCCTGAATCATACCTTGTTCAGGAAAGCAAGAAGGGACTAAGACAAATAGGGAAGTAGATGTGTCTGTTGGTCATAGTCCCAGATTCCCAAACATATCCGCATATAGCCCCTCATTAAGGCAATCTAACCCCAATTTACTCCCACACACAACTGTCTATGTCCTCTTGTTTTATTCAAATGTTTCAGTCATATTCAACTCATAATGAACTCATTTGGGGTTTTCTTGGCAAATATACTGGAGTGATTTGCCATTTCCTTCTCCAGCTCATGCTACAGATGAAGAAACTGAGGCAAACAGGATGAAGTGATTTGTTCTGGGTCACACAGCTAGTCAATGTCTGAGGCTGGATTTCAACACAGGTCTTTCTGATTCTAGACACTGTGCTCTAACCATTGTGCAACCTAGCTGCCCTAGATCAGGCACTATGAGATGAAATAACTGACACCATGAAACAATCAATTGTTGTGGTGAATAGAGTGAATAGAGTGCCAGATCTGGAGTCAAAAAGACCACCTTTGTGATTTCAAATCTGGCCTCAGACAATTAATAAGCTGTGTGACCTTGAGCAAGTCACTTAACTTGTTTGCCTCAGTTACCTCACCTATAAAAGAGGGATGATAAAAGCACCTACCTTCAAAGGTTACTATAAAGATAAAATGGAATCTTACTTGTAAAGAGTTTAACACAGTATCTGGCATATAATGGGCACTAGAATAAAAGCTATTATTAAAATAATGATGTGTTACCACGTATAGTATAGTATAGTGGTAGTCTCTCGGTGACCAAGAATGACAATTGTCTTTGGGCATTATCATCTATTGATGTACCCTCATGTGGCTTTGAAGTCCAAAGGCTGAGGCGCAGAGTTTGTGGCACATGGGGCATGGGACGCCAGTTGTTACGGGAGGTGCGGTTGTGGCCTGGTGTCGGCGTTCACGCGCAGCGGCAAGACGTTGACGTCGCTCATCTTCAAAGGTGGTGGCGGCATGGTTAATGTGGGTTCGCCAGCTGCTTCTGTCAGAGGCAGCAAGTTCTAGTTGCTTTGGTGTAATGCCAGCCCACTTCCAGTTGGACTTTAGCTGATCCTTGAATCTTTTCTTTGGTGGACCTTGTTTCCTGAGTCCAGCTGACAGTTCACCATAGAATACCTGTCTTGGTATTCGCTGTGGGTCCATGCGGATGACGTGTCGAGACCATCGTAGCTGGGTTTTGAGGACCAGGACTTCGATGCTGGTGGAGTTGGCTCTGTCGAGGACTTCCTGGTTGGTGATTCGGTCCTGCCATCGGATCCTCATGATTGACTGGAGAGAGCGTTGGTGGAATTGTTCCAACTGTTTCATGTGCTTCCGGTACAGTGTCCATGTCTCACAACCATACAGGAGCGAGCTGAGGACCACTGCGTTATACACTTTGAGCTTCGTCACAGTGCTTACACCGCTGTGTTGGAGGACTTTGGAGTGCAGCCACCCAAGTGCCTGGCTGGCCTTTTGGATCCTGGCATTGATCTTGTGGTCTAGGGACCCGTCGTTGGCAATGGTGCCGCCCAGGTACTTGAAAGTGTTGACCTTAGAAAGCTGCGTGCCTTCGATTGTAATGCACAGCTGGTTAGTTGGCCTCCCTGGTGCAGGTTGGAACAGCACCTCTGTTTTGCTGAGGCTGATAGTCAGGCCAAACAGTTTTGTTGCAGTAGAGAACCTGTCCACAATGATTTGGAGATGATTTTCTTGGTGGGCCATGACAGCACAGTCATCTGCGAAGAGAGCTTCCAGGATGAGTCTCTCTGTTGTCTTTGTTTTTGCAGTCAGGCGGCGAAGGTCGAATAGTGAGCCATCCAGTCGGTATTTGATGTAGACGCCCAGGTCTAGATCCATCACAGCATGTCGTAATACTTGGGTGAAGCATAGGTTGAATAGTACCGGAGCGAGGACACAGCCTTGTTTCACGCCATTGGAGATGTTGAAGAGATCAGAAGTCTCTCCACCAGATAGGACTTCCCCTGTCATGTCAACATGAAAGAGCTGGATCAGTTTGACGAATTTTGCTGGGCAACTGAGCTTGCTGAGGATCACCCACAATGCATCCCTGTTCACTGTGTCGAATGCCTTTGTCAGGTCTATGAAGACAATGTAGAGACTTAGGTTCTGCTCAAGGCATTTTTCCTGCATTTGTCTCACTGTGAAGACCATGTCGATGGTGCTGAGATCTGGTCGGAAGCCACATTGTGATTCAGGAAGGTTCTGCTCTGAAACAGATGACAGGAGTCTGTTGAGTATAACACGGCCAAGGATCTTTCCAGCAGTGGAGAGTAGTGAGATGCCTCTGTAGTTGTCACAGGCTGCTCATGTGCCTTTGTTCTTGTATAGGGCTATGATGGAGGCATCTCTGAGTTCTGGGGACATGTCTTCCTCTTCCCATATGCTGGTCAGCACTATGTGGAATTCCTGGAGGGCCTTTCTGTAGCATCCCAAGCATATTCACATCTATGAAATATAGATGACTGTATGATTACTGTGTCTCCAAGCATAAGGTTATACCAATGAGGCTTGTGAATGTAACCTTGAACTGGCCATGCGGCCCTTGGCTAAGACAAACTCATTAGCATGCTCGGAGTCAATTCCCCGGGAAAGCGCGGTTTGCAATGTACACGCCCAAAAGGTGTTCCCTCTACCTTGCCACCCAATCTTAATTGTCTATACTTTGTGATGTGGTTACTACGTCCTTGGGAGTACCGCCCAAGCAGGACATGAATAAATTCAGAGGCAATCCCATGAACTTCCTCTTGGCCTTTCTCCCTTCCATGGAGCTCCACTGGGCTCCTCAATGACTATGTCTCTCTCTTCTTGACCTTCTCCTTCCCCGAGGCTGGAACCATCTCGGCCTGCATTCTCTATCTTAATCTCCTCAACCACCTTGTATTCCATTATCCTCATTTTCCGCCTTAAGGAAAATCATAGGGTTGCCTGCCCTATCCAATCACTGATTTGTCGGTGTCTTTCATTTCCACCCTGGTTCTCGGTTCCTACCTCTCCTCGGGTCCCATCACAAAGGTGAGCCCCTTCCCTTGTGGGACCCTGCTGGTCAGGGAAGTCCATTAAGGAAAACCCCACACTTGGCACCCCAGATGGGACCTGAACCCACAATGCACCCCGGATTTGGGAGCGAAATTCCTTTGTCGCAGGCATTCGAGCACGTGCAACTTGAGGAGCGATCACTGAGGTACGGAATCACAAAGGCGTGACCTTGCAGGTGGCCTCTGAAGGTGAGAAACGTCTTTTATTTCAATTTCTTATTTTAGAAATTATCTAGAACCTCGGGTCTATAAGCCTCATCATATACTAGTCACCTTAAACGGGAACAGAAAGGTATTGAGATCTCTGAAGCATTGCTTAAATAGGCACTGAAGCAAAGCATGAATTCCCAGCAAGGGGAGTTCCCAAAGTGCAGCTATGAGATCTGATGGGTAAAAGAAAAAACGAGGCAGTATCAGAAAGAAAGACAAAATATCACAAGTCAGTTGGAATACTTGGGAAACTACAAGGATGGCCTTGATGGCACAACCTGTGCAGATCTTAGGCATCACAGGTGCTGGAAAGCCAAGCCTCAGTCTAACCCTAATTCTCAGAATGCCGAAGGTCCCTCCACCTGTGGAGGAAAAAGCCTCTGCTCGAACCTATCTCTTCGGGCAGATGGCCGAGAGAGCGCCATGGGCAAGTCTAACACTTTCTCCTAATCTTTTCACTATGGAGGATTCCATTCTAAAAAGCGCAGAAGCCATGACGTTCAATGCGTTTGGCTCACAACTCCTTCCTCTACCTTTTAAAACGTGGGAAATGAGGCAAAGGGCGTTCAACGCAAAGCCATTTCAGCATCCCGATCATAAGGTAGAAGAATCTTTCCAAATGCAAGAGGAAGTCTCTTCCTCGGAAGCTTTCAGTCTTCTTCAGCCACCTTCATCCTTTAAGGCTTCTTGTCTTGTGCAGCCCGCCCCCTCCCCCGCAGAACTCTGCAAGCCAAAAGGGCAATAAGGAGGCTACATATAGCCCCCTGCAAAGAAGAAGCAGGATTTCTAGATTGTGCCATGGCATGCAAAAATATGGGAAACGCAGCATTACAGAGCTGATCAAAACTCTTTAGCAACAAATTTTACACCAGATGATTGGAAATTAGGACAAATATTACCTGCTGCTAAAAGCACATGGATTCTAATTACAATGCTACATTAAACAAGGAGGATTGACTTATCTTTCAGTCTTTTGCTCTTCCTTTCTAGATACTAACAATATACTTAACTCTCTTTCTTCAGCTGACTGATCTATCCTTGCTATCTCTCCCCTGTCTGTTGCTGCAGAAACAGACAGAAATATTCTATGTCAACCTCTGCCTCCACCCATGCTTAATGTAGTATTATGATCATTCAAATTTACAGAAATAAGCAGGTAGAAATGTTTCTTCTACAAAACTTAGAAATGATTCCAAAAGTACAGACGGAAGTTTAATTCAGCCTCTGGCCATTGAAATCCTGACTCCTCTAGAAATTCAAAGCAGAGTATTAAGCTTCTAGCTAAAGCATACGGGGCTAGATAAGACCAGAACAGACAAGTCCTAGAACCAAACCATTCTTATCAATTAAATATAAGTTCATGGCAAGAAATTTCTTTACTTAAACATTGCTTATTGCAATAGTGAGGCGAGAAAAAAGCCAAAAATCATAACTCTGTGCCATAACACTGTCACCTACCAGAAGTTACCCGGCACAGGTGAATGGTGAAAGCTTAATGAGCAACTCTTAAACTTAGAGCAAACCTTTCATCACTTTGGGCTACTAGCATAAGGTTAAAGTGCTGTGAGGAGAGGATCCCTCACATAAGGACCGTAAGATCATATCAAAGCATGAAAACTATTCCTTAAGCACCTAAAGGAAGACCAGTTTAAAAAAGGCAGAGCACATGTTTGCCCTAACTAGGAAGCAAACAGACATTTTGCTCTCAAGAGGACAAAGGGAGCAAAAAGACTTTCTTATCAGCAAACCTCTCCACCAGTTTAGCATTTCTAAAAGGAACAGGCCTTTTGAAGCAGCACCAGCGAAGGCAGAACTATTATTTAAATGTAAAGGTATAAACCTGTTATGTCTTTCAAACAAATCTTCGCTAAAAGATGGTATTATTATGAAGCAAAATTTAAAAAATTAAATTGTCTTAATTTGGATTGGACATAGCAAAATTACATAAGAAGGTCCAATTGTATTTCTTATAAGGCAAAGTTTTAAAGTTAAAAAGTCAGAGAAAGACTTGTCATATGCTACAGGAGATATTTTATCTGTAATAATATTTTAAAAAGAATTGTTGTATAACTGTAGGCCAAAAACCAAGGTATAAACACAAATTTATCAAGGTTTTCAGAGGTAAATCCTCATGGACTCTTGCAACCATGTGACTCACTACCAAAATTATTTGGATCTGGGAAGGAAACTTAATTCAGCAGTTTCATGAATTGATCCTGCCATATAGAAGGCAATGCATCTACACCTCAGGTTACAAGTTTTTATGTCAAGTATTAAATATTATCAAAAGCAAAATTAATAATCAGTGCAAATTTTTAATTGACCAACATCAATTGGCATATGCTTTAGAAAACTTTCATATATATTCAAATTTTAAAGATGTAGAAATCATTAAATTTTTAAACAGGACAGAAGGTCAACAAGGATAATAATTAGCAGCCATTATTTAAAAACCTGTATAAAGTTAAAAAATTGTATGTAAAGCACATTACTGCTACTTTATCCAAAAAGCAAATTAATTAGAATTACTCAATATCAAAATAATATAGCATCAATTCTAAATATGAGGCACATTCTCAGCATTGCAAGGCATCAGAGTAAATACAGTGCTGATAGGATTCAAATTGTTAATCAGTAATAAATTATTAAGCTTATTAATTAATTTGGTAAACCAGTAACAGTGACTTATGTGTGGTTTAGAATGGGCAACACTACCACTTATTGAAATTGCATATATCAATCCTAATCATTATTGCAGTATAAAACCAATTACTAGTGTACAAGCTCAAATGTTACTTGCACTAGGTGGTCCATTTTGGCAACAGAATCTTGTAAAACTCTTAGGTAAAATTGATAATTCCATTCATATTATCAAAATCTTTTCAGTCATGAATTTAAATTTGACAGTTTAAAAATAAAAACATCACAGCAATTGCTATGCTTACACTTACTGCATCTATTTAGGGTACAGCAGATTGTTAAATGCACAGTATAAGTTGATACAAAAGCAAAAGCTACATGCAGATAGGCTACTGCTCAAGATCACAGCACAAGCTGGTAAAATCATATGTGATTTATGGTATAATGCTTTTATGAGTATTGGTTCAAAACGTGAATATTAAACATCTACATAGACCTCATTGCAAAGCCAAGGTGAAATCATTTTCAAAGGCAAATGGCCTTGAGGACACTGCTTTTGGCAGACACAGATCACTTGCACTCTCTGACACATCAGAGTGCCAAGTCCAGTATTCCTCAATATTTTATGCACACAAGTGAAATTACCTACCAGTGCAAAATCTTGTGAATGTTATCATGTCACTCATGCACTTCAAACAGGTGTCCGAACTAAACATTGTGGACTAAGGGAGGCATTACAACATGCCCCTGTGGTATAAAAATTTTAAAGCTAACATGTGATGGGAGATAATCACTCTCCTGATGCATAGGATTAAGCTCAAAATGATAAAGTATGCAAAGTTATTACAGATCTTTTAAATAATTGGGCATATCTAACTATTCCAAAACAATTGTGGAGTAACAGTGCTTGTAACAGCAATACATGGGCTGACTGGGATAATCTATGGCCTAAATGCAAGCAATTTCAAAAGGGCTCAAAGGAATTGATAAGTCCCAAACTCCAAACACAAGGAGATATTTTCAGCCACTTTCTAATTTAACAAGACCCAATAAGGCTTTCTTTTGGGGTCGAGATTTCTGTTTATTTTCTCAGATACCAGAAGTCCATGGAAGAAAACTGAAATGATCCAGCTGAAAGAAAGTCTGCCCAGAAAGTCAATGCAGATGTGCCTGGCACCATCCACAACATGGCACCAATGCCAGACAACAGGAAAAGCAGCCAATGAGCGGGAAAAACCATCACTGCTCTATAGGCAGGTCTAATGCAATATCCACACAAATGTACTTGTATGAAAGACAATACCTAGAGAAAAACATTGTTACTCACTAGCATTCTATTATGCCAGTATATGGGTATTTGTTGTAAGATCTAAGTTCATCATGTACCTGAAAACTTACCCTTTGAAGTATTTGTACAATATGTAACCTGCAATTATTTTAGTGGAATCGTTCCATGTTACCCAAATTTGATCAAATGAAAATCATACTATTGAAATATTGAAACAGTACAGTGAATACTGTCCAATTGTAACACATTGTTGCTATCATCCAAAATGTATGTATAATATTTATCTTATAGGATTCATTTTAAATTTGTAAGAACGAATTAGGTCTTCATTAGAATCAATCTTATTCAATAAGTTTTTGGAAAAGCATTGAAGCTTTTAAAAAGAAAAACGGGGTGGAAATGGTATTGCTAACCATCTATATCTCCTACACCCCAGAAGGAATATAAGCTAATATTATTAAATCACAATTCCCATGTAATGATAAATGTTGCATTGTATGTTGTACATGGATTGGGCTGAATATTGCCAGGAGATTAAGACTGTCAGGGACCCAACAGGATGATAATTTTGGGTCGAGGTTTTGTTTATATGTTTACAGACAATGAAAACACCTGGTCACCCACCAAGCACGTCATGCCATGTGGCACGGGACCAGGAAGAGAAGCAGACGAGTACCATCTACGATGCCAGCTGATTGCATATCAAGCAAGCGGCAAGAAACCATTATTGGTGACTATAAAAACCAAACACTGGCATTACACTACTTTTAATGACATTTACTATTCCACTGAAGGACAATGGTCATGCTGACAACCATTGGTCTTTTATAACTAAACCAATATCAAGCATGTCAACTTGTATGGACTAAACCCCACTCATATATATTTATGACGTCAGATGGATCCCACACTCCAAAGACTTTATCATGGGATCAACATCGAAACAGCTATAATTGTTCAAACACTAATGTATATCTTTCATTTTGGATATCTGTTATATATGTCAAAAGGAAATTTATTTTGTATGCATTGTAAAACTCCTTGTATTGTAAAAAATTGGTCTATCAACGAGGGTATAGACATTGGTATGACTCTCCAAAGGAAAGGAGATAGACATTTTTCATTTATAACATAAACCTAGCAACTCTGACTACAAAAATTATGTTTAATGCAGGTGATGCTGAACAGGAATGTTCAATGCACAGATATCACTCTTAAAAAAGGGATGAGATATCAGGCAAAATGCACTTTAGAAATTTTTAATTAGGAACCAATGTTATTGAAAATTGATCATCTACATCTATGTGTAGATTATATTCCTGACAAAATCTATGTAGACATTATGTGCCAACTGCCATTGCTATAGTTAAATGTTAACATCATTGTTGATCACTACTCCTAAAACTCCATCTTTTGGATTAATATCTTTATGGAAACTCTTTCTTGCTCTCTAACACCAGTCCCAGAATTCAGACGGCCGCTGGATTCGGGGTATATTAACTTCCACTTCAGGTACTGGAAGACGTTCTGGTACATGAAAGTAAAGCCTAGGTTGGACAATCTCTGTGGACGCGCAGTTGTTGAACCTCCTAGATGGAATAGGTTATCACATACATACATGGAGCAAAGGCAAAGTATACACTAAGTTTCTCTTTTTTGGAGTATGTATTGAAAATAGGAAAAATTTTGGCACTAATAAGCTTGTAGAAAAAGCACATTGAATATTATTCATTTACAACTAGGAAAAATAAGTTACATCAAACTCTGTATGATCAAGTAACTGTAGAAATTGCTTCTACAGAGAAAGCAACTCAAGCTTCTATCACTCCAAACATTGGTTTGGTGAAATGAATTGTGCAAACATCGGTTATGTTATTCTTGGTTATTATATTGATTAATTCATTTATAGCAGAGATTTAAATAAGGCTCATATAAGAAATATGCAGCCAGAATGTACAAAGTCATTTCATTAGCTTCATTCTTGTTATGTCTTCAACAAATCAAAATGTTATATTAATGCAAAATTGATATTTGTATTAATGTTTGCACTACTGTTTGAAAAATGTAAAAGATGCTAATATCTTTGGTATGCTATTCAAAAAAAAAAGGGGGATAAGTCAGAAAGTATTTTTAAGAACATTTTTATACCATTTTTATATCATTTTAATCCTTTTGAGCAATTTTGATTTGATGCTCTCACTTTATTTTCTCTGAATATTTTGATTATACTATGTTGTTTTCATTTTTCTCTTATATTTTGAAGTATATTTCAAGTACTTTTAACACTCTAATCCTGAGCAATGAAGGTGCAAATATTTCTCTTAATATGTACCCAACAGAATCAGATTATAAGAACGTGACAGCAATTGTTAAGTTACAGGTGACTATCCTGGGAAACCACTGAATGCATAAAAAGGGAATGCAAAGGACACCTCAATGGGCCAGACAGCCAAAGCCACACACACACAGGCATATATTCCATAAGAGATGGATATATGTGGACTGCTGAGATTGGAGGTCCTGGGACACGGTGCTTGACACCCTCATTCACAGGTGGCTCGGGGACCAAAGTCCAACCATATTGCCATGTGGCAGGCATCTAGGCGGGTATATCCCTAAAATGCATAATCAGTACAAGGGAGAAAAAGGAAATTCCCCTTCATATCCAGATGCAGTCATCTTTTATATTGCTACAAAAGCACTGGCAACTTCTTGTAATCCTAACTGTGTGTGGGTAATAATCTAATGCACCTATCCTATGTTCTATGGGACTACTACCTCAGTAATTCAGGTTAATCAGAGTGAAAACTATTTTCTCATTACTTTTGTCATTATTTTTATCATTTATAAAATTTTTCATCTTTGATTTTGATTGTTTAATATTAAGAACACATTTTATCTTTGCAATAATCTTTATGAGCAAAGAGGAAGATTTTATTATTGTTGATAATCACAATTACTTTTTTCAGCCAAGGCTTTGGCAATATATTTTGAATATCTATTTTTAATCACTTGAAGCATCAATTGGTGATGCTACATGATTTTTATATTTTTGATTTTGTTCACATTTCTATATCAACCACCTTTCATTTAAAAAAAAAAAAGGGGGGGATATGTAGCATCCCAAGCATATTCACATCTATGAAATATAGATGACTGTATGATTACTGTGTCTCCAAGCATAAGGTTATACCAATGAGGCTTGTGAATGTAACCTTGAACTGGCCATGCGGCCCTTGGCTAAGACAAACTCATTAGCATGCTCGGAGTCAATTCCCCGGGAAAGCGCGGTTTGCAATGTACACGCCCAAAAGGTGTTCCCTCTACCTTGCCACCCAATCTTAATTGTCTATACTTTGTGATGTGGTTACTACGTCCTTGGGAGTACCGCCCAAGCAGGACATGAATAAATTCAGAGGCAATCCCATGAACTTCCTCTTGGCCTTTCTCCCTTCCATGGAGCTCCACTGGGCTCCTCAATGACTATGTCTCTCTCTTCTTGACCTTCTCCTTCCCCGAGGCTGGAACCATCTCGGCCTGCATTCTCTATCTTAATCTCCTCAACCACCTTGTATTCCATTATCCTCATTTTCCGCCTTAAGGAAAATCATAGGGTTGCCTGCCCTATCCAATCACTGATTTGTCGGTGTCTTTCATTTCCACCCTGGTTCTCGGTTCCTACCTCTCCTCGGGTCCCATCACAAAGGTGAGCCCCTTCCCTTGTGGGACCCTGCTGGTCAGGGAAGTCCATTAAGGAAAACCCCACACTTTCCATTTAAGGCCTTGTACACTTCAGTTGGGATCCCATCTTTACCGGGTGCCTTGCCTGCACTCATTTGTTTAATGGCTTTTTGGACTTCCTCTATTGAAGGAGGGACATCAAGTTGTTCAATGGTGCGGTTTTAGGGGATCTGGTCAAGGGCGCCTTGGTCGACTGAAGAGGGTCGGTTGAGAAGCTGACTGAAGTGTTCTTTCCACCTGTTGCTGATGCCTTTTTTATCTTTTATGAGAATGTCACCGTCAGAGGATAGCAAGGGAGTGGTGGTGGGTTTTAATGGCCCATAGACAGTCTTGAGGGCACTGAAAAATTGTTTGTAGTTTTTCATATCAGCAAAACGCTGGATTTCTTCTGCCTTTTTTTCCCCACCATCTGTCTTGCATCTTCCTGATCTCATGCTGCGCCGTGGCTTGGAGAGACTTGAATCTGTCCTTTTTAGGAGCCGAGTTTGGGTTATTTTGCCACTCCATAAAGGCTTTGTTCCTTTTTCTCAATAGGTCTTCAATAGCAGTGTTGTTCTCGTCAAACCAGTCCTGGTGGTTGCGTTGATTGGGGCCTAGGACTGCCTTTGATGTTTCCTTCACTGTGTCTCTGAACTGGTTCCATTTCTCGGTGGAGCTTCCAGTGAGTGGTCCCTTGGCAGACAGCTTGTTGTCCAGGCAGGACTGGAATGTTTGCAAATAAGATGGATCTCTAAGACGACTCATGTTATAAAATGCGCTAACTGTCTGGGCGCATTTTGGATGGCGAGGCGCAATGCACATTTGAAGAGTCGCTCTAACCAATCGGTGGTCTGTCCAGCATTCAGCTCCTCTCATGGCTCTGGTGATCTTTACATCCTGAATGTCTCACCAGCGTACAATGATGTAGTCAATGAGATGACACTGTTTTGATCATGGGTGCATCCACGTTGTTTTATATTTGTTCGCCATTTTGAACACAGTGTTCATGATGGTGAGTTCGAACTCTGAGCATTTGCTGAGTAGCAGTAGGCCATTGTTGTTCATTTTGCCCATGCCGTGTTTGCCGAGCACTCCTTTCCATCTTTCATGGTCCTGGCCAACGAGGGCGTTGAAGTCTCCCAGTAGTATCAGCTTGTCATTGGTGGGTACGGAGTGCAGGACGGCACTCAGGTCAGAGTAGAACTACTCAATGGTCTCCTCTGTGCTGGTCAGTGTTGGGGCATATGCGCTGATGATTGTGGCATACCGGTCTTTGCTGAGAGGCAAACAGATCTTCATGAGCCTCTCACTGATGCCCACAGGCAAGTCTGGCAGCTGTTTGAGCAAACTGGTCTTGATGGCCAGGCCAACACCGTGAACTCTGTCTTCATTTGAGGCTCTACCTTTCCAGAAGAAGGTGTATCCAGTGGTGGGTTCGCTGAGTGATCCCTCTTCTGGTAAGCGTGTTTCGCTTAAGGCTGCAATGTCGATGTTATATCGCGCCAGTTCTTTACCGATTAGAGCTGTTCTTCTCTCAGGTCTTGGGGTATTCTCTCTGTCAAGTAATGTCCTGATGTTCCATGCTCCTAGTAGGAGTTTCTTTGTATTTTGTTCCTTTTGATTTCGACAGCTTAAAGGGATGACCAGCCAGCCGCAGTGTGCTGACCAGGTGTTTGTGGGGCAGGCAATGTTTGGGACACCTTTTCTAGTCCCCTCCCTTGATTAGGGTGAGCAGTGCTGTCCTAGAGAAGGCTGCTCAGTCACCCAGGATGCTGCCGAATGTCCCTGCTGCCCTACAGGGCCGAGCTACCACTGGTCCGTGGGCCGCCTACGTGCAGCAACGTCACTACAACTGCCAGTGGTCACCTCCACCTGTTGCGTTGCCACTCACCCATTGCTGCAGGTCTTGAAGAGGGTGGACGGGGTTAGGATAGATGAGTATGCACAAAGATACTTGTGCATGAAAGAGATTTAAGAGGAAAAGCCGATGCACAGAGACAGTCCCACTCTCTCGGCGTTGGAAGCCTGGGTCCAGTGGCACAAAAAAATCGTTACACCTGGAGACTTCCTCAGCTGCATTGGATGGCTGTGTTGTCCTTTGTGCTCCAACACGCCCTAAGCACTCCACAGTGCCTTGCTGCATCGCCATCTCAGCCATTGAACCTTCTTGTTGGTTTCTTCCACCTGTTCCGCCAAAGCAGTCTTCACATGCTGGGTGAGCAAAGCCCTAGTTCACCAGGGGTCGATGACAACCCGATGGCTACCCTCACAAGGTTTAGCGGATCTGTCGAAGCTGTTGCCCGGGGTGTGGCCGTTGCCACATGCTAGCAGCTACTGGGAGCCACAAGTGAGATCTGGGTGTCAGGTGGGGGTCAGAGGCTGGAGAGTTGCCCTAGGGGGGCACAACAAGCCCTCCATACCAGAGATACTACCCCTCCCTGAGCACCCCATACACCCCAAGATATTTACATTTTAACAGTGGCTTTATTAGTACTCAAAAAAAAAGTTCCTTTAATGGTAGGAATTTTGGTCACCAAGTTAAATTAATACAGAAATTTTTCAAACAGGTGCCATTCCCACTTTCCAAATTACATTTTCTAGGAGCTTCCTATGAGAAAGGTCAGTTTCTTTGTTTTTTTTTGTTGTTGTTGTTCTTTTTAAACCCTTACCTTCCTCTTAGAATCAATACTGGGTATTGGTTCTAAGGCAGAAGAGTGGTAAAGAGCTAGGCAATGGGTTAAGTGACCTGCCCAGGGTCACACAACTAGGAAGTGTCTGAGGCCAAATTTGAGCCCAGGACCTCCCATCTCTGGGCTTGGCTAGCTATCCACTGAGCGACCCAGGTCGGTTTTGAGAAACAGTAAGATTAATGTTAAAAGAAACAAAAGGAAAGGTAGACACTTTTGCAAAGAGAAACAGGCTTTAGAAATGTGGAGGCCTAATATCTATAAATCAGAAAGAACCAAAGTCATCTGGCCACAGAGTCACCAGGTAAACAGAGATTGGGTGAGAATAGAATGAGACAAGAGTTATAGAAAGTTAGGACTGGGTGGAAGAAGCTTATCCTTATTTTTAGACCTTCACTGCTCAGAGTAATCATTCTCTCCACCAAAGAGCAGTCTTATGCAAATACTTGGGACCTCTCCCTTCCTACCCAGAGAAGGTCCACTGACAGAAAGTATTCTAAGTGTGCATTTCCTTTATAAGTATGACATTTTCACAGTTCCTATTTTGGTCACCAGGCATCTAATACTCTCAGGCTACTCCAGACGCCCAAGCTCTCCCTCAGTGCCCCTCCCTGGAGCACCCTGGGCTTGCCCTCTCCAGAAACTCTTCCCAGCTCTTTCTTCCCATCAGAATTGTTCCATGTGTGTCTAGTGCTTTAAAGTTCTCCTCTCTGCTCAGTGATAGTGACATGGGCATTGTACCCCCAGAAACTCAGGCAAACTATTATCAGGGACATTCCTCTGCTCCTTTAGGCCCTCATAACTCCCAACCCAAAACACCAGACCTTGGAGATTACCCTCCTTGGATCGCCCCATGGAATTGCAATGGACAAAGACACATACCTCATTCATTCATCCTCCAAATCATGAGAACCACCCCCATGCCCTCCGGCTAACCTCCCCCACCAACCCCTTGCTCCAGAATCATGTCCTCACTGTTGTAGAAGAATAGAAAAACCCCAGAATGGAAGCATTCTGGGAGCAACCCTCCAAGTTGTTCCACTCCTGCAGCCTTGCTGGCCAAAAATTTAACATTACTAATAAATCTCTCTTTTTACTTTTAAGCTAAGTTTCAGGAGTCTTGCATTCTTGCAAAAGATATCCTTCTGGAACACCAGGGTTGCACCTTTACACCCCACAATAATAGATTATGACATGGACTGCTTTTGTCTTTCTTTGTAATCCCACTGCTTATTAGTAAAAATTATAGGCAATTAATAAATGCTTATTGTTGATTGCCTGGGGGTTTTTTTTTGTCTTTATTATTTTTTTCCATATTACATGTAGCTATAATTTCCTTTTTTTTTTTCTTTTTTTTAAACCCTTACCTTCTGTCTTGGAATCAATACTGGGTATTGGTTCCAAGGCAGAAGAGTGGTCAGGACTAGGCAATGGGGGTCAAGTGACTTGCCCAGGTTCACATAGTTGGAAAGTGGCTGAGGTCATATTTGAACCTAGGACATCCCATCTCTAGGCCTGGTTCCCAATCCACTAAGCTACCCAGCTGCCCCCAGCTATAATTTCTAAGAATCGTTTCCTGACATTTTGTAATCCATGTTCTCTCTCTCCCTCCCCATACATCCACTATCATACAATACATATTTCCATGTTTGTCATGTTGTGAAAGAAGATGATTATCCTTTACATTAAAGAAAAATTCATAAAAGAAATAAAGTGAAGAATGGTATGCTTCAGTTAGCATTCAGACTCCATCAGTTCCTTTTATGGCAGTGGAGAGCCTTTTAAATCATAAAACCATTGGAGTTGTTTTGGTTCCTTGCATTGCTGATAATAGTTAAGTCATTCACTTTATTAGTCATTGTACTTTATTATTATTTTTATATGTACAATGTTTCCCAGTTCTACTCACTTCACTTTTTATAATTTCATTTGTCTTTCCATATTTTTGGTGATTGCTTTGTTTGTCATTGTATTTCATTACACTCAGATACCACAACTTGTTCAGCCATTCCTCAATTGATGGACATCCATTAAGTTTCCAATTCTTTACCACCACAAAAAGAGCAGATATAAATATTTTTGTACAGGTATGTCCTTTCCCCTATCCTTGTTCTCTTTGGGATGTAGATCTAGTAGTGGTATTATTGGGTCATAAGATATACACAGTTTTATGATTCTTTTGTCATGGTTCCAAATTGTTCTCCAGAATGATTATATCAATTCACAGTTCCACCAATAATGGGGGGTTTTCCCCATTTTTCCATTTTTAATTTAATTAATTTAGAATATTTTTCCATGGTTATATAATTCATGGTTTTTTCCTTCCCCCTCCCAGAGCCATTGAGCAATTCCACTGGGTTTTACCCAATAGTATTTTAAAGGGGCAGCTGGGTAGCTCAGTGAATTGAGAGCCAGACCCAGAGATGGGAGGTCTTTGGTTCAAATGTGACCTCAGGCACTTCCTAGCTGTGTGACTCTGGGCAAGTCACTTGACCCTCATTGCCTAGCCCTTACCACTCTTCTGCCTTGGAATCAATCCACAGTATTGATTCCAAGACAGAAGTTAAGGGTTTTAAAAAGCAAAACAAAATGGTGTATTAGTATCCTAATTCCCTTCCAATCTTAATTAATTAATTTTTGGTTATATTAGCCGGGCTGGTAGATGTGAAGTGGTACCACAGAATTGTTTTAATTTGCATTTCTATAATGATTTGGAACATTTTTTCATATTACTATAGATGGTTTTAGTTTTAATTTCTTCATCTGAGAAAAGCCTGTTCATATCTTTTGACCATTTATCAACTGGAGAATACCTTGCATTCTTATAAATTTTACCCAGTCCTATATATATTTGAGAAATGAGGCCTTCATCAGAGACACTTGCTTATATTTTTTTTTCCAGTTTTTTGTTTCCTCTCTAATCTTGGTTTCACTGGTTTTGTTTGTGCAAAAAACCTTTTAATTTAATGTAGCCAAAGTTGTCTATTTTACATCTCAAAATTTTCCGTGTCTTGTTTGATCATAAATTTCTTGATGGGTACACTATTTTATGCCCCACTAATTTGTTTATGGTATCCACCTTTATTTCTAAAGCATTTATCCATTTTGACTTTATCTTGGTATATGTTGGCCTATGTTAGTTTCTGCCATACTATTTTCTACTTTTCCCAGCAGTTGTCAAATAATGAATTCTTCTTCTAAAAGCTTGGATCTTTGGGTTCATCAACTAATACTTTACTATGGTCATTTACTACTTCATGTTGAGTGCCTAATCTATTCTATTGATCTCTTGTTTCTTAGCCAATTGATAGTTGCCACTTTATAATATAATTTGAAATTTGGTATAACTAGGTCATCTGATTGATTATTGTTGCTGTTTGTCCTTCATTTATTGAAAAGACCAGTGACATCACAGGATGATATCTTGATTTGTGGTTGAATTGGATGTGAGTGAAGGAGAGTTATGCAAAATCTTCAGCCCTACTCCCTCTTCCAGTCATTGAAATCTAGTGGTAAGACAAAAGTAAAGGCAAATGGTGATGGCCGAGGATGTAGTGAATGACTTTGACATCTTTGATGCCTCTCAGTTCTTCATAGCACCTGCTTTAGCTGCCTTTATGGACATTGAAAAAGATTTTTCTCATCTACCCTTTCTTCTAGGAAGGAAGTCTTCAAAGGCTTGGGGGTAGATCTTCCCCTAATTCACCAAGAGACTTGTTACCCTCTGCCTAGTTTGGCCTGTCTGCAGAGACAGTTTTTCCAGGGTATGGCCTCTGTGCATGCTACAGCTTCCTGGAGACACAGGTGAGAATTGGGGGACAGGTGGTAGGACACCAACAGTGGATGAGCAGCCCTAAAAAGGGCTCAGTAATCCCTCATACCAGCCCTCTCTACACACCTCATAAACCCCAAATGTTGATTGCTGATTGACTAAAAAGTGAATCTTCTTCCCTTGTACTGATGTAACCAATTACCTGATAATAAGTACACACTTTAATTAGACCCCTAGATTATGCCTTTTGTGAAGATTGGATTTAGCTATCTCCTGATTATAACAATGAAGACACTCTCTTTAACAAAATCAGGAATGTCTACACCCATACTTAAGGATTAAGTATTCAGGAGGATGGCCTTTAACTGACATGTGCAGAAACAGCTGACAGACCCCTGGGCTGTCCTAAATCAAGCTAAGCTACCATTGGTTCAAATGAGATGCAGGAAAGTGATGTAAAATCATTTATATATTTCACGTCACTCCCTCTCTTCGGCCTCTTTCCCTGGAGATGTGGCTCTGGCTGGCAGTATGCTAAGCTTTCCAACATCTTGTCATGGTGGCAGCTATTTGTCTGGGTTTTGGTGGTGAGTTTGCCCTTGAGCTAATTCAGGATCAGGCATCTTAGCTGAGCCCTCTTGGAGTTCAGGCTGATTCCTTCCTCCTTTACTCTCTAAACTTTATCTTCCTAGAAGCCTCTAATCTAATCTAATCTAATCTGGCACAGGCCAGGTGGGAGAAATCCTATACCTTTCCCCTCTCCCTTCTCCTTAATTTCCTTCCTCTATATTAATTAAAATCACCATAAATTTCCAGCTATCTTGGGTATTTTATTTGGGATATCTCATGGTGACCAATAATTAATATATTTTAGGTCACAACACTAAAATTATCCTTTACACTTTGCCCAGACAAGTGGCTATATAACTAGGACTATCATTAATGTCCTTTATGTCCAGGCCTGGTCATATCACTCCTCTCCCTAAAAACCTATTGAAAGGAAAGTTCATATGCCCAAAGGGCTTTAAAAGAATGCCTGTCATACCACTGTTGGGCTTGTACCCCAAAGAAATAATAAGGAAAAAGACTTGTACAAGAATATTCATAGATGCATTCTTTGTGGTGGCAAAAAATTGGAAAATGAGAAGATGCCCTTCAATTGGGGAATGGCTGAACAAATTGTGGTATATGTTGGTGATGGAATACTATTGTGCTCAAAGGAATAATGAACTGGAAGAATTCCATGTGAACTGGAACAACCTCCAGGAACTGATGCAGAGCAAAAGAAGCAGAACTGGAATGTTGTACACAGAGACTGATACACTGTGGCACGATCAAATGTAATACTAACAGCAAAGTGGTGACCCAGGACAATCCAGAGGAACTTATGAGAAAGAACACTATTCACATACAGAGAAAGAACTTTGGGAACAGAAACGCAGGAGAAAAAGACATGATCAATCACATAGTTCTATATGGATATGATTGGGATTTTGATGTTAAAAGATCACTATACTGCAAATATGAATAACATGGAAATAGGTTTTGAACAATGATGTATGTATAACCCAGTGGAACTGTTTGTCAGCTTCAGGAATGGAGAGAATCATGAATCATACAACCAAGGAAAAATATTCTAAATAAAAAAAGGAAAAAATTAAATAAAATAAAACATGTCCTTAAAAAAAAAAAGAAAGGAAAGTTCAAACAATTTTTCCTGACAGTCAAGGCTTTTGGCAATCAGACACTATTTACTTTTTCAGTTTTATCTCACTTTATTTCCTTCTCTGTCTAGTCTAGTTGAATTGGACTACAATACATTGGAATGCAATACATCTTGTCCACAATACATACCCAACCTAGAGTCATTAGCCTCACACCAGAGGAATTCTGTCTTCCTCCTGCCACCTTCACCTACTTAGTCTATGTTGTTAAAATTCTTTTCTTTTTGCTTGTTTGTTCAATTTTTTGTTTTTGTTTTTGTTTTTTAGTCTTAGCTGGTTATTTTATTTTATTTTTTCCTTTTAAATATTATTTTATTTGGTCATTTTCAAACATTATTCATTAGAAACAAAGATCATTTTCTTTTCCTCACCCTCCCATTGGAGATGTGTGAGTCCTCTGAGTATCACATGTGTCCTCAATCTGAACTCATTTCCATGTTATTGGTTTTTGTATTAGGGTGTTCATTTAGAGTCTCTCCTCAATCATATCCCCTCCACCCCTGTAGTCAAGCTGTTGCCTTTCCTTGGTGTTTTTACTCATGTTCAATTGTTTTTAAGTTATGTCTTCTCTTTGTGTTTCCATTTGAGGTTTTCTTGGCAAAGATCCTGGATTGGTTTGCCATTTCCTTCTCCAGCTCATTTTACAGATGAGAAAACTGAGGAAAACAGGATTAAATGGCTTGCCCCAAATCACATAGTAAGTATCTGAGGATGGATTTGAACTCAGAAAGATGAGTCTTACTGACTCCAGGACTGCTATTCTATTCACTGCATTGCCTAGCTGCCATACCTTATTGTTCAGTTCAAATGGCATCTCCTTTATAAAGACTTCTATGGTACCTCAGTCAGGACCCTATGGAAACCTTACAGAAAATTGGATTTGTACCTTTATCTCAGGCAATTATCTTATAAAATTTGAAAATACTTCTACTTATTTGTGCATGTGTCCTTTTTCGATAGTAAATTATAAGCTCCTTGGGGAGGAGGGCTGTGTCACTTAGTACACAATACAGTAATCTGTACACAGTAGGGACTTCATAAATGCTTGATGAAGTTAATAAAAATTTCAGAAATTATGGTAGGCCTGTAGAAAAGATAACTTGTCTAAGGTGGAAAATTAGTCTAATAATGTTGAATGGGCAACTTTTGTCTTCTCTATCTTCTCTATCTATCCTAATAAGGACAGCTAAGTGGCAAAGTGGATATAATGTGGGGCCTGGAGTCAGAAAAAAGTAGCTATGTGACCCTGAGCAAGTCACTTAACCCCAATTGCCCAAACATTACTGTTCATCTATTGTAGAACCAATGTATCATATTGATTCTAAGACAAGAGGCTAAATAAAAGCACTTCACAGTATGTGCTGTCCTTAAGTCATTTCATATGCATCCTTCACCTCCCCTTCATATTCTCTGATTACTTAGCTACTCTCCTATTCCTCTCTACCCCCAACTCAACATGCTTCTCTGCCTTCCCAAGAATAGTGTCCCACACCTAGAATGCCCTCCCTCCTCAACCTCCACTTGTAAGAATCCTTAGCTTCATTCAAAGTTCAATTCTGGTACCACAGACCAGGGAAGCCCTTACCTTATCTTTCAGGCTAAGTGATCTTTTTCTCCTTAAATTATCTTGTATTTACTTATCTAAGTACATATATAGAATTCTATTCCACCTCTGAGACCCCTTGCCTTGTGGACTCCTTAAAGGTAAGAATGGTTTTGTTTTTGTCTTTTCAACCCCTACAACTCTGATTTCTAGCTAATTGATGTTTGTTTAATTAAGTTGAATTTTCGTGTTTTATCATAAAGCAAAATTTTATAACTTAAAACTTTGTTCTTTTTGTCGATTAAAAATGAGTTTCTATACAAAGTAGCAAGTCTGTTTGTTTTTGTTTTTGTTTTTTATTTTCTTTGTATCTGCAGCATTTAATACAGTTCCTGGAACACTGTAAGCATTTAGTAAATAGTTGTTGACTAAATGATTAACAAAGAATAGGAAGTAACCCTAGACACTTCCTAGCTGTGTGGTCCTGAGCAAGTCACTTAACTCTAATTACCTAGCCCTTAAGTATCTTCTGCCTTAGAACTGACTCTATCAGTTCTAAGATAGAAAGTAAGAATTTAATAAACAAAGAATAGGAAGTAGAAGGAATAAAGCTTAGATGAGCAGAATTACAGTTTTTGTCTTCCTTTTCCTTCTTTCTGCTATTATGAAGACCTGAAAGCAATTTTATAATTAATAACAAATATTTACAATCTTTCCAGCAAGACTTTTCCCACCATTCTTCTGTTACTAGAGAGGACTTTGAACTGTGCCCTTATAAAGATGCCTCAATCTAGTTCTAGAAATATTAGACTACTAATATTAGTTAGTAGGACCGTCACTTTACTCTCCTACTTAAACCACAGATGGCTTTTAAGAATAAATTTGTGGTTCCAAAGATGAGTCCTAGAATGGAAAAGGAAATCAGAAACAAGAGCAGAGTCCTAGTCTTACTTGCAAGTAGAACACACTGCCCATGTGCTCATTTTAGAAAGTCAAATAAAATATTTCTTAGCACTTACATTAATCTGAGGTGTGTAGAACACTTAATTCAATTAATGCGTCTCTTATTCAGTTTTACAAATAGCCATTCACTTTTAGAAGGGGACCAAGGATTAGTACTAAGGAAGCAATATAGAAGACTTGCTCGTTACTCATTTAATTCTCCTCTGCTTCCCTCTCTTTTTTCCTTTATCTTTTCTTTCTCTAGATCTACTCATTTATCTCTGTCTCTCTCTGCTTGTCTGGCTTTATCTCTTTCTGTTTATGTCTTTCTCTCCTGTCTGTCATTCTTTCTTTGTTTCTGTGTCTTCCTTTCCTTCTGTCTATAGATATGTTGTTGTTGTTCAGTCTTTTTCAATTGTTTCTTGGCAAAAGCACTGTAGATAGATAGACAAACAGATAGACAGACAGACACAGACAGACAGATGATGGATGGATAGACAGACAGACAGACAGACTGATAAATCTGCAGATAGGCAGATAGACAGAAATAAAAGCTATCAGAAAGGTGGGCTAGTAGATGTTATACTTAATTTGTAAGATTACATTAATTCTTACAGGGTTTTGAAAACATAGAAGTTGATTACAACTCTTAGTAAACCATTTCAATTCAATTCAAAGCAATAAATGCCTCTGGAATTGAATCAAACTGAAACCAACAAGTTCAGAAATAGAACTGAGACTTTCCTCATTCTGCTGTACTGCTTATTTACTTAAAAGACAGGATAGTCAATTCATAAAATTGATACATTTTGCTTTTATATTGCCATATTTTTCCCTTGTACTCTTCCTAATGAAATTCCCATTAGACTCATAAAGAAAAGTAAGTTTATTTTCATTTTGCTTATTGATCTCTTCCAATTATTTCGAACCCTTATCTTTATTTTTTTTTTAATTTGGGAATTTTATTTAATTAATTAATTTTGAATATTTTTCCATGGTTACATGATTCATGTTCTTTCTCTCCCCTCCCCTCCCCTCCCTCCCATAGCTATTGAACAATTCCTCTGGGTTTTACATATTACATATTTTTAAAAAATATTTTACATATTTACATATTATATACATTGATCAAGACCTATTTCCATATTATTAATATTTGCATTAGGGTGATGATTTAGAGTCTACATCCCCAATAATATCCCCATCAAAACATGTGATCAAGTAGTTGTTTTTCTTCTGTGCTCTCCCACAGTTCTTCTTCTAGATGTAGATAGCGTTCTTTCTCATGAGTCCCTCAGAACTGTCCTGGATTATTACATTGCCACTAATGGAGAAGTCTATTACATTCAATTGTGCCACAGTGTATCAGTCTCTGTGTATAATGTTCTCCTGGTTCTGCTCCTTTCATTCTGCATCAATTCTTGGAGGTTGTTCCAGTTCACATGGAATTCCTCCAATTCATTATTCCTTTGAGCACAATAGTATTCCATCACCAACATATACCACAATTTGTTCAGCCATTCCCCAATTGAGGGATACCCCCTTATTTTCCAATGTTTTGCTACCACAAAGAGCGCAGCTATAAATATTTTTGTACAAGTCTTTTTCCTTATGATCTCTTTGGGGTATAAACCCAACAATGGTATGGCTGGATCAAAGGGCAGATAGTCTTTTAGCTTTAGGCATAATTCCAAATTGCCTTCCAGAATTGTTGGATCAATTTACAACTCCACCAGCAGTGCATTAATGATCCTACTTTGCCACATCCCCTCCAACATTTATTACTTTCCTTTGCTGTCATGTTAGCCAATCTGCTAGATGTGAGGTGGTACCTCAGAGTTGTTTTGATTTGCATCTCTTTAGTTATAAGAGATTTAGAACACTTTTTCATGTGTTCATTAATAGTTTTTATTTCTTTATCTGAAAAATGCCTAATCATGTCCCTTGCCCACTTATCAATTGGGGAATGGCTTGATTTTTTTGTACAATTGATTTAGCCCCTTATAAATTTGAGTAATTAGACCTTTGTCAGAGTTTTTTGTTATAAAGATTTTTTTCCTAATTTGTTGCTTCCCTTCTAATTTTTTAAACCCTTACCTTTAAACCTTAGAATACTGAGTATTGGTTACAAAGCAGAAGAGTAGTAAAACCTAGACAAGGGGGATTAAGTGACTTGTCCAGGGTCACACAGCTGGGAAGTATCTATAGTTAAATTTGAACCCAGGACTTCCTGTATCCAGGCCTGGTTCTCTATCCATTGAGCCATCTAGCTGCCCCAAGACCCTCTTTGCATCTAAATATACAAAGGATCTCTCATTTTGTCAGTGTGGGGAACTCTGTCTACCTGATTATAACTTAATATAATATATGTTATAAGAAGTTGCCTTACATATATAGAAGTTAAGAGACATGTCCAAAGTCAGAGGCAAGAATTGAATCCATCTCTTTCTGACTCCATGTCTATCTATTCACTGAATCTATTGCTTTTGTTTTCTATATAATGAGCTGGAAGGCTAAGACCCTTAATGGAGAGAGAGAGAGAGAGAGAGAGAGAGAGAGAGAGAGAGAGAGAGAGAGAGAGAGAGAGAGAGAGAGAGTTGAACTTTAAAGCAAGAGACTAGTGCTTCTCTCACTCCTCTACCCTATGTCCTTAGATTTTTAATGTAACCCAAAGCTCAGCCTCAACCATCTGTAAAACAAGAAAACAGGAACCTTCATTTTAGCTTCTCTTATTCTTTAGGACAATGTCTTTTCCTATCACTATGTGAGCTTCTAACTCTATGAAATTCCTTCTGTGATACTGTAAAATATGTATTATACAGTATGTTCCCCAAAATCATAGTGCAGAATTGGACTTTTGGGGATAGTCTATATAGCTACTATGTTTTCTATTAGGCTCTTAAGCTAAATCTCAAGAAATAGTTACTGTTCTCAAAATAGTTTAAGAAGAAGAAAGTAACACAGTGGATAAAATGTTGGGTCTGGAATCAGGAAGACTCATCTTCCTCAGTTCACTGATCTCCTGTATGACAAGTCATTTCATCCTGTTTGCCTCAGTTTCCTCATTTGTAAAAAGAGCTGAGGAAGGAAATGATGAACCACTCAAGTATCTTTGCGAAGAGAACCCCAAAACAGGGTCATGAAGAGTCAACAAGATTGAAAAACTCAAATAGCTTGTAGACTAAAAGACAGTGTAATTACAGGGTATTGTAGTGCAGGAGGGGGAGCTTTGAGGGAGGATTTAACTTCTGTCTTTATGACTTTGGGCAAGCCACTTATCCTATGTAAGACTCAATTTCCACATCTGTAAAGTGAGAAAGTAAGACTCAGTGACTACTCTTCTATGGTAGGGTCAAGGTTCTTTCAAAGGGGCTGTTGTTTGTCTTTTGTTTTTGAAGAGGATCAATGACCTCACAGTCACAGGGTGACATCTTGACTCAAGTGTAAATTGGATTTAAGCAAGGCAGAGTTGCACAAACGTCATTTCTTCCAGAGCCTGTGAAGCCCAGTGGCAAGACAAAAGTGAAGACAACTGGTGATTGCCCAGAATGTGGTAGATGACCTTGGTATCTTTGGTGTCTGATCAGTCTTTAAGTATTCCATAGCACCTGCTTCTGCCATCTTCATGGCCACTGGAACATATTGTTTTCATCTAGGTATTCCCCTATCTCCTTGATGGGTTTGAGACCTATCAGTTATCCTTAACCTGGTTTAGCTTATCTATCCAGTTGGTTTTACCAGCAGTGTGGATGCTATACCGTGAGACAGCTTCTTAGAGCCACAGTTGAGAATTGGGGGAAAGATAGATGCCAAAGGTAAATGAAAAGCCCTGAAAAGGGGTTGGCAAGCCTCCACGTTAGAGGAGCTGAACACTCAAAAATCCTAAATTTTCCTTAAAAGTCATCAAAGCTGTCTCTGAAACCTGATCAGCCTCTGGCTCCCTGATAACTTCCTAGTCATCTAAGGTTTTATACAAAGTCTCACCCTCTAAAACTACCCCTAATTTATCTTGAACACATTTTGTTTGTACATGGGTATTGGCATGTTATTTCCAATTAGACCATAAACTTCTTAAGAGCAAAGACCAAGCTAAGGCCTGACCTCAGAAGGGGAAAACCAAAGCTGGCTTCATGGAGTAAGGAACATTTTGGGCAAACTTTGCCTATAGTTGTACAACCAGTAAGAGATACTCTCAAACTCAGATCTGAAGGCTCCACAAGAACAGTACTACAACTCCTTACACTACACCATGCTTATGGATTTATTTACTGGGCACCTATCATGTGCCCAGTGCTATGTTATTCATATCATCTAGTCTAAAAATCTCTAGTCACTAAGTAATATTCATCCCTCAATACAAAAATGAAATAGGGAGGATGATGGGACTTGGAATTTCATTGATAAAGGGAATTCTTTCTACTAAAGCAACATCTTTGCTGAAATTTATAGTCTTAAAGAGAAGCCTAGTACACTTAAAGGACAGCTACATGGCACAATGTACAGAATATGGGGCCAGGAGTCAGGAAGACTCATCTTCCTGAGTTCAATTCTGGCCTCAGACACTTACCAGCTGTGTGACTTGGGGAAAGCCATTTCACCTGTTGGCCTCAGTTTCCTCATCTGTAAAATGAGCCAGAGAAGGAAATGGCAAACCACTCCAGTATCTTTATGAAGAAAACCCCAAATGAGGTCATGGAGAGTCAGACATATATGAAAAATGACTAAAACAAGAAAAGTGCATTGTGAGGTTACCAGCCTTTCCCATGCTCCAATGCTAGTATGTGTCAAAGGCAATTCTTGAACAGAAACCTTCTTTAAGGCCATCTCTCTATCCACTGCTCCATACTTCTTTTTAGACTATCAGGACAGAAGCTATATCATTAGATTAGCCTACAGGTCTAAACAACTATGGCAGAAAGAAAGAAATTAGACCATTATTTCTAAAAGGGTAGAAATATCTTTGGGTAAATTTTAGCAGTAAGAGCTTACCTAATTATAACATGTTATTTCAGCTACTCTACCTTAGCAGAAGCAGCAGAAAAAAGTCTTGACTTGATGTTCTTTTTAGTTCCCTCCTCCTTCTATTTCTGGAGCACAGAAGCAAAAAATCTTCCATCATTTTCTCCCCCTAAGCATTCTTAACGTGTTGGGACTTAGTTCACATCTTTTGGAGAGCAGCATAATTTGTGGGAATGTGATCAAGGCCCCTATTCACTGAGCACATGCATACTCCTTAATGGGGCCACGTTGTGCTCGTTCCGATGGCAGATTCCCATCTTAAGTCACGCAGAAGCAACTCAAAGATTAATGCACAAAAAAAAAATTTTTTAAAGATGTATTCATTTCTCAAAGAGATTGTTTCAGCAATATAGTGAAGCCATTCACTCTTCATACCTTGTGTCAGCACTTTCATTCTAACCCTGTTTTTTCAAGCCTTTCAAACTTGGCTGTGAAACTGCCCTGTAGGCTTGAAACTCCTGAGATGGTGCCCCTGCCAACCCCTTCCCTAGGCCATTCTGATCAGACTTTTGCTCAATTGCTTTATGAGTATAGGGTCTGCTCAGGACAACGTGCCTGTCGAAGTTTATGCAGACCTTAACCAAACTATATTTACAAAATGAAATTACATGATCTGCCTTTCAGCTGGTGTAGGGATTGCTCTTCTGCAAATCAAATAAAGATGGTTGATTTAAAAACTGCCAGCTGGAGCTGAAAAAAAAATTTTTTTTTTCAGAAGAAACACAGTTTTGGCAAATCATCTAGAAACTGTGATGGAACCCAAAGGTAGTTTTAAAAGTTAGCTATAAATAAAAGAAGAGATAAGTCCTGCATTTCATACATACCATTGGTAGGGTCATGGGCAAGTCAATTAAGCTCCCTGAGCCTCAGGTTCTTCATCTTTAAAAATGAAGTTATTGATGACCTCTAAGATCCTTTCTAGCTCTACAGTTATGATTGTAGGAAATTCACTTTCCTTTCAGGCTTTAGCACTGATTAGAAGCAGTATGGAAAAGGGGGTAGAAAATCTAGGCTCAGCCAGAAAGACCTGAGTTCAAGTCCTACCTCTGACCACACCAGCTATGTGATCTTTTACAAGTCACTTGACCTTTTAGTGTCCCAGGCAGCAATCTAAGATTCTAAATAGTAGTGTAGATGCCAGAATGTATTGATATATAAAACTTATACCAATGAAATCCTGGATTTGATTCTTTACTCAGCTTCTCTACTCACCCACACCACCAAAAAATAAATAAATAAAAGGAAGGGGGGGGGGGGGCTTCCAAAGTGCTTTTGTCCTAACAATTTTGTGAGGTGGGTAGTTCTGGTAAATACATCTTGGTTAAATAATAGCAACAATAAATAACAATTGTGTTGTACTTTAAACTCTTTGCCTCACTGAATTCTCACAATAGACTAGAGGGAAGTGATATAGAACTCAAGAGGAAAGTGAGACTTAAGAGCAATTAAAGGACAGTATTATAAATGCCCAAAGCAGGATTGGAACATGGGCCTTGGGGACTACAAGTCCAGCATTCCATCCACGAAATAAGTTTCATTATCATGTTTATCAATGAATTCTACCCTCTGCCAATGGGATCCAGCCAGGGGACTTGGTGACTGGTCCAAGGTGGTCTGAGGTGTCTCTCCCCTCCCCCCCACTCCATACCACCCACAGAACTTTCTCCCAAAACACAGGCTTATTCTGATGTACATAACCACTTTGAGGTCCCTGTGTTGGAGAAGAAACCTAAATTCCCACATTGTTATTCCAAGACCAGGTTAAGCCCAAGGCTCAGAGAGGAATTTTTCTTTCTCTTTTTAGTGAATGTTTCAAGACTGCAGCATTTTAAGAGAGAAAGACAGTAAAAGAAGGGTGCTGTGTAGATGGGAATTTTTACTTCATAAAATTCTGCCTTCAGGTTCTGCTTGTGGAGATGGGCATGAGAGTAACAGAATGAAATAATAAAGCAAATACTAGAACTGTTGGTGATTTGTTTCATGCTAGGACCTAAAGATTAGAGCTGGCATCTTTAGCCATGAGCCTAATTTCATTATTGCTTTGTTGATCACGACATCATGGCATCTAATTCCCTGATAAAATGATTGTTTTTATATGAGCTTTCTTTTATGTGTTGTTTCCCTCAATTAGAGTGTGACTCCTTAATAGCAAGGACTGCCTTTATTTGACTGTTTATATTCTCAGTGCTTAGCACTTAATGAATGCTTTTTTATTCATTTTATAATTTAATTTTTCATTTTTTGTTATGAATCTGACATGAACATTTCAGACAAAGAAAAACAAACAAAAAAAAGATGATGGTATCTCAAACCACTAACTTCTCGTACATATAGTTTGCTTTTGAAAAGCATAGATTAAATTTAACACAGTGGTAAGAACTGTCTTGTTTGTGTCCCATTCTGAAATTATTTTTAAAAATTTCTTTTGTGTACTTAAAAAAAGTGCTTCACTGATGTTCTTTTCTTTCTTTTTTTGGGGGGGAGGGGATGGGGAAGTAGGATTTAAACCCTCTACAGGGATTATCCTTGTCCTGGCAGAAAGACTTGCATAACTCAATGAAACTGAGTTACACCATGCAGGGTTATCCAAGATGGCAGGTCATAGTGAGAGTTCTGATAAAAGTTAATCCACTGGAAAAGGAAATGGCAAATCACTTCTGTGTCTTTGCCAAGAAAACCTGATGGACAGTATTAAAATACTGATTGTTATGACATCAGATGATGAGCACCTCAGGTCAGGAAATGTCCAATACATTCAGGAGATAGTGGAGAACAGAAGGGCCTGGTGTGCCATGGTTCATGGAGTCTCAAAGAGTCAAACATGACTGCATGACTGAACAACAACAAAGGATTGCTATCACTACCTACTGACTGACTCCTGAACCCCTTAATAGAGCTTACTGACTGATTATACTCCCAGTCTCTCAGTGAGGGAGAGTTTATTCATCTGAGGCTTTTGTATATATATTCAGGCCTGATTCAATGGTCAAATAAAAGTCTTTCCATCATTATGCAGCAAATTAACATTTTTTTAAGAAAATAAAAATTTATCAGCACACTCCTGCTTATATGCTACATTAGATGATGGGATGGGCAAATGGGCATTCTTTAATAGGAAAGTCAAATGATTTCTGGCCTGCTCTGAAGAGGGGAGAGAAAGGATCCCTTGGTTGGGCATTTTTGTAAGCTTCCACCTGCATTGGTAGCAGGCAGAGCATATTAAGCATGCTCAAAAGGAAGTGTTATTAAATCTTCCTCATATTAGGTGCACCTTTGGCAGTCTCATGAAGCCTGTGGACTCCCTTCTCAGAATAATATATGTAAGCTCTTAAATTCATAATTGAAGAAAATGCTAAATTTCAGTTAGAGGTTATTGAAAATAAAAATGTGATTTCTTTTTCCTCTTCAGGCTCATGGAACTTTTCAATTCTTTTCACGGACCCCTCCCCCTTAGGGGCTTGTGGTCCCCAGTAAAGAACCCCTACTTTAAGGACTTGAACTGTATTTGCTAGTCTCTCATATATATGTATAAGCAAATATGTGTGTGTGTGTGTGTGTGTGAGAGAGAGAGAGAGAGAGAGACAGAGAGAGAGACAGACAGAGAGAGAGAGAGAGAGAGAGAGAGAGAGAGAGAGAGAGAGAGAGAGAGAGAGAGAGAGAGAGAGAGAGAGAGAGAGAGATAATATAGTTCATATAGCTCTCCATTTGTTATAATGCAAAGTCACTTTGGAAGCAGGTTAAGAACCTATTTTAGCTGAAAATTAGAAGTTGCTGAATAAGTCCCATCCCAAACCAGTCACAATCCTGAGCCAACCAGGAAAATTTAACTTGTGAAAATTCTCTCAATTTATGGAGGGCACATTGTTGCTTGGTCTCAATGGAAGAGGAGGAGAATGAGACAAATCACATCTCATAAGGTCATGGTTCTAGAGCTAAAAGGGACTTTAGAGAACATGTTGTCCAATCATCTCATATTACAGATAAGGAAATTGATACCTAGAGAGGCTAAGTGACTTGCTAAGAATAAATTATTTTTATAGTAAGGAAGATTAGTTTTTCATTTTATATATAATGTTCAGGATGTACTTTGCAAACTAAAGTACTATAGAAATTTGAACTATTATTAGTTATTCATCTCAATATTTTCCTATTACTATTATTATTTTATTCTTCTCTTCTTGTTTGATGAAGCTCAAGATGAGTCCTGTGACAAGTCATCAACCTTGTTTTATAGTTAATGTTCTGTGGACTAATGCCCAGGTGGAGAAAATGACTAGTTTCTTTGTAGTTAAAGAAAAATATTCAGCTGTGGATCACTGAAAGCATCTTTTGTACTGTGTAAAGGGAACCCCTTCCTCCTAGGGTCATGAACTTTCTACTTCTCCAAACAAGCCCTAGGAGCATGACCTGGACCATAGTGTTACAAGTCTGGGTCAGAGAGACTTAGATTGGTTCCTGAGATGTGTTAGAGCAGCCCACAGGGAAAGGAAGTGACATGGAAAGAAGGGGCTTTTGGGGCTGGTGTTTTGGGCTGAAGTCTTGCTCTGGAGGTTGGTGGCTAGGCAGAAGACACTCTTATGAGCTGGTAGGTCATGGAATTTTTAAAAATTTCTTTCCATCTTTATTTCTTTCTTAGACTATATATTAAAATCAAATTGTTAAAAGCTATTATCATCCTCTTGACTTAAGGGTTAATTATTTTATAAACGATGACCACAAAAATCTTTTTAAAGCTAATTTCTAAATATTATATTTAGCATATTACATTTGGTATAATATTAATTTTTCAATATTACAGTACAACTCTAGTGGCAGAAAAGAATGGAGAGGATGATATGTAACTCATCCTGTTCCTACATGATTTTGATTATTCCTGCTATCATTCTACTTGGAAAGATAATGGATGACAATAAGGAGGAGGAGGAGAAAGAAGATGAGAAGGAAGCAGAAGAAGAGAAGGAGATGCATGACCTTATGACCAAGTTTATGAAGTCTCTGTTTCTGTTCCTATGTTCCATTGTCTTGGTTGTGACCAATTCCTATCCCTTGCAAATTAAGACTTTAGAAGAAACACACAAGAGTTTTATCTTTTGTAGGAACAGAGGTTAAGTCAAACCCAAAGCCACCCAGAAGCTTACACTTTCCAAACCCAAGATTCCCACCTGTCACATCTTCTGCAAGTTCCCGGCACTCCCAGGCAGAAGTGTGGGTGAGACTTCTCCCCATGAATCTTTCTCCTTTCAGAAAATAAAGAAGAAAACAGTTTGATTTTCAAGGAAATTCCCTTGGGAGGGAGTAGGGGTAAAATTCCACTTCAGTTAAAGTCACACTTGAGGTAAGGAAATTGCAAAGATGCCATACCATAGCTAAGAAGCGTATCTCTTTCCTCCTACCTTTCCCCTATCCCTATACAATTTTATGTGCACACACATACATACATACATACCCACACATAGCAGCTTCCATTTGCTACTTTGGGGGAACAAAAAAGTACTGTACATCACTAATTAGACCATATGGGCTAAATTTCTCATACCAAGTCATACTTTTCCCTGTGGCATCATGTGGCTTTAGTATTTGATCTGTCTTCCAACCCCCATCCAATCCATTTCCTTTTTGTTGAAGGTAATGAAGTACACATGTTGTGCTTGTGGGTAGATCTATGTTCTTACTCAAGACAGTAGATGGGAAGAAGTGTATTCAGAATCACCAAAAACTAGAATTCTAGGCCTGGAAAAAATCCAAAGAGATCCTCCAAAACCCATCCCAGAAAGATATTTTCACTCATTTTATTAGTCACTGAAAGACAGAACCTATGCAGGAAGTTGGAAATGGCTGCAATTCTTGAGTTGACAGAAGTGAAAACTTAGAGATCTAACATCTTTAAGATCTGAATCATTATCTAGAAGATGAACAGCTGTTTCTGTCTTAGATGAGAATTAAACAAGATATAGTCATGTTAAAATGTAACATGAGGCATTTAAATTGATTTTAAATAACTACCTGATGCAGCAGAGTGCTAGATAATGGAGCGAGTAGTTGAGGAAGAATGTGGAATTTCATTTCTGGGAGGGCACAATTTAATTTTTAAAATTACATAATCAAGTGTTTCTCAAACAATAATGTCAACACACCAGTTGTGAAGTCTGAATCCTTCTAGTCAAGTATTATACTTATTTGTGTACATGTTGCATCTCGCAGTAGAGTATGAGCTCCTTGAGGTCAGAGATATTTCATTTTTGGTTTTATATCCTCAGCCTAGCACAACAACTTATAGCAGTTAGTGCTTATTAATTGACATTTATGGAATTTAGTTGAATAGATAAGAGAAGTTTGTAACCAAATGGGAAATTCCTTTCTGACTCCTATCTATTCCATTTTTAAAAAACACATTGAAAGGGAAAGGAAACTATATGTTCTAGAATATTTGTAGTAGTTCTTTTTTGTGGTGGCTAAAAACTATAAACTTGGGGAATGGTTGAACAAGTTGTGGTATATGCTTATAGAGCCATAAGAAATGACAAACAAGATGATCACAAAAAAACCTAGAAAGACTTCTATGAAGTGATGCAAAATGATAAATTTATATAATAATAATAATGTATGATGATCAACTGTGAAAGACAACTATTTTCAACAAGGCAAGGGTCCAGGACAACTCCAAGGGTCTCATGATGATAAAGAATATTCACCTCCATAGAAGGGACAGAGTCCAAATGCAAACTGAAACATATCATTCTTCACTTTGTTTCCTCCATGAATTTTTCTCTCGTGTAAACAATATGGATCTTGTTTTGCAAGATGATGAACAAGGAAATATGTATTATATGGTAATATATGTAAAACCTATATCATATTACCTGCCTTTCTGGGGAGGGAGGAAAAGTGGGAAGAAAGGGAAAACATGAGACAGATTTTTAGGCATCGCTAATATGATAATTTGTTTCTCTTGGCTAAGCATGTTATTGAAACTTTTTACATATTTATAGCAAACCATATATATTATTGTTATATTATTACATATTATGTTGCATATTTTAAAATAAAAAAACAATTAAGCACCCACTATGTAGCTTCCCAATGTTTATAAAATAAAATACAGAATCTTATCCTAGTACATGTGACCTTTTACAATCTTTCTGCTGCTAACTTTACATCACACTACTCTTCTTTATGAGATGAATCTATATTGCAGCCAACATAGACAATAGTTGTTTCTGGATGTAGACCTATACTCTCCCACCTCCATGAATTTGCCCAGGTTATCCCCAGTGCCTGGAAAGTAGTCTTTCCTCGTCATCAACCTTTTTTAGGCCCCCACAATCCATCCAATTCTTAAGATCTTCCTTTTCAAATATTCCTACAGCATTTTATGCACATTTCTTCTTTGCCCTCATACTTATATGAAGACACTGCTGGAGCTGACAATTGTTATATTTTCAGTGGGAGGATTTATAGCTGGTGGTAAGGAATAGGCAATTGAGGTTAAATGATTTGCCCAGGGTCACACTGTTAGAAAGCATCTAAGGTTATATTTGAACCCAGGACCTCCCATCTCCAAACTTGGTACTCTATCTATTGAACCACCTAGCTGCCCCTTAACCCATTCATTTTATAAATAAGGAAATGAAGCCTAGAGAGGTTAAATAAATGACTTGCTCTAGATCATACTGATAGTAATAGAGGTGGGATCTGAAACCAGGTCCCCTGACTCCATAATCATTGCTTTTCCCACTGAGCCATGCTATTTTCCATTATCTGGAATTCATTTAGGATTTGATAAGATTAGCACAAAATCAAGCAAAGACAGGAATATGTGGAAGACTTCACCATCTATAGGAAATTTGTCTTCCTTTTGACCTGTGAACTGGACATTTTTTGGTCCCACACCCTTGGTGAGAATTTGTTCCTCTCATATTCATCATACTCAAATGAAAATTTTATATAAAAATGTATATATTTACCACCAATGCCACAGCTATAACCTAGATCATTTTGTCAATATAGCTTTCCTTCCTTTCCAACACCTCTTCAACTCATTTTCAACCTTAAGGGTAGACTCTTACTAACAGCCTATTCCACCCAGCTCATGTCCAAATGATTGCTTTTGAGATTTATGATCCATGGAATGAAAAAATATGAAAGCTTATATTCTCATTTATTTTGGATGGACTATCCTGAATGTGAGGTGATTGAGTAGATGACCTTCCAAGAATCTTTCCAGGATTAAGACTTGGGAAAGGCCTTATATTAAACTGTTTAAGTCAAAGAATCATAGAGCTTGGTGTGAATTTAGGATTTCCTATCTATTCCAATATAGTACCTTAGGGTAGGTAGGATTTGGTGGGGCAGGGTACTCTAACACCTTGTTTGATTGTATAGTACTTAAGAAGAGAGATTAAAGAAAGAGAACCTTAGTTCCTATAGAAAGAAGAATTTGGTTTTTTCTTATATTAGATACCCTGATCTTAAATGAAATATTTGATACAATATGGATTGTATTATTAAGATAAAGGTATAGACACAGGATGGAAACCAAGATGGTTTGGGATCATAAATTAGACCAGGATAATATCTGATCCACATAGGATTTAGAGTTGAATATAATGTAGAAATGACTGTTGGGAAGCCCATTTATAAGGAAAGGGCTCATATTACTGAGAATCTTCAGAAAAAAAGATTCAAATCAAATTAGAGACTATTGACAAGGCTCAGAGTCTGAGGAGATTGTCCAGCATAGCCATTGGAGAGGTCCAAGCAGAGCTGGAAAGCACAGATAGAAAATAAGTGAATAGGAAATGCCTGGAAAACTCCAAAAGAATCAATAGAGAGCTGTGTGTTGACTGAATGCATTATCTCAGGGTCCAAAAATCAGGAGAGTAAATCCATTAGCACATTAACTAGTGTGTATATATGACTCTTAATCCCAAAGTTTTATGCCCTCTCTCTCAGCTTTATTCAACCTTTCTGGCACAGCACTAATTATTTTGCTAATTCTTTACTATAATTAATGTTATTGTTATATATTATTTATTATTATAACAATATTGTTTTCAATTAATATAATTTTATTAATAATTTATTAATGGTTTTAAAAGAAAAGCAAGATTCTATAGATGTTAGTCATTACAGTAGAAGATAAGGCCCCCAAGAATGTTATCCTAATAATGGAATTAAGGGCAGGATTTCCTCCAAAAGCCAAGACATTTTATCATTAAAAAACTATCCATCTTGAATTTTCTTGAAAAATTTCATAAGTCAGGAAAATGAAGTTTAACTAGATGACCTCTATGATCCCTTCTAGCTCTAACTTTATCATCTAGACCACTCATAGATCAGGAAGGATAGAGACAAATATCACTGAGACCCTTGATAGAAGAATTTTATGGAAGTAATGTGATTTCTATAGTTTCAAACAAACAAACAAACAAACCACCAACCCACTAAATTTAGAGGCAGAGGACCTGGCCTATGAATCTGACTATATGATCATTTAACTCTGCAACCTTGACAAGTCACCAGTTCTCTGAGACTTAGTTTCCCCCATGCATAAAATAAGGGAATTAAACTAGATGAGCTCTAAAATCCCTTTAAGCTCTAAGTCCTATCATAATTCTTCCTTGAAATATTTCCACTTGATTTTGTTTCAGAGCCCTCAGCAACTAGCTCTTGCCTATGCGACCATCCTTACTTACTTCCAATCGCTAATAGGGGTTAGATGGATTATCAAAGCTCACTTTTCAATACATTGAATTGCCATTAAGAGGGATACTGTGTTTACAAGTGATCTCAGATTTGTACAGCCTATCTGAAGTCAACCTTACTTCATGTTATGGGGTTATGGTGCATTTATGAATAAATGGGAAAGAGAGGAGGAGGAACTTAATTTTATTTTTTCTTTGTTCTGCTGAGTCATTGCCCTGTCTCCTGAATGCCTCACTTGAGTTTCTGTTTGAGTCACTGAAGGGCAATGGGGCTTTGATCATTTTCTTCTTGGAATGCATTGCAAAGATGTTGACTTTGAGATTTGGTCCCTTTGCCTCCACCCCACCGGATAAAAACTCAAAAGTCTTGTTGACTTTAACAAATAATTGTATGTTCACACTGAGAGAACAAGGGAGACAATTGAGGGGTCAGAGCACCAATCTCTTTGCTAGAAGCAAGAGCAATAAACTTTGCCTGGGCAAGGGATCAGTGGAGTTTCAACCCAAACAACTTCTATTTTCCCCTTTATTCTATAGGGGAATATTACAAAGGTCCTCTAATGCACACTTTGGTGCATCAGATATAGAAGGGCCTTTCCTTTCCTCTCCAGAAGGAATCTCACAGCCCAGCAAACGTATGTATTCTTGGCAGCTTTTCAAGCCATGTTTATTCACTAAGTGCTAGGGTGGAGAGAGAATTTTTTTGCCAACAGGATTCATAGGACACAACACTTGAAAGAGCATCAAGGAATCAACCATTTCCATGCCATATGCACAGTCATTGACTCTAACTTCAACTTAGCTGATGCTGTCAGCTCTGAACTCATCAGCTACAGACTAACTGGATAAATTTGTGCACCTGGGACTTAACACTGTCTCCCAGTATTATAAGGTGCCAGGATGGAGCCAATCTTGACTGCCATTCTCAGATTTAGAGAAACTTGTCTCCTGAACAGTGGAAGGAAGATGGCATCATTTCCCACTCCTCTCTACCATTTTAAGCTTACCAATCCTCTGAACCCAGGATATTAGGGAAACTCTTTTAGTCAGTTAAATTCTGTTCAGCATAATGTTTCTGGAAGAAATTCAGTGACATTAAAAAAATGGGGGGAAAACTGTTGCATAAGGAGAATACATGCAAATTTACTCCTTTCTCCTGCTCATTCCTTTCCCTACACGCCATTTCTTGAGATAGAAATTCAAATAAAGCCAATTATTTCATCTCTTTGGATCTCAGTTTCCTCATCTGTAAAATAAGGGAAGTGAATTAGATGTTCTCTAAGGTTTTTTTCCACTCTAAATCCTATGAATCCTCCCCCCCCCCTCTCTCTCTCACACACACACACACACACACACACACACACACCACAGTGTCCTGTGGCAAGACTGGAATAGGAGGGAGTGTACCAGGTTCATGGAAGGTGATAAAGCTGGCACAGACTAAGCACTTAGCATTATACAGCCACCCCCTAAGAGTGCTCCAAATCCATCAGTCATCATGGAAAAATTAGAGGCTTTACTGGATTCTGGCCTCTCCAAACAGATCATCCAAACTCCTTAGTGGACTCCATAGTTCAGCATTTGGGTGAGGAGAACTTCAGAACAGCAAGCCTGCCTCTACAACAGATTGTTGAATAACTTGGAACTAGCTGAGAAGAACAAGTCAAAACAATAAGTTATTTCATGAAGGGAATAAGATTAATCTTGAATGATACCCAAGTGTGACTCACACTGTCAAACGTTATATATGATCTTCTTAAGCATGAGGCCAATTCCCCAATCCACTGAAACTCAGCTTTTCAATGGGCTGTGCTCCACCTTATCCTCTGCCCCTGGCTGGGTATTTTTTTGTTATTGTTGTTGTTATAGGTTATGTAACTTACTGAATGATGTAATTTGAATGAGATTACTCTCTACCTGTGCTTTGTACATTGTGTTGTTAGAAGATTAGGTCAACCAGAGAGAGATGGTGGTCCTCTCATTGGCTCTGTGATCTCATGCCAGTCATTTCAGAGAATCACAGATCTAAAACTGGAAGGGATCTGGGAACCCATCAAATCCAGCCTTCATATTTTATAGATGAGAAAACTGAGACCTAATGAGATTTAGTGAAGGGTAAGAATGATCATTTATTAAGCACCTACTATGTGTAGGATAGACTAAGTAATTTACAAATATTATCTCCTATAGAATAATTAAGGTTTTGAGTCAAGATTTAAATTTGTCTAGTCAGTTGGTAATTTTTAAAAAAATCCTTACCTTCTGTCTCAGAATTGTGATTCTAAGGCAGAAGAGTGTAATGGCTAGGTGATTAGGGTTAAGTGACTTGTTTAGGGTAACATAAGTAGGAAGTGTTTGAGGCCAAATTTGAACCCAGGTGTTTCCAACTCTAGGCCTGGTGCTCTCCACTACCCAGTTGCCCCTGATTAACATTTATTAATACTATGTTCCAGGAAATGTACTGAGTGTTGGAGATACAAAAAGGACAAAAAACAGTCAGTCCTCACAGTTTCATGGGGAGTACAACATACAAATGACTATGTACAAACAAGCTATATGTACAATAAATGGGAAATAATCAATGGAGGGAAGGAACTAAAATTAAGAGGACTAGGAAAGGATTCCTGTGGGAAGGGAGGTTTTGGTTATGACTTGAAGCAAGCCAGAAAAGCAGATATTCCAGGCATGGGTGAACCACCACTAAAAATGCCTAGAGTCTAGAGATAGAGTTTCTTATAACAGAAAAGTCAGTGTCACTGGATCATAGAATATGTGGAAAGACTGGAAAGGCAGGGGGTTGGGGAAAATCTTTGGAGGACTTTGAACCCTAAATAGAAGATTTTTTAATATGATCCTTAAGTTGATAGGGAGCTCCTAGTGTTTATTAAATAGAGTAGTAGGGTGGATTGATATGGTCAAACCTGTGTTTTAGGAAGATTACTTTGACAGGTGAGAAAAGGATGGAATGGAGTAGGGAAAGACTTATGTCCAGGATTCCAACCAGAAATTGTGAGGTGGTAAGAGCCCATTTCCTAGGTATTAGCTTTGTTAGGGGAAAGAAAGGGACAGATGCAAGAAATACTATGAAAGTAAAATCAATGGGCTTTGGCAGCACACTGGATTTGGGAGAACGAGGGTTGAGAGAAAATCAGTCTGGGATTTACACCTAAATTTGAGAGCCTGACAGACTGGTTGGCTTCTATACCCCCTAGGGAATAAAATATTGCTGCTTGTATTATTGGACATAAAGTAATTTTTATCAACTGTGTAAGTGGACAAAAGAAGCCAGAGTTGGCTTAATGGAAAGTGTCAAGTGGGTACAACTTTTTATTTTAATTGCCATAGGCATGCCCAAAAAAAGAAAGACCAAAATTTCAACCAATCAGTATATTTATTAAATACCTACTTTGTGTTAGGCCCTAGAGAAACAAAAAGAGGGAAAAGATAGTCCCTGTTTCTCAAAGAGCTTGCAGTCGAACAAGGGAGAAAACATACCAACTAAAACATGCGAAACAAACTCTATACAGGATAAATAGTAAATAATTAACAAAGAAAGATAGTAGAATTAAGAGGAATTAGGGAAGGCTTCCTGTAAAAGGCAGAATTTTATTTTGGACTTAAAGGAAGCCAGGGTGATCAGTAGTTTGAGCAGAGGAAGGAGAGTTCTAGGCATGGGAAACAGCCAGAGAAAATGCACAGTCAAGAGATGGAGTGTGTCTTGTTTGTGGAACAGTAAGGAGTCCAGTGTTACTAGATTGAAGAATATGTGTCAGGGTGTAAGGTATAAGGAGAATGGAGAGTTAGGAGGGGGCCAAGTAATGTAGGGTTTGGGAAGCCAAACAGAGCATTTTGTATTTAATCCTGGAGGCAATAGGAATCCATATGGAGTTTGAGTAGAGAGGTGACATGATCAGACTTAAACTTTAGGAAACTCACTATAGTGGCAAATGGAAGATTGGATTGGAGTGGGGAGAGACTTGAGACAGGCAGATCCACCAGTACTACTGAGATGTTAGGTGATAAGGGCCTTCACTAAAGTGGCAGAAGGGTCAGGGAGAGAAGGGGACACATTCAAGAGATATAGCAAAAGTGAAATCAATAGACTTTGGTCATAGATTAGATATGAGAGATAGTAAGGACTCCAGGACTCCTAGGTTATGAGTCTGAGGGACTGTGAGGTGGTGTTGCCCTGCACAGTAACAGGGAAGTTAGGAGGAGTGAAGGATTTAAGGGAAAAGATTATGAGTTCTGTTTCAGTCATGTTGAGTTTAAGAGGTTTCTAGATATCCAGTTTGAGAAGTCCAAAAAGCAGAGATATTAAGATTAGAAGTCAATAGAGAGTTTAGTTTAGTTTGGTTTTTTTTTTTTAAATCCTTACTGCCCACCTTAGAATAAATAGTGTGTCTTGGTTCCAAGGCAGAAGATTAGTAAGAGCTAGGCAAAGGGGGTTAAGTGCATCACAAAGCTAGGAAGTATCTGAGGTCAGATTTGAACCTAGGACCTCCTATCTCTAAGCCTGGCTATCAATCCACTGAGCTACTCAGCTGCCCTCAATAGAGAGTTTAAAGTAGAATATGTAGATATGAGAATTCTCAGTAGAGAGACAGTATTTTTTTTAATTGATTAATTAGTTTAGAATATTTTTCCATGATTCCATGATTCATGTTCTTTCTTTCCCCTCCTCACTCCCCCCTCCCAGAGCCAAAGAGCAATTCCACTGGGTTTTACATATATCATTGTTCAAAACCTATTTCCATATTATTAATATTTACGATAGTGTGATCATTTAAAGTCAACATTCCTAATCATAATCCCCTTGAACCATGTGATCAATCATATGTTTTTCTTCTGCATTTTTACTCCCACAATTCTTTTAGAGATAGTAATTAAATCCATGGGAGTTGAAGAGATCACCAAATGAAATAATAGAGGGGAAGAGAAGAGGGACCAGGACAAAACCCTAAAGGTCACCTGTGGTTAGAGAGAATGATCTGGAAGAGAATCCAGCAAAGAAGATACAGAAGAAACAGTCAGATAGGTACAAGGAGAACCAGTAGAGACTAGTGTCACAAAAAACTAGAAAAGAATATCAAGAAGGAGAGAGTGACCAGCAGTGTCACAGACCAGAGAGAGGTCAAGGAGAATGAGGTTTGACAATTAAGAGATCATTACTGCTTAGAGAGAACAGTTTTAGTGGAATGATAAAACTGGAAACTAAATTGGGGCTTAAAAAGAGAGTGAAAGAAGAGAAAATGGAGGTCACTACAGTAGATGCCCTTTTTGAGTGTAGCTACAAAAGGCTGAAGAAATATAGACTATACTTCTCAGGGATGGAAGGATCAAGTGAGGATTTTTTCAGAATAGGGGATATACATGGGCACATTTATAGGCAGTAGTAATTGAGCCAGTAGATAGGGAGACAATGAAAATTAGTGAAAATGTAGGGATGACAGAAGAGGCAGTCTATTCAAGGAGACTGGATGGAGAGGAATTCCTTGAACAAGAATAGGTGCTAAGCTTGGTAGGGATTAAGGCCACTATATCATGTGTCCTCAAAGGATAGGCTGTGCCCAACAGGACATATGGAAGACTCAAAACACTAGCACACACATTCTTAGGTCTTTTCACCTGAAGAGACCATCTATGACATGGTTCTTTTCCCCAAAGACAATTTGAAGTAACATCTATAAGAATTCTGAACAAGGAAATGATCATTATATATTAAAATACAGTTTTAAATTAACATTCCAGAACTACTGTGTTCCTTTTTGGACCACTCCCCTTAAATATTGAAAACACTTGATTAATATCTTGAACTTGAATTTTAAAAGAGGATGTTGTCCTTAAGTGAGTGTGAGCCATGGCCTCAGGCACTCTAGGTGGGTGAGTCACCAGTAATTCCATTTTAGGCCAGAGGTAGCAAATTCTACATATTGATTTAGAAAATCACAAATTAACATTATCTAAGTTTTCTTTTTATTTATTTATTCAAACTTTCTCAATTACATTTTAATCTGCTTCTCTCTCTCTCTCTCTCCCTTCCTTCCTTCCTTCCGTTCTTGCTTTCTTTTATCTTCTGTCCCAGTGGAAATTCTAGGTCAAAAGGACTAGGGCTAGGCAAAGGAGTTAAGAAATTTCTTGAAGGTCGCAAAGCTTGGAAGTGTCTGATGCCAGATTTGAACCCACATTGTCCCAAATATAGGCCTGACAATGCCTAGCTGCCACTCTTAGTATTTCAAAGGAAGGGAGGATGGGAAGATTTTAGAAATATATTTCTAAAGGAGTCATAAGATTTGAGAAGTTTGAAATCCTAACTACTTGAAAAAGGAGATACAATATCAGGAATATGGACCATGATTGTTTTCTGTCCTGTTAATGTGAATTTCTGTCCTGAATAAATGCCATCTTATTTCAATGTTCTTTCCTCCATATCTCCTAGGTTAAAGGAAGGAAATTGGGCATAAAGGAGAAGGCTCAGGAGATCTTCCATTGACCAGAGGGACTATAAGGAAAACGTAGGAATACAGACTATCCTTCCTCCTAGTTCAGCCTCAAATCTTCTCAGACCTTCTTATCAACCACTTGGGCCTGTTGAGAAATAATTCAGAAGCAATTCTATTTGTTCTATTCCTTTTCAAACGCTGTTTTGTCAGAAGTGTTTGGAAGAAAACAGAATAAGAAGCTCAGAGCTTTCAAATCTGAAAAGTAAGGCCTAGCATTGTAGCATATTAAAGTAGAACTGGCTGTGAAAGCAGCAGCCAAGATGGAACCAGAAGTCAAAAGGGATGAATGGAGAAGACATAGAAACTAGACTGAGTAATGAAACCAAAACTGAGAGAGAATTCAGAGTCAGGAAGTTAGATATCAAAGGTTAATCACACAGGTAAAAGTTAATTTAAATAGAACATTGGGGAATGGTATAGGAGAAGGGCAGTGAGAGTGACAGGGAAATCAAGAAAAAAAGAGGAATCTTCATCAGAAAAGAAATACTGAAATGGAAGTTAAGTCCATCCTCAGTCAGAAAGCCACATATATCTTCCTTTTTTTTAAACCTTTACCTTCTATCTTAAAATTAATATGTTGTATTGGTTCCAAGGCAGAAGAGCAGTAAGGGCTAGGCAATGGGGTTAAGTGACTTGACCAGGATTATACAGTTAGGAAGTGTCTTCAGGACCTTCAGTCTCTAGACCTGGCTCTCCATCCCCAAGCCACCTAGCTGCTCCCTCATATACTTTCTACAGAAGCTGGAGCCAATTCCAGGACATGAGCTGGTCAAGGCTTACAGATGAGAGAATATTGTAGTAGAGGGTTGGTTTGGTTATAATGGAGAAAGAGTTGATGATAAATGCCCAGAAGGCAAAAGGAGGCTGAGATGGATTCCCCCCCTTCAGTCTTCTTCAAATATGTCTCTCCACTAACCCTGCCTTTACTCTCCTCTAATAATTGATTTAATATGTGAACCTGTTATGATTAAAATTTAGGGGAGATGGTGGAAATTTTAGCTTTTGGGATTGATTGTAATATTGAACAATGGCCGCCAAGGAATTTACTTATGAAATTCCTAAAATGAAACACTCAAATCAGAATGGAGATTATGGAGGTTTAATCACACTGGGAGTAGGGAAAGGAGAGGGAGAGGAGAGAAGAGAAAAGGGAAAGGGGATACTCAACCTCTGACCAAGGCAGAGTGAGTATTAGGCCCAAAGGGCCAAGGTGGAAAGAATCAGTCCTTAACTCACGTGAGTGATCTGAAGGAAAGTTGTCTGCGGGCGTCCTCCCTGTCCAAGCTCCTAACACCAACTCGCGTCCAGCTCTCTCCATAGGAAGTGAGCAAATTCCAGAGGCTGTTCCTTACCTCACTTCCTGTGTCTCACAAGTGCCAATGGTTGGCTCCAGCCTAGCCCAGGACAGCCCAGGTGGGCAGCCAGCCACTTCTGATTTGTCATTGACCAGCACATGCCCGTGCAGTGTGGGTGTGCACAATCCCTGGGTGCTATACCAAGATGGAGACTTTCAAAATTCACAAACCTCTTCCCTTGGGGAAAGAGAGAGAAATCAGCTCTCTCCTTCTTCCACTATGACAAGGAAGTCAATTTAGGATAACTGACAACTTTATTCTAACAATGGTGGTTAGGGGTAAAATAAGAAAGATGTCTGAAGGTTAAGGTCTAGAGGAAAGAGGGGAAAGGAAGTCCCTGTCTGTCTAAAATCTCCCTTTTCCTCCCTCCAAAGTTGAGAGACTCAGCCTTTACAGCCTGCTCTCTGAGAGGTTCAGGTTTGTGAGCCCTGGTCTTTTGTCCCAACAGAGCCAATGTCCAGACCCAGAGTGTCACAGGAGCTGTGTGAGATCTTGTTATTCTGTCCTTATTCTTCTCAAGTTTCTACCACACTTCTTGGTATCTTTGTGGGGAAATAGTGGTCCTGCACCTTTGCTGTCTCAAGATAGAGTGAGATCAACTGCCTCTCCTTGGAATTTCCTCTTCCCTCAAGATTCCAAGCCTTCTCAACCATCCCCTGCTTTGGATGGAAACCTTTGCATTTCTTCCAGGCTTTGTCATTCAAAGACTCTGGATTATTCCTCTATCACAAAATGAGCCAACCTGAAGGAGAAAGTAAACAGGCTAACCTGGAAGGATGATGGATTTTCAGGATAGACAAAAGGATTGATCAAAAGAATAGCCATGGAGGTAAAGCTAGGTGACTCAGTGGATAGTCAGGCCTAGAGACAGGAGGAGGTCCTGCGTTCAAATCTGGACTCAGACACCTCCTAGTTGTGTGACCCTGGTCAAGTCACGTAACTCCCATTGCCTAATCTTTACCAGTCTTCTGCCTTAGAATGAATATATAGTATTGATTCTAAGACAGAAGGTAAGGGTTTATTAAAAAAAAAAAAAGAATAGCTCTGCCTGGGGATGTAAAAATCACCACGTCTCCCCTGGAAATGGAAGTCCCACAAGACTGATATATACTAATTGTTTAACAGGGCAAAGGAATATGCTTTGATAGGTCAAGATGGGAAGTGCTCCAGAATCCTATAAATTATTCCTGCTTATTGAGTGCTGAATGCACAAGTTCCAGACATATATAAATAATGTATTTGTATAAATAATTAAAACCACAAGGAAAATTACCTAAGCAGGAAGCTGATCTAAATTTAGCAGGAGTATTGGTATAACCCTATCCCACCCTTCTTTCTACCTAGTCCCATTCTGCTTCTTTGTATTATCACAATTAATGACCATAGAAGAGTGATATTCAGCAAAAAAAAAAAAGATAATTAGCATATTTATGAATTAGCATTCTGCTTATAATTATATATTTGCTTTAAATAAAATGCCCTGCCCTCGTGGAAGCTAATATCTTTGAAAAGAGTAAAGTGTTTTAATATTCCTTGAACAAAAATTATATATTAAAAGCCCACATGGGTAGCACCATGAGGGATTTAAAGATAAGACAAGGTCTCTACCCTCAGGGAGTTTAGAATCTTGAAAGGGAGATAAGAAATGGAGGTATATATAACTTAAAAGTATATGAAACTTCATGATTACAAAGTTGTTTCCCATATGTTATCTCATTTGATTCTCATATCAGGACCATGATTTAGGAAGCACAAATATTATCTTTCCAATATTATATATGATTTAAATCAATGTCTAATACTTCAAGTATATTTAATAAAGTTTATTAATAATCATTTGAAGTAAAGGGAATAAAAAGGTAATTATCTAACAAAATAAGACCACATGAGTAAATTCTCACCTCTCCCCAAAAGCTCCCTTCAGCCAGCCACAATCACAAGAAGAGAGAGAGAGAGGCAGTGCTACACAAAACTTAAATCCTTCCTATGTCGGTACATAATGTGAGAAGGAAAATGGAATGCTGGGAAATGAAGTCTGGGGGAGCAGGTTCTAATTACACAATTACAAGTGAGAATCTAAGACTCAGGGAGATTGTGACCTGTCTAAGATCACATAGGCTATAAACAGTGAAGACTTTCTATCTTCAAGTCTAATACTATTTCCACTAGATTGCACTGCTTTCCAATAATATAAGGTAGAATGAGTTGTGTCTTCAGAGAGAGTATGCAGAAAGCATAATATAAATCAAAGGGCAGGCCTGAGTGATCATTTCAAACCACTTAAAGGAGGAAGTGATGACTTTTGTACCATACTGAAAGTTTAGACAGAATTTTGACAAAGCTGTGAGGAGCAAAGGGGAGGACATTAAAGGAAATAAGGGACAATATGAGCAAGGAAATTAATCATGAAATATGTTCAGGAAGTAAGAGAATAATCTGGTTTGGCTGAAGTATGACCATTCAAAGGAAAGAAGTGAAAGATAAGGTTGAAAAGCTAAGCTAAATTCAAATCCTAGAGAGCCTAGAATGCCAGACTTTACTCAGTAAGCAACAGGATGCTGCCACATTGTTTTTCTTTTTCTTTTTGTCTCTGTTTTGTTTTAGTAGAAGAGCAACGTGATCAGAACTGTGCTTTAGTAAGAATAACATTATAGCTTTGGATAGTTTGTATTATCGTGAGGCTGGTAGAGTTTATAAGCAAGAAATTTAGGAAATTATTGAAAAGCCCAGGTAGAATGTGGTTATTCGTTTTTTGTTTTTGAAGAGGACCAATAACATCACAGGGTGATGTCTTGATTTATTCAAGAATTGGATTTAAGTAAGGAAGAGTTGTACAAGGTCATCAGCCTCACTTGCTCTTCCAGAGTCATCGAAGTTCAGTGGCAAGACAAAAGTCAAGATGACTGTTGATGGCCCAATGTAAAAAATAGACTCAAACTCTGGACTTCAATCCCCACAAGCCCTTGCTCCACTTCCCCAAAATGCTTTGTAATCTCACGGAATTCTGAGGTGGGCCGAGATCGAGAAGGGATTTAAGCTGATTGCAAAGGCTTTTGTGGCTCTTTTTGGACTTCCGTTTTGGAGTAGAGGCGTCTCTTCCATGATATGAGGTTATCTTGTCTAGGCTTTTGGCCTAGGCACATGTTTTTTCTTATTTTGTATTTTCTTTAATCCTTAACTTTTAATAAACCTCTAAAAAATATAATACTCCTTGCAGAGAGAAACTAATTTCTACCTGCCTCAGATGCCTCAGTCTCCCCTAAATTTTAATCTTTACACCAAGATACAGTGGGTTACTGTGTTGCTTTGATGCCTGACCAAGTTCTAAGGGCTCCACAATGCTTGCTTCAGCTGCCTTCATAGCCTTTGGAACAAATTGTTTTTATCTGCTCATTCCACCTCAGGTAATGATCTAAGGTTGGGTAGGAACAGTGGGAACAGTAGGGAGGAAAAACTCAATAAATATTTTATAGGTAGAGTAGTGAAGACTTGGCTGGCTACTATTGGGATATGATTCAAAGGGAGTTAGAGAACAACCATTCTTTCATTCATCTAACAAACATGTATTAAATATATGTTGTTGTTCACTCATTCATTCAGGTCAGACTCTTCATGACTCCTTGAATCATACTGTTCATGGAGTTCATTTTCTTGGCAAGGATATTGGAGTAGTTTACCATTTCCTTCTCCAGTGAGTTAAGGCAAAGAGAGTTTAAGAGCCCTTGCCCAGGGTCACACAGCTAATAAGTGTCTGGGGGTGAATTTGAACTTGGGTCCTCCTGACTCCAAGTCCAGCATTCTATGCACTGAGCCACCTAGCTACCTTGTTAAATATAAACTGTATATCATAATGAACTGCCCAGATGCTCAAGGTGATAGTAATACAACATGCATGGTCTCTACCATCATGGAATTTATGGTCTACTAGATTTTAATATATCTGGAGTCAAAGACAACTCTTGGGTTTCAGACCTGAATGACTAGGAGGATTTTTGTGCCATTAAAAGAAAAAGAGAAGATAGAGGAAGATTGCTAAGTGAGGAGAGGAAAGTCAGTGTTGAGGAGAAGATGAAGAATTTGACTTTGAACATGTTGAATTTAAGGTACTATAGGAAGACATCCCACAGGAAACAGATGTCTAACAAGCCATCGAAAACATTCATTTGATCAGATCATTCCCTTGCTAAAGAAGTTCTAGGAGCTTCCTCTTTATCCTGGAATATAATGCTTAAAGTCCCTCATTATCTGATTTCAATCAATGTCCCTTTCTAAGATTAATACACATTACTCTCTTGTGATACACTAGACTCTGGTGGGTGAGCTTTTGTCTCATCTTGCTTGGAATCTGATCTTCATATCACTTCCCAGGGACTTACATGCCATCCTGCTTAAATTCCAACCATCATTTTCATCTCCTTCCATTAAGAACATCAGACTTTGCTTCGAGGACTCTAAGCTCTGCTAGATGACCTTTTACACTGTTGTCCAGATCCAGGCCCCTAAACCATTTCCTGGTCATATCCACACTATGCTGTTGTGACCTTTTTAAGAGTCTCTTTATATATTATCTTTCCTTCGTTTGAATGTAAGCTCCTTGAGGGTATGGCTTCTCTTGCTTGTTTGTATTAGTAAGCACTTAACTCAGTGCCTGGCATATAGTAAATGCCTAATAAATATTTAAAACAATCTATCTTTAGATGGACATTTGAATCATCTGTGTCATCTACCAACCATCTATCATCTGTCTATCTTCACCTATTCATTAACCATAGACAAATTGGCCTAGTTTTCCTTGTAGATAACTTTTCATTTCCTGTCTCTCACTGTTGTACAAGTTATCTCCCATGTCTGGAAGAGGATCCTTTTCCCCCTCTCCCTCATAGAATCACTAACTTAAATCAAAGCTCAGTTTAAGGGTCACTTTCTACAAGAAGCCTGTTCTTATGCCCCTCCTTTCTAGTGCCCTTCCTATGCTACTCCCTGGAAATTATTTTATATTTCTTTTATATATATACATAATTTACTTTCCTTGAGTTAATATTTTGCTATTGTTATTTAGTTGTTTTTCAGTCATATCTGACTCTTTATGACCCTTATTTGGGGTCTTCTTGACAAAGATACTGGAGTGATTTACCATTTCCTTCTTCATCTCATTTTACAGATGAGGAAAATGAGGCAAACAGGGTTAAGTGACTTGCCCAGGATCACACAGCTAATAAGTGTGTGAGATTAGATTTTGAACACAGGAAGATGAGTCTTCCAGACTTTAGATGCAGGACTCTGTACCCCACTATTCTAACCCTGTGTTCATACTATTTTCTGCAAAAAGATTATAATCTCCTTGATGGTAGGAATTATTTCATTTCTCTCTTTTTTCTCTTCATTTTTATTATCATTTTTCGCTTCATTTTTGTCTGTCTCCAGCTCCCAGCTCAGTGCCTACCATATAGTAAATACTTTCTAAGTGATTATTGAATGAATTTGAATAAATAAGTGGTTCTGGAATTTGATAGAGAAATAAAGGGCAGAGATGTAGATTTGAGAATTATTTACAAATGAGTGATAATTGAACTGATGAGAGTGAAAAAGCTTGTCCAGGAAGAGTGAAGAAGCAAGATAAAGATAGTCTTGGGACACATCTTCATTATTAAGCAGGAAGACAACCAATAGGAGGGATATGGCAACGCTAACACCATTTACTTTCCAGCACAATATTCGGTTTTCCTTGGGGGAAGGGACTTTCCTTTGCCTCTTTTTGTTTATCCAGGACTTAGCACACCACCTGACACATTTCATTGTTGTTTTTCAGTCTCCGGTTGTGTCTGACTCTTTAGGGATTTGCTTGGTAAAGATACTAGAGTGATTTGACATTTCTTTCTATAGCTAATTTTTTTTTAAACCCTTACCTTCCATCTTGGAGTCAATACTGTGTATTGGCTCCAAGGCAGAAGAGTGGTAAGGGCTAGGCAATGGGGGTCAAGTGACTTGCCCAGGGTCACACAGCTAGGAAGTGGCTGAGGTCAGATTTGAATCTAGGACCTCCCATCTCTAGGCCTGGTTCTCAAGCCACTGAGCTACCCAGCTGCCCCGTCTATAGCTAATTTTAAAGATGAAGAAACTGAAGCAAATAGGGTCAAATGCTTTGCTAAGTGTCATATATCTAATAAGTGTCTGAGGTCAAATTTGAACTCAGATCTTCCTGATTCCCATCTCAGTATGCTATCAGCTGTCTCTTCCTCGCATAGTAAATGCTTAACAAATGTTTATTAAGTGATTGGTACCAAATGACCCACAATATCCTTACTACACTAATACTTCTTCATTTTTCCAACCTACTTTTCTGCATAAACTTAGACAACTAGTTAAAAGCAAATACCAACTTTGCTTTGCCAATGATTGCTTTACCATTTGATTGTTTCCATGTTCTGGAGTTATTTTTTAACCTTCCATCCAACAAAGGTCTAACTTTGTAAGGCATCATTACTTTTATGTATGTGTGTTTTGTTTCGGTTTTTGCAGAAAACAAAATTTCTTTAAGAATCTTGTAAGCCCTTCCTTTAGATATCCCTCTTACAAATCAGAAAACTGATCCTGACGTAAAGTGGCAATTAAAAGCACAAAGATTACACAAGTGGTTGGAATAAGCTAAGGAGGCAGCATGGCATAATGGAAACATGCCTGGATCTAGAGTTCCAGGAGCTGAGTTCAAATCATGTCAGGTACTTAATACCTGACTTTGGCTAAGTCACTTATCCTCAGAGATTTAGTTTCCTCATTAAAAAGGAATTAGATGGTCACTTAGAGGTCCTTGGCTGATCTGTTTCAAATTAGATTAGATATATACTAAATCTGGAAAGACTAGACATGAAACCAGAGAAAGTAGAGAGTATTACTGTTGAGAGCATTCCCCTTAGTGCAATATAGTCAATAATCTAGGAAATCAAGCATCTATTACAATTATAAAATATCTATTCATCTTAAGAGAAAAGTAGATTAGGGATTCACATATCTAAGTGGAGGTGCACACCTCTCAATTATATCATTTTCTATTCCATTTTCATTCAACTATCCCATCTCTATTTCCTGTTTCTTCTATTCATGCTCCCAAGGCTAATATTTTTTTTAAGCTACATATAGAAAAATTTTTTGATAATTGTTTTTTGATGTTTTAAAATTCAGTTTTTCTTCCTCCCTATCCTCCTCACAACAAGATGAAATGATATATAGCTTATACCCATACTTTCATATAATACACATTTCCATATTGCTCAGGTCATGCAAGAATATACATATCACACATGCAATAGAAATCTCATGAAGAATATGTAGTAGAAGATGGTTTGTTTTGATCTGCACTCAGATTCTAATAGTTTCTTCTTTGACTGTGGGAAGCATTTTTTTTTAATGAGTTATCTTGATAACTTGCTTTGCTGATAATGGTTTAGTCCTTCACAGTTCATCATTGTTTAATAAATATAAACTGTTCTCCTGGTTCTGCTCACTTCACTTTGCATCAGTTCATATAAGTCTTTCCAGGTTTTTCTGAACTCATCCTGGTCATCATGCCTTATGGAACAATAGTATTCCATTACAACCATATACCACAAATTGTTCATCCAATCCCCAAGTGATGGACAACTCTTCAGTTTCCAATTCTTTGCCACTACAGAAAGAGCTGCTAAAAATATTGTGGTAAAGGTAGATTATTTTCCATGATCTCTGATATCTCTGAGATATAGACCCAGTAGTGGTATTGTTGGGTCAAAGGATATACATAGGCTTGATTTTTTTTAAACCTTACCTTCCATCTTGGAATCAATGCTGTGTTGGTTCCAAGGCAGAAAGGTGGTAAGGGCTAGGCAATGGGGATTAAGTGACTTGCCCAGAACTGGGAAATGTCTGGGGTCAAATTTGAAGCCAGGACCTCCCCTCTATAGGCCCCACTCTCAATCCACTGAGCTACCCAGCTGCCCTCCATATGCATAGTTTTATGGCCCTTTATATATTGTTTCCCATTGCTTTCCAGAATGGTCCTGTCAGTTCACATTTCTACCAACAGTGTATTAGTATACCAGTTTTCCCACATCTCCAACTTATCATTTTCCTTTTTGATCATGTTAGTGAATCTGATTGGTGTGAAGTGGTACCTCAGAGCTGTTTTCATTTGCATGTCTCTAATTCAGTAGTAATTTGGAGCACTTTTTCATATGACTATCAATGGTTTTAATCTCTTCATCTGAGAACCACCTGCTCATATCCTTCAACCATTTTTGATTGGGGAATGCTTTGTATTCTAATAAATTTGACTCAGCACTCTATATATTTGAGAAATGAAGTTTTTGTCAGAGATTCTTGCTATAAAAATTTCCTTCATATTTGTTGTTTGCTGAGGATAGTGTTTAAAGAAGAAATTCTGTTTTAAAACTCAACTCATCCAAAGCTATTGAATAAACATGTATGCATTGGTCACTGGAACTTCCCAATGTATTAGTTCTTTGTCTCTTGCTTGGTGCCCTGATGACAACTGTCACTGAGTCACACAGCTTGCTGCAGGCGCTGGGCCAATTTGATTACAACAACTGCTTGTGTAATACAAAAAGGTGGTTTTCAGAGCCCTTGCAAAATGGCTCACCAGAGATGCCAACTCTAGGACAGAAATCCTGACATTCATTCACAAAATGGAGACAAATTATTCTGTCTCAAAAAGCAACCCTACATTGTAAAATTTAAAACAAAACAAAACAAAAGTAAAAAAACCCTATAAGATGAAAACAAGGAGGGCAATTTGAAGGACAAAATTCATGAAACTGGAAGGAGCTTTAAAGAAAATATAATCTTATCTCCTCACATTTTCTAGATGAAGAAACAGGCTCAGAGGAAAGATGTGACCTGCTGGAGTTTCCACAGGTAGTTAAAAGGCAAAGCTAGGCCTAGAATACAGGTTTCCTGATTCCTATCTCAATGTCCTTTCCACTTCATCACCCTAGCAGGCATGGAACCAGAAATGTTCTCACTAGGGAAAATTGTGCCACATAAACCTGGGATAAGCAACATGAAAGGAAGGTACTTGCAAATCAACTTTTAAAAGACAAATTTAGACAAGGAGACTCCAGGATAGCATGAGGCAACTGCTGGGGAAACCTCCAGGTTAAGAGGTTGAGGAAATAGGAAAGAGAAAACAGATATTTGGACAAGTTCATTTGTGGTATAGTGAGAAAATAAGTCCCTTGGTAACCTCTTATTTGAACTTATTATTCTTACTTGGTAACTTCTTATTTAAACTCATCATTCTTACTAAATAGAAGTTCAGCCCTGCTGAAAAGCTGTAAGTGTTATCAGTGTCCTAAATTATGACATTCTGGTCAAATCCCTAGTTATCCCACTACACTTATGGTTCTGTGTATTTGTAGTTATCAGATTATGGAATCATAGATTTAGATGAGAAAGAATTCTGAAGGACTAAATGATCTGACTCTATTTTATAGATTAGGAAACCAAAGTCCAGGGAGAGGAAGTCACTTCTCCAAGGTTGCACAGGTTGTAAGTGACTCAGGTAGGATATGAACCCAGGTCCTCTGACTCTAAATCCATTGAGTTTTCCACTCTACAAGTTATTCAGCCAATCAACAAATTAAATCAATATACTAAGCCCTTAAACTCTTTCATAGTTCAATTATTTAATATTAACTAACATTAAACTCTTCCTGAGTTTAAATTTGGCCTCAAACATTTACTAGCTGTGTAACCCTGAGCAAGTTACTTCATACTATCTGCCTCAGTCTCCTTATCTGTTAATTGAACTGAAAAAGGAAATGGCAAACCACTCTAGTATCTTTGCCAATAAAACCCCAAACAGAGCCATGAAGAGTTGGACATGCCTGAAACAACTGAACAACAACAGATGTTCCAGACACTCTGTTAAGCACCAGTCTTTCCTACACAACTGGGTGCTCCACAGTGAACACAAATGTTTTGAATGAATCAATATTCCTAATGCATCACTGCAGCAAGTAGCCATGGGCACTCCAGAAGCATAACACTCAATTTATTGAATCTCCTTAAAAGAAGAATATTTGCTGTATGATTTGTTGACAGTAATATTGTCTGACTGCCATTTTATCTTATTAGATAGAGTATGGCCATATTGTAGAGAAATGAGGACTGGATTCAGGGAGACTGACTGGTTCAAATCCTATTTAGCAATTGTGTGACCATAGACAAGCCACTTACTGCCTTTGAGCCTTAGATTCTCCATCTGTAAAATGTAGATAATAATCACCATAGTATCCACCTCGAAGGACTGTTGTTAGGCTCAAATATGATAATATATTTAAAGTTCTTTGCAAATATCAAAGCACTATATAAATACCAAATATGATTTCTTTTTTTCATTGATTCAGCAAGCATTTACTAAGCAACTTAGAGCTCTAACCAGTGCAAGCTTTTGATGCCCTAGGGCACCAAAATTTAGAAGGTGCTGACAGTACTTTATAGTACTTCAACAATTAGAAACAACTGAACCTGGCACCAGGAAGCAAGAATAATTAATTAAAATAGGAACTTATCAGATTACTACTTTCTCTGTCTTCTATCATACCTCAGATGAACTCCTTCCCAGTCTGTTCCTTTTGCTACCAGTGACAACCTTGCTCAGTATTCCAGGTTGTCCTTCTCCCCTATCATGGAAGTGTAGTGAGCCTACATCTCACAACTGGTCTTTGTGTCCTAAAGATGGAGGGGGGGAAAGGGGGTCAAGAGTGAAGGGAGCAAAGTGTGTAAAAGAAGTGGAAGATAAAGTTGTTTCCATAAAATGTTATAATCTAATTAGGAAGACAAATTATATATGCATGACAACTTGTAAGCAATTTAAGGCAATTTTAATAGTTCTAAATTAAGATGTTTTTGATGATATACTTAAGTGATAAAAGATTTCTAAAAAAAGAGAAATAACATTGAGTTGCCAGTGTCTGATTAACCTATGCCATTGCTTCTGAAGGAGGCATTTCCTTTATGGGACTTGTGATCATCCAAAAGGGAGCAATTTTCTCCAGAGATAGCTACTTTCTGAATGCATCCATTTTTTGTCCCAAATATGAAATGTAGACAGACCAACACAATACAGTGTGACTAGAACACCATTCAATGTCAGAGGCTTCTGCCATCATTCTCAGAGGTTGCCTTGCAACACTGATGTCCATTCTATAATAAGAAAACTCCTAGAGAAGACAGATTGAAAGATCACTAAAATGTGAAGTGTTTTCACAAATTGGCTCTGGTAATATACCTCTTCTGGAAAAATATTATTCATTACCAAAGTGATACATATAGCAGATGGTGTGATTTGGAGAAGGGAAGAGTACGTTTTTCGGGAAGATCTGACTAAACCAAATTCCATTGAATAACATACAGCTTTAAATAGGTTCAATTTTCATTAAATTTACACTAGATTTCACTAGATTTACAAAATACTGTTGGAACAGGTTGAATATTGCTAAGATTTTGATGATAGCTACTATAGCTAAAAGTAATTTTGCATTCTCCGAGGTTCCCCAGAAAGTAATTGTTGAATACCTAGGATCTATTAGGAACCATGTAGGCACTTAAAAATAAGAAGACAACAAATAGTTCCTGCCTTCAAGGATCTTATCATCTACTGGATGGAAACAATGTGCACACCAATTAAGGAAATAAAAATATAGACTAAGTAAATATAATGTAATTTGGGGTTTACCAACAAATAGAGATCAGAAATAATCTCATGTAGAAAGGAGAACCTAAGCAGAATTTTGAAGAGAGCTAGTAATTCTAAGAGAAAGAGTTAATGGGAAAGAGCATTCCAAACACAAGGGACAGCTTATCCAGGCAAAGGTGTAGAACAACTCCACCCCTTCAGTTTCCTCTCCCCTCTGATTTGAGGACTGGAGGGTGGAACATTAAACTTCCCTAAAAATTTGTCTTTATAGAAGGCTGGGATCTGAACTTCCCAAGTAACTTTCCATTTTCCAACAACATTTGAGCTTTGTTTCCACTCCATGAATTATCTCATCCCTTGATGGCCCTCTCCACATCTACCCTTTTTCAGCTTCTTTTTGTGTTACCTTCTCTCATTAGATTATACTCTTTTTGAGGGCAGGGATTGTTTTTCTTTCTTTCTTTCCTTTTACTTTGTATCCCCAGTGTTTAATATAGTGTGTGTCATTGAATTGGAGAAGGAATACTGTATATAGGGAACAATGGGTTTCCCAAACCCAGTTGGTTTGGAATGTGAGGGGGAGTAATATGAAATCAGTCCAAATGGATTGGAGCCAGATTATAAAGGATCTTCAATGCCAAACAGGGGAGTTTTGGGATTGTATCCTAGAGACAGTAAACCAGTACAATCAGTGGGCTTTTCCAAAGGGGATGGGAACACCTGTCAATGGTTCCATAAGGGGCAAAAGGAACCATCTGCACTCATTTACCAAACATTTATTGAAATGTTTGTTACAATATTACTGCTACGTACAAGTCAAGTGGATGATACATAGACTAGGCTCTCAAGGGGCTTATTATCTAGTTAGAAAGATAGGAAAATAGTATATACTAAGAAGCATATGAATGTTAGGTGCCAAGGGAGTGGCATATACAATTATTAGAGATCTGGGAAGAAATCACTCTAGGAGGGGAGAATCAGCTGACAGAACTTGGACTGGTCCCTGGAAGATATAGAGGATTTATATACATATATTAGAAAAGGAAGAATCTTGCTAGGAAGGAGGAATAACCTGGACCACTGCTAGGATAAGCATTCACCTCTATGTCTCCTCCTTTGCACTAATGCTATAGTCTTTGTAGCTTTAATTTCCCAAATTCAGGACCACTGCCATCATCTAAGTGTCTAATTGTGTATTTGTTTACAATTTTATTCTGTTGGGAGAAGCAATGTAGTGTAATGATAATGATAGCAAGCATTCATATAGAGCTTTAAGGTTTACAAAGTGCTTTATACATGGTATCTCATTTGATATTTATAATTTATTAGAGTAGGTGCTATGTATTTCCTTTTCACAGATGAGGAAACTGAGGCAGTTAGAAGTTAAGTAACTTTCCCAAGATCTCAGCTTGGGTCTTCCTGACTCCAGTTCCAGGGCCCTATCTCCTATGCCACCTAAATCATGACACACTTAGAGTCAAGGAATCTGGATTAAATCCCAGGTCATCTATTTACTAAAGTTCCTTGAAAGCAGAAGTTGTGTCATTTTTGTTTTTGTAATGTTAGCACTGACCATAGTTTATGGCACTAAGTAGGTATTTAATAAATGCTTGTTGGTTGACTTTGACTTAACTTTTCTGGACTTCAGCTTCTTCATTTATAAAGTAAATTGAACTGGATCACCTCCTAAGATCTCTTCCAGACTAAATGTATGGTTCTATGATCTCTTCAGGGAATGAGAATAATAACTTCTCTTGGAAAGATATTACTGTTCTTTGAGGTCAAAAGTTCTAAAGCAGATAAATCAAAATACTTTTTTCCCCCTAAATCTAATTGCTTTTTCAATGGAAAATCACTTTTAATTTATAATAAGCATGAAGAAGCACATGTATTGAATCACATGGTTGCTTTCCAACATGGAACAAATACTATGCTCAGAAGGCCAACATTTACTTTTACTGGCTGACAAATTATAGCTCTAGCAGGTAGCAAGGTTCTGCTTTATGGAATCTTAGTAAATGAAAGCAGATGTCCTTCCTCCCTTCCCTTCTTTCCCCTTCCTTTCTCTTCCTTTCCCTATTCCCTCCTTTCTTCCTTCATTCCTTCCTTGCTTTTTTCTCTCCTTTCCTCCCTTTTTTTCTTTTCTTCTCTCCTTTCTTTTCTGTGGAAATTTAAAAAAAAATTGTGCTATACTTTGCTCAGACCATCAACAAGAAAAAATCTGAGAAGCAAAAATACCATCACTACCAGAATGCAGAATCATGGTGAATCCCCTAACTTCCTCTGAGTGTATATGCAGCTTTACTCTTATTTGAATGCTGGATACCATTAGCCAGAGGCAAAATATTCATAGATGAACAATTTTTCTATCAGTATAATTTCCCAAGACTTAAGTTCTAAGAAATCAGCTATTAGGTCTCCAAGATTCTCTCCCAGGGACTTCATTTATTCACTCAACCACTCGTATATACAACCACGAGTGTATATATATATATATATATATACACACACGAGTGTATATATATATATATATATATATATATATATATATATATAAACAAATGTTTATTAAGTGCCTCCTGAATGCTGAGCACTGCACTATAGGTTGAGCAAAGTACAAAATCTAGGGAAGACACAGATACTGTTATCATATAGCTTACAGTCAAGTTGGGAGATTGGATAAAAGCACAGATAAATATAATATTCAATATAGCATGTTTATTACCTTAGCCACAAAACAAAGTGCCATGTGAGATCAAAGGAGGGAAGGTTGCTACTAGTCAGGCTGCCTGACTGTCTTAACTTGCTAACTAGTGGTCATGGATTACTTCCAGCTGCAGCTTTTCTCTTAATTCTCTCCTCTATTAATAATTGGGAAATAACTTTCTGTTCCCTTCCATAAGTTTTCTTTGGGTCTTAAGTACTTTTTTTCTTTAGCTTTTTCCCCCCTTACAATTACAATTAGTCAAAGAAACAAGTGAACAATCAGTAAGAACATAAAAAGGAAAACACAGAAAAGCCAAGGTTTCCAAATGCCACACACATACAAAAAAGGATGTAACCTTAACTGTATTATAAAATCCAGATTCAGTTCTTGCTTTTTTTTTTTTAACTTGATCTAACTTCTCTTCTGGGCAATAAAGGCATTATTCAAACATTCTTGAAGTCCTTCATTTGGACTTGAGATCTATATTCATTTCTTTTAGTTATTAGCTAGATTTTGAGCTTGAACCAACAATAATTAGCCTTTATCATATAAAAATACTAAAGCATGGGAAGAAGCTAGGCAGCTCAGTGAATTGAAAGTCAAGTACAGAGATGGGAGGTCTTTGGTTCAAATTTGACCTCACAGGGTATGTGGCAAAATTGGAACATTAATACATTGCTGGTGGAGTTGTGAATTGATCCAACCATTCTGGAAGGTAATTTGGAACTATGCCCAGAGGGCGATAAAAGACTATCTGCCCTTTGATCCAGCCATAGCCCTGCTGGGTTTGTGCCCTAAAGAGATAATAAGGAAAAAGACTTGCACAAAAGTATTCATAGCTGTGCTCTTTGTGGTGGCAAAAAATTGGAAAATGAGGGGATGCCCTTCAGTTGGGGAATGGCTGATCAAATTGTGGTATCTGTTGATGATGGAATACTATTGTGCTAAAAGGAACAATGAACTGGAGGAATTCCATGTGAACTGGAATGATGGCCAGGAATTGATGCAGAGTGAAAGGAGCAGAACCAGGAGAACATTGTACACAGAGACTGATGCACTGTGGTACAATCAAATGTAATGGGCTTCTCTACTAGCAGCAATGCAATGATCCAGGACAATTCTGAGGGACTTATGAGAAAGAAAACTATCCACATTCAGAGGAAGAACTGTGGGAGTAGAAACACAGAAGAAAAACAACTGCTTGATCACAAGGGTCAGTGGGACTATGACTGGGGATATAGACTCTAAATGATCACCCTAGTGCAAATATTAATGGTATGGAAATAGGGCTTGATCAATGACACATGTTGTAAAACCCAGGGAAATTGCATGTCAGCTACGGGCAGGGAATTGGGGGAGGTCAGGGAAAGAACATGAATCTTGTAACCATGGGAAAATATTCTAAATTAATTAATTAAATAAAAATTTTTTAAAAAGAGAAAAAAAAACAAATTTGACCATACACATTTCCTAGATGTGTTACCCTGAGCAAGTCATTTAATTCCCCTAGCCTAGCCCTTACTGCTCTTCTGCCTTAGAACCAATATACAGTACTGATTATAAGATAGAAGGTAAGTGTTTCTAAAAAAAATACATGAGAATGTTTTAAGTAAGATACTGGCCATTCAAATACAAAATGCAAAATAGACCCTGCCCTCTAGGAAACAGCTTTATACTATGTAAGATCTTAGATTTTTTCACCTTAAATATTCTTTGAATTCTTGACTACAAATGGATTTCACTGAATTCCACCAGGATTCTTTCTTTTTTAAATATTTTTCCATATTTACATGATTCATTTTCTTTCCCACCTCTTTTCCCTCCCCCTTCCCAGAGCAGATAAGCAATGCTACTGGGTTGTACAAATGTTCTCACTTGATATCTATTTCCATATTATTCATTTTTACCATAGAACAAAAACCCCAAAATCATATATCCACATAAACAAGTAATAAGTCTCCAGGATCCTTTCTTTGGTCACACCAGCATCTTTCCAGACCCTGAGATTAAAAGGACAGTTATCTTTGACTCTTTATGTATAGAAATAGAAAATATCACAGCCAGGTTTCCTAATACCAAAACCAGTCTCCTAATTCTGCTAATTACAAACCCAGTATTTTTTTTTCACTATCAAATATTGAAGCTGCTTCTTTAAGTTCAAAGACTATATATTATTTGCATCTTTGTGTCTCCTATCCCAATGGGTTCTCATAGCATCCACTTCAAAAATATTTGTAAACTGAATTGAATCAAATGCCTAGCCCAACATCACCCTGAGCACTTGGTTTCTCTCTGGTTCTAAGCTGTGATACTGTTGTTCTGCCTTCCGTTATTGCTTACCTAATTTTCCAGGCTTATGAAAAAGAAAACATCTTTACTGACAAAAATTCCTTTATTTAAGTACAGGTTGCCCCACAGGGACTTGTTTGAATCTTCTTGTCCTTTCCTGAAAGTTTCAATGGAACCAGGTCTTGGGAAATCATTTTTCTCCATTCTTTGGATTCTCTTTGGATAGATTCTAGGCTTCCTCCTTCTACCTAATTAGTGAATATGGATTTTTCTGTTCTAATAAGCCTAATGTAATATCTCTACTAGAGAGTAGTTAAGGCTAATGCTATTCTTAGTTCTTAGTGATAAGGAATTTTGCTTAAATATTTTTCTCTCTGGCTCTCAAATTCTGACTCCCTGGTAGATCAGGATGGTAGGATCAAGATGGCTGGTGCCATTATTATTTATTTCTCCTGTCATGTGATCTATATGAGGTTTCCCTATCTGGTCAATGTTCTTTCTGCTAGTCATTGAATCCCTCATTTTACATATCTAATGTCACTAACCCACTATTTCTCCCTCCTCATTTTATCCTTAATCCCACAAACTCCTGTTGGAAGAAACCCCAGTTCAACTCATTTGTAGAATAGACCCCACTGAAATATTAAAAGACAAAGACCAATGATTAATAAATGTTTCTATTCCATCCATGCTTACTGGTATACATTATCTACTCCTCCCACTCTTTTTAGTTATTTTCCAAAGACTCTCCCATTGCTGATCACAAAGAATGAGAACCTGCCCTTTCTAAGTCACTTTTTCAAGTATTTACAATACAAAGGTTTAAAATTATAGGGAAATTTATTTACAATTAATAATCACACCAGGCTAAAGGATTTGAGCATGGTAGAGTGGAACCAATCAATTGACAAGTATTAATTAAATGTTTATATGCCAAAAACTATACCAAGCATAGGTTATTTTAAAAAGTTGTCAGTGGCTTCATAAGATTACCTGTATATGTAGAACATACATAGAGAAATGCAAATTAAAACAACTCTGAGGTACCACCTCAAACCTAACAGATTGGCCAATATGAGAGTAAAGGGAAGTAATAAATGTTGGAGCAGAAGTGGCAATATTGGAACACTAGTGCATTGCTGGTGGAGTTGTGAACTGATCCAACCATTCTGGAGGATAATTTGGAACTAGGCTTAAAGGACTATAAAACAATGCAAATCCTTGGTTCCAGTAATACCACTACTAGATCTGAATCCCAAAGAGATTTTTTAAAAGGAGGGGAAAGGACCTACTTATACAAACATATTTATAGCTGCTCTTTTTGTGGTGGCAAAGAACTGGAAATTGAAGGGCTGTCCATCAAATAGAGAATGGCTGAACAAATCATGGTACATGATGGTGATGTAATACTATTGTGCTATAAGAAATAATGAACAAGATTACTTGAGAAAGGGCTAGAAAGGCCATATGAACTGACACAGAATGAAATAAGCAGGACCAGAAGAATATTGTACACAGTAATTGTCCCGTGTATACATGAGAGGCATGGTGATAAGGGTTTGGATCTGAGGGCCATTGTAGCTTTGGAGAGAGAGAGAGAGAAAGAGAGAGAGAGAGAGTTAACCTGCTAGGGAGACTAGTGGCTAGAGAGAGAGAGAGAGAGAGAGAAAGAATAAATAAGAGGGAAGGACAGGAAAGATTTAGGCCAGAATCACCACACAATGACTGTGGCCTATGATCTTCTTTTATTGTGACAAAGAGAAACTTTTATGTAGAGTAAAATATTAAGCATTACAACATTCTTGGGGAGGGGTATTACTTTCCCACAGGATAATGTTTATGAAAATGATTTCACACACAGTTATCAGAATTGCTATTGTAGATGTAATAAGTTGAGAAATAGTGATTGCTAATCTGCTCTTGGGGAAAGGCAAGTTTGGTACTTTCAGTCATGATGTTACAAGGACTTTTTTGCTCTTCAGAGTGAGGGGGGACTCAAGGTTTAATGATGACCTTTGGCCAAAAGCAGCAGTGCCTTTGTGTTAGAGATTGGGACTTTGCCAGCAGTCTCAGGCAAGCATGGTTGCTTTTCTCAGTGGGTTTCTCAGGAATAGCAATATTGTGGAACAATCAACTGTAATAGACTTAGCCACTCTCAACAATACAATGATCCACAGCAATTCTGAGGGATATATGAAAAAGAATGCTATCCACCTCCAGAGAAAGAATTGTTGTAGTCCAAATGCAGATGAAAGCATGCTATTTTTCACTTTAATTTACTTGGGTTTTGGTTTTACATATGATTATTCTCTTACAAAAATGATCAATATGGAAATATGTTAACATTCCTGGCATGATAACACCAGGAAAAAAACCATACACAAAATGAATATAAGGTATTTGGGGAATATAGGGATTAGGAAACCAGTACAAATCTGCCCTTGTAGAAATCAACTGACATAAATTCTAAAACATTGTGTATCTTTAAAAAAACCTTTTGATATGAAGTATATCTTTTTGTTGTGGTTACATTTTATGTGTGATTTATATTGTTATAAATAAATATTAATCTAAGAGACTTTATCCTAAATTTGAAGTATTTATTATAAAAAAGAGAGAAAGAGAGAAATAAGGGTTCCAGTCTTTCTAACTTAAGTAGGATCCCAGTCCTAGGTTCCAGTAGGCACAATCACTTCCATGCCAGTGCTTGCCAGAGATTTCAAACCAGATAAAAAGCCACCAGGATAGAGAGAGGGGGGAGAGGGGGAGGGAGGGAGATGTGGGTTTTTAAATTAATAATCAATAACTAAGTATTATATTTTATAAAGTTTCATTAATAATAACTAAAACAAAAGAACTGCCTGACTTCAGCCTGGTCGCAGGTTCAAAAGAGGACAAGGGAGGAGTTACAGTCACTTAAATTCAATCACACAAAATGTGGGGGCACAGGAAAATGGAATTTTGGTAAATTCTAAGGGACTACTGGGGGATGAAGTCCAAAGGCTCAAAATCTCCATTTATACATACTCCTCCCCCCCCCATCCTATTGGGAAACCAGTTTCCCCAAAAAGGATCATGGAAACATAATCAACTTAAAGATTGCAATAATTTGTGGATAAAAGGAAAAGATAACAAAACCAATGATTACTAGGTTGACAAAAGGCCAATTTGGGGGCAGTCCCCTTTGGCATAAGAGTATACATTCAAAACAAAAGCATTTCATCCCCACCCCACCCCCATATTTCAAATTCATCATATCTCAAAGTTCACTCTGGATCTTCTGGTACAGCATGTGATCTCTGCAAGCATCTATCTTCATGGGGCATTGTGTATTCTGGGAGGTAGCAAGTTACTTGTCCCAATACTGTTCAAATTTAAATCAAAGTTCACAACAATAACTTGGCCTCCCTGAGGTGAATAATAGCAAACACAGAGATCACTCAGGGATGCATGGCTATGTTATGAAGTATAGGAATCAATTTGAAAAAGAAAATTAAAAACAGGAAAAAATCCAAATAAAAGAGAAAAATAACTTGTGGATGAAATATAAAATGTAAACGTCATGTCTAAAAAAATCTAAGTAAAGGAAAAACAAATCTATAACAGGTCCTTGAATCAGGGCCCAATTAAATGATTTAAGCAATTATGCATTTACCCAATCAAAAGCCAGGACTATAGAAAGTTTGCCACACTATGAAAGACAGAAAAGGGACTAGATTATAGGAGCCAGGTAGGAGCCAAATTTGAGATACTTGGTAGAATGTGGTATAAAGAAGACCTGCCTTTAACACATGTTAAACAGCCACAACCTCGAACCCCAAACAAGTTCAAATCCTCTTGTCTTGGCTCAAAATTACATCAATCCGACCAGGATTGGTTGGTCTCTTTGACCTTGTGCTCAATTGGCACAATGCACTTTAGCTTTGTGCTTCTTTGGCACTGCACAATGGCTCTTTTTGTATTCTCATATCCTGGAATCAGACAGAATCATTAAGCAAAGTCCCATAATTTTTTTTAAACAATCAAGGGCATCATTTTTATAGTCTAAAGCTTTTTTGGGTATGCATTGATATGCATCTAAAACATATTACTGCAAAATAAAAAAATTAAAGAAAAATCTTCTCAATACTGGTGATGTGCTTCAAATACAAAAAGGAGAGAAAGATAAAACTCAGATACTATTTTGCACATGCAATAAAAAAATCAAAGGTTATTTTTTTAAAAGTTTTAAAAATCAAAAATATGTAGCTTAAAATCAGTGACACACTGTGTCAGCCATGTGTGAGTACAAAATGATTTTTAGAATAAAACAGTAACACAGTAAATAATGCACATTCAAAGAAGTACCAAAGTCCCCAAAATTTGCAATAGCCCAATAAATTATAATAGTAAAAAACCCACTATCATATTTCACATAAGTTGCTGTATGACATAAAAAACCTATGAACTGATGGATATTTGTCACAATTTTTATAGATGTAGCAAATCTTTCAACCTTGGCAAACATATTTTTAAACAAAGTAAAACTTATTTGGGTCTAAACATCATTAAGAAATCTAGATTGTTCTGCTGGAAGTAAATTAAAATGAAGAGTTTTGCAGGAGCTCTTTTTCTTCAGCTTCCTGATTCATAGAAAAACCTTGGTAAGAACATTTCTTTTTTTTTCTACCTCCAATACAACATTCTTTATTAGATATATATATATATAGTCATCCATTCAGAAACCATTAGTTACATAAAATTATTTCTGAAGACTCCTTAAAATTACAATTAATTCTTAGTTTATTAAATTCTTTAAAGGTTGTATATAATTTAACCAGTTTTGTTGAAATTCCTCCATCATCATCATCTATGTGACAATTAACAAAGGCAACATGTGATCTTTGATGGATCTAGTGACAAGGGTTTTAGGCAAGATGTTTATGGGCTTACAATGATATTTTTGTTCTCTAGCAGAGGTAAAGGTACAAATTAAAGATCAATATAGGCAAAACATAGTAGCTTAAAATGATTTGGTATTACAGAAAGGCATTGACTAGATTAATACAGATAAACTTAAAAAATTTAAATCTTAAAGTAATCAGTAAATACCATAATATAAACCAATGAGAAGGTGCAGACAGGCAGTGCAATCAAAATCCTTTTCACAAATCTCAATAGACTTGTTCACTATTATAGGAGGAGAATAAACTCAAAATAGTTAGCAATAAGCTTCCAGATCTCTTTTAAAGTTTCCTTCCCCTCCCCCAGTATTTATTATCCATTTAGATTTCATTTGTCAAAAGTCTGAATTTCCTCATAGAAGCACAGGGCAGAATCTCCACTCTGCATGTTGAGAGCAGTTAGGACCTTTAGAACTTTGTCAAAATATTTTAGATTGGCTTGTAGCATAAGCAGCCTAGCTTGTGGCATTTTCTTGAGGAGAAGGAAATAAAGTGGGAAATCTCCAGTGAAAAGAAAAAGTCCCAGGATAAGAATTAAGCAGATCCAAACTGCACTTTTTAGCTCTACCAACGCAAACTGTTGTTTCACAGTTTCAAACATGCTTTGCAATAGCATTTTTCCTGAAAGAGGCTGAATGGAGTTTGTTTAAAGAGTAAACATAAAGAAGCAAAACTTTAAGGGAAAACAATAGCATATTTGCATATGAAGAAAAAAATACTTCTCTTTAGTATTTTGGGTCAAGAGAAAGAAGGGAAAAAATCAGGCTTATTCCCCCAAACTGACTTTAAATCTACAGATTTGGAACTAACTTCCCTCCCTGTGAAAAACCCTTAGTAACAGCCTTCTAAACTAGTAGTCCAGGATCAGCTTTAAAAAAATCTGCTTGAAAATTAGAAGGTGTGGGGTTCTTTTCTCCACGCTGAAAAATGGCTATGGCAGGCTAGAAACACACACGGAGTGTGGAAAGGGATTGGGGTGGAAAGATTATTATACATCATCCTTTGTGGAAAAATAATGGCTGGGATTGGCAGACTCTTGTGGCGGGTCTGGTCTTGGCAAGACGAGGCTTCAAACTGGGTGGAGAGCATTGAGGAATCTGGCTGAGCATTTGGACAGGAGAAACAGCAGGCAGCAGCAGGCCGCAGGGCAGGAGTATAGGCACACCCTGCCACTGGACCTTGTGGTGAGCAGCAACCAGGTAAATTTATTATCTTTACTGTAAGGTTATCTGCTCAAAAAAATTTTTTTGAGAATTCATAATCCTTTTATGGTAAGCCAAACTGTGGGTTTTTAATTAATAATCAATAACTAAGTATTATATTTATAAAGTTTTATTAATAATAACTAAAACAAAAGAACCGCCTGACTTCAGCCCGGTTGGTTACAGGTTCAAAAGAGGATGAGGGAGGAATTACAGCCACTTAAATATAATCACGCAAAATGTGGGGGCATAGGAAAATGCAGGGAGAAGGTCAGGAGCAAAAAGAGCAACTGAACTTCCCATCCTGGCTTTTTAAACCTAAGCTCCTTCCCCCAGATCATGCCACTGGTCAATAGCTTTCATTATGTCATGCTGTCTGGCACCACATCACATTAGTCCATCAGGCCTGCATCAGACCTGTATCAGACATGGTAACCCTGAGTGCAATGGTGAGTCTCTCTAGAATTGGACTGGGTTGGAGATTCCCCAGATATTTAATTCATACAACAGAGTTCTCAAAAATTTTATGTATATTTTTAAATTTTTCATCATGAAATTATACTCTAATCACATTGGATTATATGCATACCTTTGACCAAAAGTTGATTTTTAAAAGTCTTCCTTATAGTTCACAGGTTTTCATTAAAATTTAAATCAGGTTTCTCAGACCACTGAAGCATGTTACTCACTATCTTTTGGATATATTTCTAAACTTTTTATGACAAAAAAGGCTATATTGCATTATTCCATCTCCATTTGGGAATTTCTGGAATAATTCTGTTTATTATCATATTAATATATTTATCAGAATTGATCACTTTCTCAATGGGTACAAGAATTCTGGTCTTACAAAAAGTAAAGAAATCTCTGAAATATGTTTTTGGGTGGATAGTTTAAAGAAAGAGGAATATGATCAAATCTTGGAGACTTCTGGACTTATTCCAATAATAGCTCTGATAAACTCTTCAGTGAAAAAAATAATCATCATTAGTAAAAAGTGCCTTTTCCCAATCTTTAGTACTTCAGTCTTTAAATTATCTTACCCAGGACAAAGGTTTGGTTTTGGTTTGGTTTTTCTCATGACAATTGTAGCAGCATAACAAAAACACAATTGGCTTTTCTTTCTGTTCTTACTATTCTTCCAACTTCAAGAAACCAGTACTGTACAGTAGAGAAACCATTAATAACTCCATCCAGCTGCCAGGACACTCTGAAGGTTTTAGCTTGCTTTCTGATCATTAATTGGGCTGTATAATAAGGGACTATTTTGATTGGTTATTGATAATTAAAGATCAAGGTGTTATCTTCTTTCTTCTTTCCCTACTCCCTCTCTTCCTCCCTCTTCCTCCCTTCTCCTCCCTCTTGCCTCCCCCCTTCCTGGTGATTCTCCTTCTGGTTTCTCTAAATCAACTCAGGAGTGAGTTTATAATGTTTCAATTGAAATACTTTTTCTCCTCTCTATCTTAAATAAAAGGTTTATTGGGAAAGACAGGGAAGGATAAGGAAATGGAAGGAAAGAGGTTTGGGGGGTTTCCCTATCACGAGGATGAGTATTAGATTGGAGGATGGTGGAATATAGTTCAAGTGGGAGAAATAGTTGATAAGTCTGGAAGTTCAGTCACTATCACAACAGAGCAAATCAGAGAGAGAGATATCTGGACTTTTGTCCTTCTTTCTTCTGTCTTCAAAATCAAAGACCACCTTCCTTTCTTCAGTCTCTAAAACCAAGAGAGAAAAACTCCTTCCCTCTTTCAAGCCAACAAGGTTCAGCCAACAGTTGGTCTGGCTTCCAACTGCCTTTCCCGGTAACATTCCAAATAGAACACTCTCATTTGACTGACAGGTTATCACTCAGCTGCTACAAAATCCTGCTACAAAATCATTCTCAATTTCTCACTTCCACAATAGCTGTTTTGCAACAATGGTTTTTCATTTATGGACAGGGATGCACTGATAAATGTTTCATTACCAGTTCTCTAAAAATGTATGATATGCTTTTAAAAAATATCCTTACCTTTTCTCTTAGAATCAATACTGTGTATCAGTTCTAAGGCAAAACAAATGGTCAAGACCAGGCAACGGAGGGTTATATGACTTGCCCAAAGTCACAACTAGGAAGTGTCTGAGGTCAGATTTAAACTGAGGACCTCCCACCTCTACACCTGGATCTCAATCCTCTGAGATATCTACCTATCCCTGTATGATATATTTTTTTGTTTAATCTGAAATATTAACATTTTCTCCATCACCTTCTTCAGTTCAATTATATTACAAAATAATAAGTCAAGCTATAATTTGTAGCATTTTCCAATTTCCAAGATATAAATACTCACACTGACCATTTAACAATTAGTTATTGTAGCATACCAGGTATATTAGCATCTTGAAGGTATGACTGATGTATTGATACTGTATCTTATGTGTTCATATACCAGACTCATGGTCATGTTACTTATTGATTATTATATTTCCCAATCTTCAGTCCAAAGGACAAAATAATTCCTGAACAAGACAATATTTGCCACAGGGTCCTATCTCCCACCTTGTTAGACCACATTCCTTACCAAGTCACATGTTTGATTAACCTCCTCCTCTTTGATTATGTGATTGTCAATTGAGCCAGTGTTAAAACCTATGCAATGTCACATGTTCATTAGTTACCTCCCACTCCACATTCCTAAACTCTCCAATAAAAGTTTGAGGGCATGTGTAGAGCCCTCTCTCAATTCTATCAGAGAGGAACACACGATGTAGCCTATATTTTTTAACTTCTTGTCTCTGAGTCTTTATTCCTTTCTCTCTCTCTCTCTCTCTCTCTCTCTCTCTCTCTCTCTCTCTCTCTCTCTCTCTCTCTCTCTCTCTTCTCTCTCTCTCTCTCCTCTCTCTCTCTCTCTCTCTTTCTCTTTCTCTCTCTCTCTCTCTCTCTCTCTCTCTCTCTCTCTCTCTCTCTCTCTCTCTCTCTCTCTCTCTCTCTCTCCTATCCATTTCCCCTCAGTTTCCAATCTCAGGTGTCCACCCATGAAAATATTAATATGTAACTTCAGGAGGTTACAGTTATTGAATACGTACTAGTGAGTTCCAGCACCCTCCTGGTTCTGGGCCTTGTTTTTCATTTTTTATTGTACCTTCCTTTGTCCTTTGGTGCAATTGACTTTCATTGAGGACTTGATGTTCCTTAAAATGGTTTTGACTAGGGACACTTGGGACACCAATAGCCTCTGCAATATCTCTAACAGTTATTGAAGGGTACTTTTTGAAAACTAAAACTTTTGTACATTTCCTTGGCACAGTATCAGTTCTAAAAATCTATAGAATTAAAAACATCCCAGTGGAGAATAATCAAACACTTGGTATGATAGAACAAATCTACCTAATCTAACACTCAACTGATGGAAAACTTATTAAAGGTGTGAAAACCAGCTCAATCAAGTTTCATGTGGTCAAAGTGAGATGTTCTCAGTTAGCCTAGTTAGTCTAGTATCAGTAAAAGCACATACATATGACCATTGCTATCATAAAATTAAATAGAAAAAAAATCAAAACTATTGTTTGTCCTAAGTAATAAGTACACTATTTTGAAACAAAATGGAGACTACCAAGAGACTTGCTGAAACTTCTGTGATTTCCTGGCCTAAATACCTCTATGAACTATAAACATTATTTTAATGTTTAGCATTGAAGTAGGACTCACAATAAAATCTCCCTTAATAAATGTCATCCTGAATTTATAATTTTGTATTGTCAATGAGTACATTTATCTTGACTCTGAATACTTATTAAAAGTAATTTTTTTCTCTTATTTTCCCTCTGGCCCCTATTGGGCAGGAGATAGGAGGGGGATACATTACTGTTCATTGAAAAAACAAAATAGAGAAATCAAAGTGGCTACAGGGATAGAATGTCAGATGTACTTTCACATGATGCACTGTATTGTTAGTGTTCTTTTAAAAAATTTGTTAAAATGGGTCTTTCATTGGGTAGATAATCTAAAAAAAGTTTATAACATTTTAAAAATCAGCAATATGATGTCAAAATTAATAAAGATAAAAATTATAAATTAAAAAAATAAATGTCATCCTGATGCAGCTAGGTAGGGCAGTGGATACAGTGCTGAGTCTGGAGTCAAAAAGACTTGAATTCAAATTTGGCTTAAGAAACTTATTGTGAAACCCTGTCAAATCACCAAACTCTTATTGCCTCAGTTTCCTTAACTATAAAATGGAGATAATAACAGCATCTACCATGGAAGACTATTGTAAGGATTGATTGAGTTAATAATTGTAAAGCACAGTGCCAGGCATGTAGTACATGCTATACAATTCTTATTCCCTTCCATTTTCCTTCCCCTATCTTTAACTTCAAAAAACTAAGCTGACTCTTTCCTTTCTCATGATTCCATTTATCCATTTCAAATCTCAGTAGTTAAATCAGAACAATTATGCAAACATAAAAAAAAACCAAAAACATGTGTTTTGTACCAAAATGAAATAGGTCTATTGCCTATTAATGCTCAAATAGTGAAGCCCTAGCATAATAAGACAAAAGTCACTTTAAAATGTATATGGAAACCTCACCACTAATTCTTAGATTGGGGATCCTAATACATTTTTTTAAGATTTTGTTCAGATCTGAAACCAAATATTATTTCAGCCCTCAGACCTAATTGGTGTTTACCACTGTGATCCCTGGCTCTTGGTGTCAGTAAATGCAATTTTTCCTGAAGACTTGCATCAATATAGGAACTCATTAAATATCTCCAAATAGTGGCATGTCAAAGAGTCTTTGAAAATGTATGTTACTACTTCCTGATTCTTCTGCAGTATATCTTAGCTGCTCTGATTGCTAAAAATAGCACTCCTGAGTGGTTGCTTCCAGGAATGTCAATCTGGTGTCAAACAGTGATGACTACATCCTGTAGGAGTAAAACCATTTCTGGGAACTGTCATGGTCTAAGGTTGTCCTTATAAGGACCGTGATACGTAAAGCCATCCTTCTAGGCCAGAAAATATTTGACGATATTGACATCAGTTTATTTCCTATAGAATTCAACAGGAAAATTAATCATTCAATCATGAAAATAAGCATTGGCTTGCATGTCTAGGGCCTCATAGACATTGAAGCTACCAAAGGCAATAAGACAAGACAACAAGCCTCTATTAAGCATTTACGATATGTTAGGTACTTCCTTTTAAGGCAAAAATTAATCAGGCAAAGTTCTTGATGAAAGTCATCCAAAAGGATTAAAGGAAAAGTAATATCTTTGGCTTCTCCATTTCTCTTTGCACTGGATTTTCACGGAACTGTTTTAAGGGAAACCTGGGCACCTACTGCAAACAAATGCATATATTTTTCTCAAAATAATTACATGTAGAGCAGCAGAAGGTGAAAATGGGAGAAAGAATGGTGGTGACTACTATCCATTTTTTCTTTTTTGTTTTCCTTTTTTATTATATTTTTTCCCAATTGAATGTAGATGCAAATTTTAATACTCATTTTCTGACATTTTGCAATCCATGTTCTCTCCCTCCCTAAGATGTGTAGCTAGGGAATTTGCAAAGTTGATTGACAGCCCTCAGGCCAAGATTCTGTAGAGCTGGATGGGTCAGGATTCTAAGTGGTTGAGCAGTTAAAAACTTTCTCTCTGTAGCTGGGATTCAGACACAGAGGCTGTGTGAGTCTGGGAGTCTCCTGAATAAATCTTTGAAGCTGCCTGCCTTAGATTATCCTCAAGAAAAAGGTTGAGTGAGTTCTCCATTCATTCTGGTGAACAGAAGTGATTTGAGTGTGATCTCCTCCCTTTCCAGGATCATTGTAAGGACCATACAACTGGATTCTTCAGTCTGACCCTACCAAGGACTCTGGAAGTTTGTGAGAATCTGGGCTCTCCTTTTAGACTTTATCTTTTTAGTTTAGTTATAGTTTAGTTAGGTTAAGATTAGAGTAGAAACCTTATTGAGTTAACTATCTGGGTGGGAAATAGTTGGTCCATCATCCTCTACCATTCCCATCCCTTTTATCTAATAAAACTATTTATATACTTGTGTGTGTTCCCATCCTTAAACCCTTCCCTTCCCTTAAATTCCCCTTATAACAGATGGCACATAATATTATATAGATTTTGCCTGTGTTATCATATAATATTAATACATATTTCCGTGTTCATCATGTTATGAAAGAAGACACACCACTTATACCAGAAAAATAACTCAATACAGATATAAAGTGTAGAATGGCATGCTTCAATAATGCATTCATATTCTGTCAGTTCCTTCTGTGGTGATAGTTAGCCTTTTTCATCATGAGTCTCTTGGAGTTTATCCTAGATCCTAGCATTGATGATAAGAGCTGTCATTCACAGTTGATCATCATACATTATTGCCATTATTATGTACAACATTCTCTTGGTAGACTAATATAAATGTTGAGGAATGGAATTTTGACTTTGTGACTAATGGCTTTATTTTATAAACAGGGAAGTTTAGAAATATCAATTCTATAGAGGAAATGCTACATAAAAAAAAAAGATGTAGTATATATACTACTGTACTGTACTTGGGGGGCCAAAGAATCCTAGAAGTTAAGGATATTTTAAATCACAAAATCAGTGATTCTATGCTATGACAAATTTTGGTATTTTATAAAGGGTTTTTTTTTTTGGTTCAGACCTGTTATTTAATTAACTATAGGAAATAACTCCATAGAAAAAGATTATCAATTAGTGCTTATACGCTAAGAGGGTTTTCTAAGACTCTGAGAAGTTATGACTTACTGATTTTCAAGTAGCAACTATGTGTCAGTGTCAGGACCTGAATATACTTCTTTACTCTAAGGCTACACTGCTAGCTACCACACCATGGAATCTCTTAATGGGACATAATAATGGAATAATAATGGCATTGCTGTATTTCAAGGGGTATTGTGATATTTTCAAGACTTAATTCATATTAGCTTACCATAAAATGGGTTAGCTGATTGAATTGGATTGTTATCAAAGCCTTATAAGACGATTCTACAACACCTCATCTGAGCAACTAAGATTTATATGATTCAGTAAAAAACTAGATTTTTCATTAACAAAAGAAATAAAGCAAAACAATTTTATAACCATAGAATCAGAGAATTTTAAAGATACAAAATATCTGGAAGGAGAGAAAGAAGGAAAGAAGGAAGGCAAGGTGGGAGGGAGGGAGGAGAAGAAGGAAGGGAGGAGGGAGGGAAGAAGGGAGTAAAGGAGGATAGGATAAACTCTTGTATCATATAAAAATCATCAAGTTCCTCCTTTCCATCTTTAATGCTACTACCTTACTTCAAGCCCTCTTCATCTGAACTACTGCTCGCTTCCTCCTAACTGGTCTCTCTCCTTCCTCTAAGCTCACCCTAGTCCGCATAAAACATTGGTCCATTTTACACATAGGTAGTAGACAAATCTTAATGCACAGCTCTGATCATGTTATGACCCTGCTCAAAAGACTTCAATTTTTGCCCACCAAATGAACCCCAAATCCCTAGGCCAGTATTCAAGGCCCTCCACAACCTGGCTCTGAACCATCCTTCCATCCTTTCCATCATCTACTTCTTTCAAGTACTCTATTCCTCATTTTCCCTCTACAATCAGAAAGTCCTCTATCCATCTTACCTACCTTTCAAGGCCCAGTTCAATTCTACATACTCAATGAAATTTTCCCCAATTTTCTAGCTAGAAGTAATCTCTTCTATAAGTTTTTTATAGTCCTTTATTTGTACCTCTTACATATATTTATTTACATTCTACTTTATTTTATAGTTATTTGTTCATACTTCTTCCTCCACTGAAGTGCTACTCTGCTGCCTTATAAGAGTGTGTAGGTGATGGTATTCAGAAGCTCTATCAGCAGAATGTAGGCTCTGGTAGGTAGTACTAAACTGGAAAACTTTGAGTACAGATCCAATAGTAAAAAACCAGCCTAGCTAAGCTTGTAAAGATTCATCACCAAAGGTTAGCCACAAAGTAATGAATTTTTTCAACCACAGGAATTCATGATTATTTACTACAGTACGCAAAGCTATAATCTTCTATGGCGAAGGGAGTACCCATACTGTTGATATCATAGATATTAAAAGTATTGGAGTAAATAGTTTTTATATTTTCTACTAGACTCAATTATTTGAGGGTAAGTATTATATTATGAGAGGCAGCATGAATCAATGAATAACTTAGAGTCAGAAAGACTTGAGTTTAATCTCACCTCAGACACTAGCTGTAGGAAAATACCTTTTTTTTACCTCAGTTTCCTTTTCTATCAAATGAATGTGTTGAACTTGATTGCCTCTAAGATGCATCCCAACTCTAAATCTATGATCTTTTGATCTCCTTCCTTGCTTTGTCTACTATCTTGCAACATAGCAGGCCCTCAAATAATGTTAAAGAAAGGAAAGAATAGATGGATATGAGACCAGACTGTATAGAGATGACAATAAAAGTTATAGTCCCCCAAAAATCATCAAGCAAAACAGATTTGCACACTGACCACATCCAAAAATGCATTTCCTATTCTTGTATTAATTCATCATCTCTGAATTGAAAATGTTTAGATGTAACTTGTGGCCCATGCTTCCAGTGTTATTACGGTCACATCTAGTTATATAAATGTAGTCTTGGGTTGAAATGCATCTCTCAGCTTTATCTGACAAGAAGTAACCATTATACCACCTTTAGCTTCCAGATGAGAAAGTTAAGACACAAATAAGCTAAGTGACTTAACCTAGATCACATAGCAAGTGTGACAGAATTAATATTCTGCAATCCATAGTTCCATTCTTTTACCTAGCTCACTTAGTGATCATGAGCATAATAGATAATGCAACCAGCTGGGTTAGTGCTTTGATCTCCCATCTACTTTTCCACTCTTATTTCATATTCCCCTTCACATGCTCTCTATTCCAGTCAAACTAGTCTACTTGCTATTTCCTACACACAGGATTCCATCATTCATATCTGTGCCTTCGCACATGCAGTCGCCATCTCCGGAAGGCCCTTCTGCTTGAGAGAAATGCTACTTTCAAGGCCCAGCTCAGACCCTATTTCCTACATGATACCTTTCCTGATTCTTCCAGTGATTAGTACTCTTTTCCTCTTGAATTTACTTTTTATTATGGCTACTTTTGTCTTTGTATCTGCAGTAGCCAACACAGGTTGGATACTTAATAAATATTCAATGAATTCAATGGAATTAAGGATCCAATAAAAATAGTATCATTGGGCCCATAGAAAAAAGTCCTCAAGTTCTCTTCATTCATTTTCTCAGAATAAGGGGCATTTGCTCATTTATCTTGGTCAAATCCCTGCTTGAGTAATAATAGCATTTAAAATTCCCCAGATATTTTCAGATGAAAAAGAGTAGTTTCTTTTTTTCTATTAGCACATCAATAGCAGCTGTTGGCTAAGTTTTACTTCCACCATTTGAAAATGGGATACTTGTATATAATCAATTCCATTTGTAAATTCTATTTGTGAAGCATTCCATGGCCAAAGGTGTCTGCCTTGGTGAAAAAGTCTTGAACAAGAAAGCTGCTCTTTTGCTCAAATGACAAAAAGTTGCTTCCAAATTTTTTGGTTTGGGGTTTTTACACAATTTGTGTTTGGCATTATATTTCTATGAATGGCCTGGACTTTGGCCAAGCCAGGAGGAGTTGGAAAGATTAAGAGCAGAACTGGGCTGGAAAGAACGAGTTACACCAGTTCTCTGTGTAAAAAATGGAGCAAAAGTACCAAGTGCCCAGGCTACTTGAGAATGAGCTTTAAGCTCTACCTGGATAGTTTTGATTGATGTAATGTCCCACCTGTCCCTCTTCAGGTTCTCAGAATGAGTTGCTGCTAATGAACTAGGGGTAAACTTTAAATGTCTCATTTTTACCTTCTCCCAAAGGCTGTGACTATCAGTGAAGTGAATCAAAACCAACCCTGAAATCCAAACTAGAATGAACTGCACAAATTCATGAACCTATAGATCAAACCCAAATGTTGTTTTACTGAACCAAAGTTGTTAAATATGATTAGATAAGTTTTAAAACAATTTAAAATTTTATAAAATAGTTGAGGTATTCTCAAGCACAGTTGTATATACTTCTGTAACTTCTGGCCAATGGCTGCCTCCTGCCTCCCACCTCCTGTCTCCAGATTCATACAAACCAGGTTCAATGTGGGGAGGGAAGGAGGGTTTGAGCTTTAGAAGGGTCAGCTTCTCTCTTTGGCTCATGCCCACCTCTTAGCAACTTTCTAAAATAAAGCTCTTATTTTAGATAAAGATAAGTGAGGCAGAGCTGCACAATCTTTTTAGCTTCATTCTCTCTTCCAGAGTCATCCAAATCCAGTGGCAAGACAAAAGTTAGAATAACTGATACTGGTCCAGGATACAATGGATGACTTTGACATCTTTGATGTCTAACCAAGCTCTAAGCACTCCATAGCATCTGCTTCAGTGGCCTTTATGGCCATTGGAAAAAATTCCAGTGGGTCTAAAGTTTTTCAGGTACCCTCTAGCTGATTTAGCCCAACTGCTGAGACAGTTTTACCAGGGTGCAGCCATATTTCCCTGGACTTGTTGAACTTCAGTCTAAAATATCCAAGTATCCAAAAAGAAAAGGGGAAGTGGGTAGATAGATGACTCAATGGATTGAGAGCCTAGAGATAGAAGATCCTGGTTTCAAATCTGGCCTCAGACACTAACCATATGACTCTAGACAAGTCACTTAACCCCCATTACCTAGTCCTTCCCACTCTTCTGCCTTGGAGCCAATACACACTATTGATTCCAAGATGGAAGGTAGGGTTTAAAAAAAAAAGGAAAGGAGGATAAATTGCTTCATATCTCAGTTTAATATGCCAAAGGAAAAGAGAGGGTTTTCCAACAAGAATCTGTCCTCTGACTTTCAAACAACAATCATCTTGGAAATAGTCTTAGGGGAAAACTGGGTAGCTCTGTGGATTGAGAGTCAGGCCTAGAGCCAGGAGGTCATAGGTTCAAATCTGACCTCAGGCAATGTCTAGCTGTGTGACCCTGGGCAAGTCATTTAACCCCCATTGTCTAGCCCTTACCACTCTTCTGCCTTCGAACCAATACACAGTATTGATTCTAAGAAGGAAAGTAAGGGTTTAAAAAAAAAAAAGAAATAGTCTTAGCCACTGGAAACTAGAGTAGTCCTCTGTTACCTCTCAAAAGGATGAAAGAGCACATGTTTGGTTCTATTGGAGGGACAATTCTGAGAAAGAATCATATCCTATAATCTCACCAATTTGTTTGAGGGATTTAACAAGTTCATCATGTAAAAAAAGCAATCTAGATGAATAAGTATGATGTTGGTCTCAATATACCACAAAGGACCATTTCTACTCTCACAGATTCAATATGTAGCAGATGAATTAGGCAAGAAAAAGATACTAAGGTAATTTCCCAGGTAGGCTTAATGGATAAGAAGTTATATGCATATATACATATATATGTATACACACACACACACATATATATATGTATATATATATATATGGTTAGTGGTAGGAAGAAATGTAGAAAGAGCAGAAAAGCAGGAATAAGTTTCAATGCATTAAGCCCAGGGTTGGCCTAATTAGAAGTCTAACAACTTAGACATTAGTCTAAAAAGATGAGCATAGAAGAGACTCAAACTTTTTGTATATCATGGACCACTTTGAGAATCTGATAAAGCCTATGGATCTCTTCTTATAATAATATAATTAAATGGATAGAAGAAATAGGATTAAAAAGGAAACCAATTATTCATTCAAAATACAGTTACTAAAATATTAAAATATGAAATTCATGGACCCTTTGAAATCTATCAATAGATGTCCAATGCCCAAGGGATCCATAAATCTCATGTTAAGAAACCCTGGTTTAAAGACTCATTTTTCCTTTCCTATCTCTTTCTTGAATACTTTTATTTCCTTTTTCTCCTAATAGATCAATGATATTATTAATAAGCTCATATTTATAAAACACTTTCAAGTCTTCAAATCTCTTTTCTCACAATAAACCTGTGAGATAAATATTATAAGTATTATTATTCATTTTACAGATAAGGAAACTGAAGTTCAAAACAATTAAGTGATTTGCCTAAGGCCATATCACCCTGCTAATAAATAATATACAAAATAATTGTGCCTGTCTTCTGGATCCAAGCCCATTGCATTGTCCACAGTGCTCTTTATTTCAAAACTTACTACTTAAATTTTATGTGACCTGAGAATTGGACACATCTGAAACTAAATAACAAAACTTTAATTTAATTTAATTTAATTGTAATTAAGTTTTCCTCTGATACCTATATCTAGGATCTTGGAGAAGGTAATACTAATGGAGCTCAAATTTTGGCAAGTTCTACAAAATGGAAAGGCTCTGAGAATGGGTTTCATCATTAGACCTGGTCTGCTCTTTGAGGACCAGACTAATTAAAGCCAGAGAGGCTTCTTACCCATTGGACAGCTAACCTGTGATGAATTCTTAAGACCATGGCAATTTGTGAAACAACAAAAAATTAAAAGTACCTCTCAATCCCATTGATCTCCCTCCTGGGTAAAGGAAAAGAAGAGGAGGTTCTAGGATTAATAACATTTATACTACTATTCTATAGACATGAAATTAACTATTAGCCTGCCAAAAGTTAAATTCTTGTCCAATGACCAATGAGTTGATATACTACTGAAACTCAATCAGACCTATCACACATTCTTACTATAAATAGTCAGAAGACAAAAGGAAGTTGCTGCTAAATGGAAAGATGATGCAACAGTTCTACTGGGAGAGACAAATATTTGTGTTGGCAGAATTCATTTTATTATACTTCCAAAGGCAACAAGAAACATTGTTTCATGGGACCTTTGGTCATCCTATGTTACAGTGTTCATAATGATCAGTCAGTCAGACAACAAGCATTTATTAAATGCTTACATATGTGAAAAGCACTGTGCTAAGCATTGGCAATCCAAAAAAAAAAGGCAACAGCATACTGAACATAAGCATAGAACACTATAAAGAAAATTGTAGCTTATAACCAATGTGCCAGATAAAGAGAACTTTCATGAAGTTTTCTAAAATGCTCCAAATTAAGTCAATATGAACTTTAATATTGGTAAGTTTAATGAAAAAAATGAGCATAAGGGAAGAACAAATCATATTGGAAAATAAGGCTCAGGCTGAAGAAAACAGGGAGAACAAAGGCTTAAATATGACACAGAAGCCTCGTTTATATATTATGAATACTTTCTTCAATAAGAAAGTTAGGACTTGCTAGACATGATGAACACTACATAACAACACCAATATGATAGCAACTATATCTTATCAGACAGGAAGTGATTGATTATAGACTGACTATAGAAGCTAGCTGCCTTACAGTCAGATTGTCAATTTGTAAGAGAAAAGATTGAAATCACTTACTATAAAAAGATATAGAGTCTGGAGGACCTGGGTTCAAAACTGGCCTCAGATACTTCTTAGCTGTGTGACTCTCCTCTTGTTCTTTTTTTTTTAACCCTTACCTTCCATATTAGAATCAATATAATCTATTGGTCCTAAGGCAGAAGAGTGGTAAGGGCTAGGCAATGGCAGTTAAGTGACATGCCCAGAGTCACATAGCAAGGACAAGATTTGAGGACAAGACCTCTTCCCTCCATGTTTGGCTATCTCCTTCACAAAATACAGTACCTAGGACTGAATACTAAACTCCATATATTGTCTTTTTTAAATTAATTTTTTAAATTTGTATCTTTTACAGATTACATGTGGATAAGATTTTAATAATCATTTTCTGACATTTTGCTATCCATGTTTTCTACCTCCCTCCTTCCCTTCTCCCTTTCCCAAGACAGCAGGGAGTATGTTATAGGTTGAAAATGTACATGTGTTATCATGCAATTGGTATTTCCATGTTTGTTAAATTATGAAAGAAGACACATACCCCTCACACTAGAGAAAAATTCATGAAGAAAATTAGGTAAAAAATGGTGTGCTTCAACTTGAATTCAGACTCTATGGCAATAGATAGTCTTTTTAGTTAAGTCCCTTGGAGTCATCCTGGATCCTTGCATTGCTGATAATAATTAAGATTTGTTATTGTTTATCACACATTTTTGCTGTTCTGTGTATGACATTCTCCTGGTTCTGCTTACTACACTTTGCATCACTTCATATAAGTTTTTCCAGGTTATTTTTTTTTTTTGCGGATTGATCATCCTGTTTGTCATTTCTTATGGTCTATATGTGGTCTTAATAGGGAGAATATAACTAAACAATCGCCAGCCCAGTCTTGGATACTATGTTGTTGTTGTTTTAAATTCAATATTTTTAAAATAGTATTTTATTTTTTCCTCAATTACATGTAAAGCAATTTTTAACATTTAAAAAAAATTTTAGTTCCAAATTCTCTCCTCCCTCCCCTCCTTTCTCCCTGAGACAGTAAGCAGTCTACTATAGATTGTAATTTAAGTTTATATTAACTTTCTTGGCAGTCATAACACAGTGCTGATATATATTGAGCTTTAAGTCCACTGAAAAGTCCAAGTTGTTTCCAGACAAACTGCTGTCTAGCCATGCCCCCCATTTTGTACTTGTGAAGCTGATTTTTAGATTTTCAGAGAAAGACTTAAATTTATCCCTTTATTTATTTAATTTAATTTAATAATTTATTTAAATTTATCCCTATTATTAAATTGCACCTTACTGTATTTGATCTTGTGTTTTAGATTGCCAAAAAAATTTTTAATCCTAATTCAATCACCTATTGTGTTAGCTGTCCCTCCAGCTTTGTTTCTTATGAAGTATAGGTATCTCTTCCACATTTCAACTTTCCCCATCAAGGTTTTGATACATCAAAGGCTAGCATATGAAATTAAATGGAAATCTGTGGTGAGTTTTGTGGAAACCACAGTCAGCATGCAAAGAGCAGCAGACAACAAAGAAAAAGTTTAGAAACTATATAGCTGATGACCAAATATTTAACCCAAATTTTACAAGGTACTACAAACATTCCATAAAAGAAAAAAATTTTAGTTTCTCTGTCAAAAGTAATATTTTAGAGGTTTATTAAAGATTAAGAAATAAAGAAAATACAAATATAGAAAGCATGTGGCTAGGAGGGCCGAAAGGCCCATTCAATTTCACTCACTACATCTTGGGAGACCGTGTCCCTAGAAGCGGAAGCCGAGAGACCTGAAGTAGGCAGAGAGTCAGCTTAAATACAATTTCTGTTCTCAGCCCAGGTGGGAATTCAGGTGAGGCTACAAAGCATTCTGGGAAGTGGCCAAGGACTTCTGGTGATTGAATCAAATCTCCATTTTTACATTCTCTCGTTTGATTCTTCTTGGGAAAGATTTTCCCCAAAAGGATCATGAAAACATAATCAAATCAACTTAAAGATTACAATAATTTGAGGATAAAAGGAAAAAAGAACAAAACCAATAATTGCTAGATGCATTGATAAAAATCCAGTTAGGGGTTAGTCCCCTTTGGCATGAAAGTATAGATACAAATGAATGTTCAATCAACCACACCCAAAGTTCATTCTTGATCTTCTTGTGCAGCTTGCAGTCTGGGCGCATCTTCATGGGGTCTTCTCCAAACAGTTCAGTTTCTGGACTCAGAGAGTTAGCATGTTTCTTAACTAAAATTCTTCTCAAAAGGAATTTAAACTTTGCAATTTAAAATAATAATTTTTTTACACTTCCCCATGAAGAGGGTGATTGAAAAACACAGGATCACTTAGGGATGCATGGCTGAGTTATGAGGTATATGAATCAATTGGCAAGAGAAATTAAAAAGACATCAGAAAAATCCAAATAAAAAAATAATTTCTGGATGAAAATATAGACTATCAAAGTCTTAGACTATCAAAGACTATCAAAGTAAAAAGTCTAAGTAAAGGAAAAGTAAATCTATAACAGGTCCTTGAATCAGGGCCCAATTAAAATGATCTAAGCAATGATGCATTTACCCAGACAGTAGCCAGGACTACAGAAAGTTTGCCACACTATGGAAGACAGAAAAGGGACTAGATTACTCCTCTGTAAGTATTTTCAGAGTGAGTGTGGATACAAGGAAGACCTATGTTTTAAAGTATATTAAGCATTGCAACCTTGAGTCTTCACACTAGGTTCAAGACCTTTGTATTGGTTTAGAAGTACATCAATCCATCCTGGATTGATTTATCTTTGGCCCTATGCAATGGCTCTTTTGTGTATATCTTGTCCTGGAATCAGACAGAATCATTAAGCAAAGTCCCACAATTTTTTTTAAACAATTAGTGGCATCATTTTTATAGTCTCAAGCTTTGGGGGCATGCATTGACATTATAGCAATGTATTTTAAACTTATATTACTGCAAAATCAAAAAGTTAAAATCTTAATACTGGTGACATGTGCTTCAAATATAAAAAGGAGAGAAGAAATAAAAAACTGAAATAGCATACTGCACATGCAAGAAAAATATAATAATAAAAGAGTCTTAAAAATTAAAAAAAGTAGCTTATTATCATTGACACTCTGGGTCAGCTAAGAAAATATAGAATACAAGGCTTTCTCACCAAAAGTGAGATCCATTTCCTCTTCATATCTGGCCATGATCCACTGTGAGTACAAGCAAATGAATTGAACTACTAGTAGTACAAATATATAGTTATCAATATCCCCCAAATTCTCAATAGCCCAGTTAATTACAATAGCAAACAAACACACTATCATTTTTACACAAGTTGCTGTGTGGCATTTTTAAAATGAACTGATGGATATTTGTCACAATTTTTATAAATGTAGCAAATCTTTCAACCTTGGTAAACATATTTTTAAACAAAGTAAAACTTATTTTAGGTCTAGAACATCATCAAGAAATCTAGATATCATTCTGGTGGAAGTAAAATGAGCTGAAGAGTATAAATGAGATGATCCCTTTTTTGGGGGGGAGGCTTCTAGGGGTACATGCCCTGGGATTAACTTCCCAACTTCCATTCACATTCTTATAAATGTGGGAGTTGGGGTTTATAACTGTATTTCACTTCAGCCACTAAAATGGGCCTTACCTTGTGGTAGGGGCAGGCAAAATGACCAGAGATTGTTAAGAAAAATTCTAAAAATCATGTCTAAAGGATCCTTAAAATCAATTTGAGATATTTAGCTCATTAAATTTTCCAAAGGTTGTTATAGCAATTTTCTGATGGAGTCCATCTATCCTCTATGTGACAATTTACAAAGTCAAAAATAGAAAAGCTGCTTTTATATGGGCCTACTCAATAATGTTTGTTCAGTATAGTTATAGGGGGAAAGCAACAGAATTTAACAGTAGTTAAAACCCAGTACATCAAAATGATCCAGTATAATAGAATAGTATTGAATACAGTAATATATGAACTTAAAATCACAAAGTTAAACCTTAAACAAAACAATCAGCAAAATGCAATGAAATACAGAAATTTTTTATAAAAATGCCTTAAAAATATAACCTCTAGTCTCTTTAAAGTTCCTTGGCTTTTTCTCCATTTAGATGGCTATTATCAGAAGGCAGAAGAGTGGTAAGGGGTAGGCAATGGTTAAATGACCTGTCCAGGGCCAGTCTCTAGTCCTGGCCCTCAATTCACTGAGCCACTGAGTTGCTTGAGATTGAGAAATCTCAAATTTGGCTAAAGAGTTGCAGGGAGCTGAATTTTTCCCCTGAATCTCAGCTGATATAGATGAAATTATCAGTACAGTCAAAGATATCCTCTTAAATACCCCATGCTTGTAAGTTCCTGTTTGAAAAAGCCTCTTCCTTCTTTTCTTTCTTTCTCCCTCCCTGTGATCCCCTGCCCCCAATCCACGTGGAGGCTATCTTTTAAAAAAATTTTTTTGAGAAGTTCTCATCCAATCTAGTGGTCACCAAAACTGTTATGATTGAAATTAGTTTCTAGTAATAAAAGTATTATATTTTTAGAGGTTTATTAAAATTAAGAAATAAATAAAATACAAAATGAGAAAGCACATGCCTAGGAGGGCTGAAAGGCCCATTCTATTTCATTTACTACATCTTGAGAGAAGTGTGTGCTTGGAAGTGGAAGCAGTAAGAGAGAGCCAGAAGTAGGCAGAGTCATTGAGCAAGAGCACAGGAGCGGCAGCCAGAGCAGGAGCGATTTGAATCAAACAGGCTTGGATCAAGAGGCTTTTTTGAAACTACTTGGAGGAACTTGGCTTAAAATAGAAACAAACAAACTAGGCACTAGCTATTAAAAGCTGAACTTAGTTACAGTAGAGAAAAGATCAGAAGATTGAAGGTATTTTGTCACAATCGAAATGGCTCGCCATACTATTAAGATTAAAATTTTAGTTTCTCTGTTAAAAGTATTATATTTTTAGAGGTTTATTAAGATTAAGAAATAAAAAAATATGAATATAGAAAGCATGTGGCTAGGAGGGTTGAAAGGCCCATTCAATTTACTTACTACATCTTGGGAGACGCATTTCCCTAGAAGCAGAAGCCAAGAGACCTGAAGTAGGTGGCGAGTCAGCTTAAATACAATTTCTGTTCTCGGCCCAGGTGGGAATTCAGGTGAGGTTTCAAAGCATTCTGGGAAGTGGCCAAGTACTTCTGGGGATTGAAGTCCGGGGTTCAAATCCCCATTTTTACAGCTGATGGATAGAGAAAATTATATATAAGAAGAAGCCTAGGAGAGATTTTCTCTCTTAATTCTTGGATGGTTTCTTGGAGATTCTTGGCTCTTCATTCTTGGTCCAGCATGAGCTCTGGTGGGATTCTTGGCAGTCTTGGCCTAGTGTGCACTGAAGGTTCTTGGTGGTTTTTGAGTGTTTTTGGTTCTTCAGATTTTGGCTTCCTGATATGGACTTTGGATTCTGGTGAGATTCACATTCGGATTCCCATTTTTGGTCTGGAAGCACCAGGATTAGGAATTAGGGTGTTTTTAGCTAGGTGATATTTTCTACCTCCTCTCTATATTTCCGACTTTAATATTTCTACCTTGCTGTAAATAAAGCTACTAACAATCTAATGAATCAGTTTAATTTTAACTTTTTTTTAACCATTATTATTTTTATCAAACAAATTTTTAACTATTACATTTGGCAACCAATTTTAATTATTACACAGTGCAACTTACCCCCACTCCAACACCCCACACACAAATCTTTGCCTGTCATTCCTTTTGAGAAAGGTCCTTTCAGAGCCACACTTCAGTCATTTTATCAAGGCCTTATTTTATCAAGTCTCAGTGATCCCACTGAGGTCAAATTTGACTACTTACTTGTCTAAATTGCCAGATATCCATTTTTTTTTCATTTACATACAGAAATCTAATGCTTTGGATTTTTATTATTGGTTCCTTTCTTGGGTTTTGTCTTTTGAAAACTTCTTAGTATTTCTGTTGCTGTTGTTTTTAGATTGCAGTTCAATGTATCTAGATTGTTGACTATACAAAAGTGGTTCATCCCTCATTCTTCTTTTCAAATTGAAGACTTTTGAATAGTTTTGCAAGTTTCCATGAAAATAGGTTCTTACTAGCCTTTGTTAGCTGTTTGGACACCATCCCTGGCTAGGAGCCAGGAGCCTGTACTTTAAGCCATGATAAAAAAATCTAATCTACATTCTCAGAAATAAATTTTTTCTTCCCCTGAATCCCTTGCTTCCAGTGGGCAACCAGATGATGAAAATACTACCTCTTAATAGCTTTAGTTTCTTTCATATGACTTCATAATCTTTAGTAATGATTTCTAAGACCTTTCTGGAAGGATCATGTATGCCCACATGACTCTCCAAGAGCCAAAATGATCTACTCATCATGTCCCATTGGGACATAAGGGCAATGAAATTGTCAATGACAACTATGACTTTATTTAAAGAGAAGTTTGACAACTGCCATAGGTCTAGGCCAGTGATGGTGAACCTTTTAGAGACAGAGTGCTTGGCCCCATCCCCACCTCATCCCCTCCCCCAGACTGAGTGCCATGCCTGTCCTTCTCTTCCCCCCCCTTCCCGGAAACCAAGTGTCATGTCCCTCCCTAACACTCAGTGCCAGGTGTGCTCCACCCCCACCCCCTTAACCCACACAGGAGAGGGAGGAAGTGCTCTCGTTGGACTGCTGGGCAGAGGGGCAAGTAAAATGAGGAATGTCCTCAGCAAGTGTAGAGAGGGGGAAGGGAGTGGTCCTAGCTCTCTGCTCCCCTCCAGTTCTGCTGCCTGTAAAGGTGGAAGGGGGGGGGGAATGTGAAAAAATGTGAGGCAAGGTGGAGAGGGAGAGGGGAATAGCTCTGCCCAAGTCCTTCTGCCTTTCAAGTAAGGAACTCGGGGGAGGGGGGGTTGGTACAGGCTGCCACATGCCCACAAAGAGTACTCTGTGTGCCATCTTTGGCACCTATGTCATGGGTTCACCATCATAGGTTAAAGCAAATAGTTAAGATAGTTAAGGTCTTTAAGACAAAGCTAAATAGATAGCATACCAGGCCTGGAGATAGGAAGTCTTAGGTTCAAATATAATCTCAGACACTTTCTAGCTGTGACCCTGAGTCAGTCATTTAACCCCATTTATTTGGCCCTTAATGTTCTTTTGCTTAGAACTGATACTTAGTATCGATTCTTTTTTTTTTCACTTAGTATCAATCCTAAAACAGAAGGTAAAAGTTAAAAAAAAAAAGACAAATCTAGTTCATTGAAATTAGAAGCAAGTGAAGCTTATAGATCCTAGTGTGAAAGCCAAGTTTGGCATCCTCAAAGTCTTTAAAGATAGGGTAGAACAGGCAGGCTGACCAGACAGGAACTCAGATCTAGATAAGCAAGCAAACACCAACGTTCAGGAAGTCAGCAAAGATAGGGAGGAAAAAAATGTCAATAAGAACAACAATGAAATCTATGAAACTCACTTGTAATCTCTGATCCAAAAGCAGAAACTCTATTCTCTTTCCTTATTTCATATTCAATACTTTGTGAGTAGGCAAAGGCTAGCAACTGTGTGCCTGCAAGCCAGGGAGCCTGAGAAACCCCCAGGTGCTTATGAATGATGATTATGAAGGGAGTAGAGTTAAGCCTTCTGGGGTGTTTTTATACATTAGCCCTGATTATATAATATATATATATATATATATATATTTGTATATTATATAATCAGGGCTAATGAGTTAGGCATAGAGATTATATATATAATCTCTATGCCTAACTCTTCTCCCACCTGAAAAGCACTACCCCCTTATTCTTGATTATATGAATCTTATCAATCCTTCAAGGACCTCAACTCCTTCCTTTTTCCAGAATGTTCCAATCTGCAGTTACTGCTCACAATACTCAATGTCTATATCATTCATCAATTTTTATTATATATCCATTTTATTTCATCATATATAAAATCCTGCTCTTCTCTAGTGACTTTTTTTTATATTTATTATTTAAATCTTGTGACTTAATTTAACTCTCCATGTTTGTGATTTGTCTCCCCAACTACAAACTTCTTGAAATCATGGGCTGTATTATATAATATAGCCTCTATTTTCCCTACAGTGTCTAACCAGTAGTGTCTTGCACACAGTAGGCACTCATTAAATATTTGTTCTTTTAAGAATAGGACCTCCTAGCACTTGAGATTCTAAATATATGTGCTATTTACCACTTCTAAAACTATATTTAGATTTTTCTTTTTACTGAAATGTTATTAAAAATCTGACACTTAAAAACTGTAGTTAATATGTACCTTGATCAAAGGGAACTCTTTTATTTTCATGCTGTACTTTGTTTAATGAATAATAATTTTTTTTTTAGTGTAACCAGTCTCTTGGCTAATGAGTTCTGCCTCTCAGTGGAATTACTAAATGGTAACCATGTTTCTAAATAGTTTCCTTGCCTCTGGCATAAGTCTGTTTCTCCATCGTTAGTATTTCCCATGTCCCAAACCAATACAGAATATGAGGGGTATGTATGTTGTTTTTTTTTTCCTCCCAAAGGACTGAAGTTGTTGGTTTGGCAGTATCCGGTGAGTGTGAAATCAGTTTACTTTTAATGCTATAACTGCCTTTTACAGGAAGTCTCAACAAGATTACAATAAGTACAAGGGAAATAAGCAGTCTGAGATTTCCTTTATTTTCAATATAACCTTAGTAGGGAGGATGCTTCTTCCAGCAGTCCAATACTGCTAAATAGAGATGTCTTTTCCCTTCTTCCTTCTCACTCTTCTCAACTAGACATTGGTATTTAGTATAAAGGTTAAAACTCATTTTGAATCAGACATATCCATATTTCAATAAGATTTCTGAACCCATTTAAACATGTACAATGCAACAAAAACTTCAGTTTGACCAAAGAATTTGGGCAATTTTGTGCAGTTCTTTTTATTTATGGTATTTAACTTCTTTTAAGACAAAATTCAAAGTCAAACAGTTAGGATGCCAAATATGTCTATATGTCTACATGCATATTGAATTATAACACACATATATAAGTATATATACACGTTTGTGTTTTATAATTCAATTAACTAAGCATTTATTAAGGATCTGCTTTGTACCAGGCATTGTGCTAAATGCTAGAAATGCACAAACACAACAAAATAAAAAAATCCTGCCTTCAAGGAGCTTAAATTCTACTAGAAAAAAATATGGATAAGTAAATACAAAATATAAATAAAATATGGGGGTGGGAAAGAAATTGAAAGGAAGATAATGACAGGGTGACAAGAAGGGGAAAATGATTATTTAAGTTGGGTTTTTTTTTTTTAAATGCACTGAAGAGAACAGAAAGAAGACCAGAGGGAAAAACAAACAAGAGAGTTTTAAAAGATTCATGTTGAATTTATTATATACTTAAAAAGAAAGTCAAGCTCAGTATAATACAGATTTGTAGTTTTATTTTTCTGTTCTATTTTGATTATGAAAATACTCATTGTAATTACCTGTTAACTCATGAGTAAAAATAACTTAAAAATATACAAAATGTATACTAAATAATTTCAGTGGGAGATGAAGGAGAACCTCTAAAGACTAGAGATGTCGGGAAAGTCATTATGCAGTAGCTTAAGTTGAGCCTTAATTTCCTCAAATATGGTATCTTATAATGTTTTATTACATTGGTGATAGTTACTTTATGTAGTATAATTGTAATATCACTTACACTAATATAGTTGTGATGTGTCTGGAGTATTCCCTTAATACTGACCAGTGGTGTTAAATTAAAAAAGAAACAGGCCATTAATAAGAATCCTTGTGGGTTGCTCATTGGCTTAGTTTGAAAGTGTAATATTACTTATGTTTTATTGCATTTTAATTTATTTTGTTAAGCATTTTCAAATTATATTTTAATCTGTTTTGGAGTGTTGGAAGTCACAGTGTGTTTAACATTTGTGTTATAGACTCTCATAGTTATTCCTCCCATAGTATGTGTCAACACCATCATACTCTCTGGGTTGGATCCTCACTCTAATCTGTTATCACACTGGACAGTCCAGGATCCCAAAGAAGGGTCACCATTATATGGGTTATAATAAATTTCTCTCTGGGTATAATCTTTTGGGGGGTGGGTGAGGGGAGAAACATTTCCCTCACTTAGCACCCTAACTTGAGAGCTCCCATTGATGTGTATCTATTTATATAAACCAGACACTCATCGTAATGACACTTCTAGATCTTAAACATAACCACTTAGCAATAAAACAAAAGGAATAATAATATTTTAAAAGTAAATGCATCAATAACAATATAAACCTAAATCACATTCACTCATTCATGCATTCAGTATCAGTAGGGGGAAATGGACACACATTTGTAGGAATCTAACAGCAAACTCTGGGAAATGCATGCCAGGGATAACTCATAAATCTGGACTGAGACATTGAAGTAACTAGTCTATTTTGGTATGTCTGTCCCATACAAAACAACTTTTCTACTAATTTTGTCTCCATTAGTCCTCATCACCATTCTAGCTAAACACATCCTATATATAAATTAAACAGCTTTCATATTAGAAGCATCCTTAAAAGGATATTTAGAAAGTTACTTCTTTTTTTTTAAAACATTATTTTATTTGGTCATTTCCAAACATTATTCATTGGAAACAAAAATCATTTTCTTTTCTTCCCCCCCCCCCACCCCAACCACCTCTCCCATAGCCAGCTCATGATTCCACTGGGTATCACATGTGTTCTTGACTCGAACTCATTTCCGTGTTGTTGGTATTTGCTCTAGAGTGTTCAATTAGAGTCTCTCCTCAGTCATATCACCTCCACCCCTGTAGTCAAGCAGTTGCTTTTCTTCGGTGTTTTTACTCTCACAGTTTATCCTCTGCTTGTGGATAGTGTTTTTCTCCTAGATCCCTGCAGATTGTTCAGGGACATTGCATTGTCTCTAATGGAGAAGTCCATTACCTTCGACTGTACCATGGTGTATCAGTCTCTGTGTATAATGATTTCCTGGTTCTGCTCCTTTTGCTCTGCATCACTTCCTGGAGGTTGTTCCAGACTCCATGGAATGCCCCCACTTTATTATTCCTTTTAGCACAATAGTATTCCATCACCAACATATACCATAATTTGTTCAGCCATTCACCAATTGAAGGGCATCCCCTCGTTTTCCAATTTTTGGCCACCACAAAGAGTGCAGCTATGAATATTCTTGTACAAGTGTTTTTCCTTATTATCTCTTTGGGGTACAAACCCAGCAGTGCTATGGCTGGATCAAAGGGCAGACAGTCTTTTATATCGCCCTTTGGGCATAGTTCCAAATTGGCCTCCAGAATGGTTGGATCAATTCACAACTCCACCAGCAATGAATTAGTGTCCCTACTTTGCTGCATCCCCTCCAGCATTCATTACTTTCCTTTGCTGTCATGTTAGCCAATCTGCTAGGTGTGAGGTGATACCTCAGAGTTGCTTTGATTTGCATCTCTCTGATTATAAGAGATGTAGAGCACTTTTTCATGTGCTTATTAATAGTTTTGATTTCTTTGGCTGAGAACTGTCTGTTCATGTCCCTTGCCCATTTATCAATTGGAGAATGAATTGATTTTTTGTACAATTGATTTAGCTCTTTGTAAATTTGAGTAATTAAACCTTTGTCAGAGGTTTTTATGAAGATTGCTTCCCAATTTGTTGCTTTCCTTCTGATTTTGGTTACATTGGTTTTGTTTGTATTCCAAATTATTTATTTTGCATTTTGTGACTCTAAGTCTTGCTTGGTTTTAAAGTCTTTCCCCTCCCAAAGGTCTGACATGTATACTATTCTGTTTGCCTAAATTTCTTATAGTTTCCTTCTTTATGTTCAAGTCAATCACCCATTTTGAATTTATCTTGGTGTAGGGTGTGAGGTGTTGAGCTAAACCTAATCTTCCCCACATTGTCCTACAATTTTCCCAGCAGTTTTTATGAAATAGTGTATTTTTATCCCAAAAGCTGGGTTCTCTGGGTTTGTCGTATACTGTCCTGCTGAGGTCACTTACACCGAGTCTAGTCCACTGATCCTCCTTTCTGTCTCTTAGCCAGTACCAAATTGGTTTGATGACCGCTGCTTTATAATATAGTCTGAGATCTGGGACTGCAAGGCCCCCTTCCTTTGTTTTTTTTTTCATTGTTTCCCTGGATATCCTTGATCCTTTGTTCTTCCAAATGAACTTTGTTATGGTTTTTTCTAAATCAGTAAAAAAATGTTTTTTGGAAGTTCAATGGGTATGGCACTAAATAGATAAATGAGTTTGGGTAGGATGGTCATTTTTATTATATTGGCTCTTCCTACCCATGAGCAGTTAATGTTTTTCAAATTGTTCAAGTCTAGTTTTAGTTGTGTGGAGAGTGTTTTGTAGTTGTGTTCATATAGTTCCTGTGTTTGTCTTGGGAGATAGATTCCTAAGTATTTTATTTTGCCTAAGGTGATTTTGAATGGGATTTCTCTTTCTAGTTCTTGCTGCTGAGCTGTGTTGGATATATATAGAAATGCTGATGACTTATGTGGGTTTATTTTGTATCCTGCAACTTTGCTAAAGTTGTTAATTATTTCGATTAGCTTTTTGGTTGAATCTCTAGGATTCTTTAAGTAGATCATCATGTCATTCGCAAAGAGCGGTAACTTGGTCTCCTCCTTGCCTATTTTAATGCCTTCAATTTCTTTTTCTTCTCTAATTGCTACTGCTAGTGTTTCTAGTACAATATCAAATAATAGAAGTGATAATGGGCATCCTTGTTTCACTCCTGATCTTATTGGGAATGCATATAGTTTATCTCCATTGCAGATGATATTAGCTGATGGTTTTAGATATATACTGTTTATTATTTTTAGGAATGACTCTTCTATTCCTATGCTTTCTGGTGTTTTTAATAGGGATGGGTGTTGTATTTTATCAAAGGCTTTTTCTGCGTCTATTGAAATAATCATGTGATTTTTGTTGGTTTGCTTGTTGATGTGGTCAATTATGTGGATGGTTTTCCTAATACTTTTAGGAATAGAAAGAAAAATTCTACTTGATCATGGTGAATGATCCTTCTGATCACTTGCTGGAGTCTTTTTGCTAGTATCCTATTTAAGATTTTTGCATCTATATTCATTAGGGAGATTGGTCTATAATTTTCTTTCTCTGTTTTTGGCCTGTCTGCCTTTGGGATCTGAGAAAGTTACTTCTTTACAGCTACCTTTAAACCAGAGAACTTCTGGGTTATTGAGACCAGCCCAGTTAGTTATTCACTTGTTTAGATACTATATTGTCCAATCAGAAAAGTTTACCAAAAGCAACTCAGCTTGCCTTTCTAAGTAAGACTTCTTCCTACAAAGCTGCTTTTGATCTCTCGCTATTTCTTCAACTTTACTTGCCTTATATTTTCCATGTCCTTTGCCTTATATCTTTTAGCAGTTTAAATCAGAACTTCTGGACACTGTGACTCACTTTTCACATAAACAACTTTACAAATTTCCCCAGTAAAATTAAGTCTTTTTAAAAAATCATACCTCAGTTTCTAAATATTTATTTTAGTTTTACCCTCTTTAGATAGAAAGTTATATGCAAATGAGTTGAAAAACCATAATGCCTTATAGCTCTGTGTGTCCAACATAGTCCCTAAACTGTGTTGTATGCTTGGAATTGTTTATTCATATTCATATCAATTTTCAATTTTTAATAAAAACTCCCTCTCTGCTCCCACGTATTCAACATCTTTCACAAAGTGATTTATATTTATAACAGAGTTCATTTTCTGTCCCAAAATGATCAGATCCCATCTGAAAGCCGTTTCTTCGTACATGTATTTTAGCAATTTTAATTAAACCGGGGTCCTTTTCCTATTCTTTTCCAGCTATCAAAATGTTCAACTATAAGAATAAGATCTTACTTCTAAATGATTGATTTAAATATTGTTCTTTGCCCAAAAGTTCTTTTTCTACCCTTTTTATTACTAAATTGCTCTGTATGAAAAGGGGACTTGAAGGGGCAGTACATTATATTTAAATAGTCATAATTATAATTACTATAGATAGTAAGTTAGCTAGGAGGCCATTTAAATAATTAAGTATTAAACTAACAAATATCAGAAATGTCTACTCATTGACAATCAGTTATAAAAGGACTTCTATCCCTATAAAATCTCTCCTTTTTTTCTTATCTTAAAGAAGCCAGGTTTCACAAAGTCAGGAACTTCCTACCTTTGGGTAAGATTTTCTTTAAGCCCAGAATGCTGAGGTTCTGATTATAGCTGCTTTACTCCCAAAGGATAGAGAGTACTACTCTTAAGAGTTTCAGCTCATAGATCAACTTTCCAATTCAAACTACACCCTCCATTTCTCCCTCTATATCATGGCCTCCATTTTCAGTCTAACATAACACAGGCACAAATGCTTATGTAATTTTAAAAAGAATGTCCCACTTAATCTTCTTTCAGAACATCACAGGATACTGTTGTCCTTTGGGGGAAGGTAATACCTCAGGCAACATCTTTGTTACAGAGTAAAAGATTTTGCTCATTCTTCTATGAAGGAAGGCTTATCTCCAGGGTTTTATGAACTTTTTTAAATGGCTGGATAACTTTGTCTTGGCTAAGCCATAGAACAGAAAAGTGGGTTGTGGTGGGGAGGAATGCAATTGAGAGAACATAAAAAAAAAAGGAGGGGAGAATTTATTGAACTTTATAAAGAAATTGAATTTTTTATACATTTGTAACTTTGCCATAGGAACACAGGTTTTTGGACTGTAAGGAACTTCAGAGGCCATCAGTCCAACCACCTTATTTCTTTTTTAAAAAATCCTTACTTTTTGTCTTAGTATCAATTCTAAGAGAAGAGAAAAGCAAGAGCTAGGTAGTCTGGGTTAGGTGACTTCCCAAACTGGGAAGTGTCTGAGGCCAGATTTGAACCTAGGTTCTCCTGATTCCAAGCCTGGAGTTCTATTTACTGTACTATTAGCTGTCCCACAAATACCTAATCTCACAGATAAGGCTATTAAAGCTAAAGGATGGTAAGTGACCTGCCCATTGCCATATAGGGAGTAAGTAACAGAGTGGGATTTAAACATAAGTCCCATTACTTCACATTGGAGTTTCTAAACCTTTCTCTTCTGAAAGAAAAACTAAGTTTAACCTGGAAGGCTTATTTTCTGTTTAATGTCTCTGGGCCTTTTTGTGTCTCCTTTTATATAAAACGCAATGGATGAACTAGATGATTTCTTAGGTTCTATTCAGCTCTAAAATTTATGATTTCTTGCTGTCAGACAAAAACTACCAAGGTAAGGGACAAACAACAAATGTGAAACATCAGAGAAGAGTGAAAAAGATTCATTTTTGTCCCAACAGATAATCAAGAATATTTTCTTATCTGGAGGGTTCCGGCTTCCCCAGGAACATATATATCATACCTATATATCACTAAAAGTACATTCTAGAGCTGAAGCTTCCCTAAGCAGTAGGTCAGTCAATAAACATTTATTAAGAGATTAAAGAGGTCACAAAGAGTAGGAAATGACTAACCAGCAACAACTAAATACTAGGCACTATCCTAAGATCTGGTAATACAAATGCAAAAAGGAAAGACAGTTCCTGCCCACAAGGAGATTATCATCCATGAAGGAAGATAATACACAAAAGGAAGCTGAAAAGTGGGTTGGGGCTAGAGAGTGAAGGTACTTGGCCCTGGAGCATGATGAAAGGTAGAGGAAATGGACACTATAGGAGGAGAGAGGAGAACCTAGAGGCAGAGGGTACTGAGTTCCAGGGCTGAAATAATCTCCTAGGACCACATCATTTAACCTCCAATGACCCCGGTTTCCTCATTGGTTAAATAGGGATAACAATAATCCCAACCTCCTCTTGTTGTTGTAAGGATCAAAACAGATGACACTTATAAAGTACTTAGTAAGGTCCTTTTTATGTAGTAGGTATTTAATAAATGTATGTTCCCTTTCTAGTATGAACAAAGATAATTTGGTTCTCCTTAACATTGATGTCAAACTCAAACAAAAATGGGGACTACTGAACCATATATAAGAATTCTTGTACTATTTACATTATATATGTTCTATTATATTTTTATTTTGCCAACTATTTCCCAATTACATTTTAATCTGGTTCAGATCACACTAGGGAGTGTTGAAGGTCCCATGGTGTTTGCTGCTTCTATACTACTTTGTGTCTGGACTTCATTGCATCTGGATTCCAGCCATTCAGATTTTTGGGTCCAGAGCTCCCTGCTATCTTGGTCTTTCTTCTTGCTCTAGGAATCTTTTGTTCCACTGCTTCTGTCTCTCTTATCCATTTATATTTTGGATACAGTTCTGACCCTCAGAGGATCAGAACATAGATGCTGCTAACAAATTTCTATCTTATTTTGGTTAACTCCACAGTCTCAACTCTCAGCCACATTCTCCCATTCCTGGGAGAATCACTAATTTCTTTTAGGCAATTTCCTCAGCTATAAAGAGGGGATAATAAGAATAGTGCCCACTTCATGAGGATGGGAGAATTAATTGTGATAACATGTGTAAAGGTCTGATGAGACCTTAAATCATCATATAAATGTGGCTGTTATTAATATTTATGTCTTTCCTGCCTCAAAGTGGGGGAGGTAGTAGGAGTAGAGAAGAATATTATCAGGATATCTTCTTGAGTTCTTTAATTTCAGGGAAAAACATATACCACTTTCCATTTGTCTTCCTGACTCCTATTATCTACCCAATGACTAGGAAAAATCCATGCAAATTATACTGAGACTCAGAGAAGTCTCATAAAAGAAGTAAAACCAATAGAGGGAATAGGGCAAAGCTTTGCAGACAATGCTACAAACCCTACCACAGTCTCTAAGGTTCATGTCTCAATTATACATCAAAATAAACAATAACCCCAATTTGCAATGTTGCTCACCTCACAGAGTTAGGGCAATAAAGAACTACTAAAAAAGTTCCATAAACCAATTTAGCCATAAAACACTTAACTTTGAAATAAATGGGTAGAATCTATAAATGTTGACCCAGTGGTGGGGACTAAAAGTGTGTATGACCTTTCCTTGGCATAGAAAAAGGTTAGATAAATTTGGGAGGAACAAATGAGGAGGTAGGGGGCAAGGGGTGAGGAACAAAAGATAGTGTTGGATATATCAAGTAGACATTCAAGAGGAATAGTAGGGCATATGTCAGATTGTATAGAAGAAGGACAATGAGGTCTGCATGTGTATCTATCAAACATAGGCTAAGGGGGTGGGGAATAGTAGAGGACCTATGTGTCACACTGTTAAGAAGGATAATGGAGTATAATAGATGAAATTTATATAGTGTTTAAGGTCTATAAAACACTTTTCAAAAATTTTCTCAGAAGATATTCCCAACAATATTCAGAAAGATGATAGCATTATTATTCTGATTTTACAGATAAAGAAACTAAGTTTGGGAATTGACCAAGGTTATTTATTCATTCATTCATCATCTAAAACTCTTACTTTCTGTCTTAGAATTATATATATATATATAAGTTCTGTGATAGAGGCTGAAAGTGCCAGCTTCTATCACAGTTCCAAAGCAGAAGAGCAATAAGAGCTAGGCAATAAAGTGATTTGCCCAGGGTCACACAGCTATGAAGTGAAACCACATTTGAGCCCATGAACTCCCATTCTCTAGGCATGGCTCGATACGGAGGTACCTAGCTGCCCCTTATTTATTAAAACAACAAAAACCCCTTACCTTCTGTCTTAGTATCAATTCTAAGATAGAAGAGCATCAAGGGTTAGCAATGGGAGTTAAGTGACTTTTCCAGGGGCATACAGCTAAGTATCTGAGGCCATATTCAAACCCAGGTGTCCTGAATTCGGGCCTGGTGTTCTATCCACTGGGTTTCTAGCTGTATGCCAGCCCCATCCCCTCCCCAAAGTTGTTTAGATAATAAATGGATTCAGTTCTAAGATCTCTACTCCAAATCTAGTGTTCTTTTCACTACATCATATTGCCTTTCCATCTATTGGACAATTGATATGAGGGGAGGTTTGGAGGGTTTGTATCATATGTAAAGTATGGGAGGGGTTATAGAGGAAGAGTAAGTTAAATAAAGTATGGAAGGAGAACATATAATGAATGTGAGTAAAGTTCATGTGTGGGGTTGGGGATAGCATATGAAAGGGGATGGGGGAATTGTGGAGATTAGATGGGTTGATAAGAACACAATATGAAGGAAGATGGTGATGAATATGTGTGATAGGGAAAGCACCTAGGACCGGATGGAGATGGGGGAAAAGGAGAAGAAACTGAACAGTTGTGATAGAAGCTATATGGGTTGTGGGAGGCAGAGAGATTAAGAAAAGCCCGACTTCTTGTGTTTTCCCACCCATCTTCCTCTCTCCTCCAATCCCTCTAAGTAGCAATCTCATAGCCAATACAAGCTTCTTTTGAATGCTACATAGCGCCTTTCCAACCTCTACCACTAGAGTTTCTATTTAAATTGTTTGAAACACCAGGATATTGCAGAAGAAGAAAAAAACCTGGGAAATCCTATACTAATGTAATGCAGGAAAAACGTTGAGTTCCACCCAGCCCTTTTCAATCTTGCTTCTAGGGTGAGAGATGTGCATAGGCCCCAAACGGCATGATTGGGGTAGAAAAAAACTGGAAGGATTGTTTAACTCTTAAGTGAAATAGTAGACTGGGATAATGGAATGACAGGCAAGAGGGAGTTCAAAAGACAACCTAAAAATATCTAAGAGATTCTTTAGCTAATGGGTTTTGGCTAGGTGTTACTAAAGGTGACAAAATAGCCCATTAGGCTATGGGCTAAAATAGCTAGCAGGCTCTTCCCTATGAAGACAGCAGGAAATATCAGTAATTTAGTGAAGACACCCAGTAGTGAGCAGCAGAGAGCAGGTCAAGAAGAGAGAATAGTAGAGCACTCCAGATCAATAGAAAGTAGCTTGCCTGGTGATATCAGGAGACACTAGAAGTTTTGAAGGGGAACAAATAGCCATCCCCATTGCCCTCGTTTTGAGCATTCTTTACACAAAGGGGAGGGGAACAAGCATTTATTAATCATCTATTATGTGCTGGGCATCGTACTAAGGGCTTTAAAATATTTTATTTTATTCTCATAACCCTGTTGTGGTAGGTGCTGTTATGATGAATCCTCACCCTCAGCAGTAATCAGGGGAGGGTAGAGGTTGAGACTCTTTTCTCATAACCTATTTTATGTTGTGTTGTTTGTCTGCTTTGAGTATCTACCAGCTGGTCAGTAAAAGAAGCACATCAGTGGGAATATGTGAGTGATGGTTCTGAACCACAATGTTTATTGGACTTAAGGCAAATCTTAGGTAACCATATGAGAGGGAACCTATCAATCAATAAACATTTATTAAAAATCTACTATGTGCCAGGCATTGTACCAAGCACTGAGGATACAAGATACAGTTCTTGCCTTCAAGGAGATATCTAATAGGCTATCTATCTATCTATCTATCTATCTATCTATCTATCTATCTATCTATCTATCTATCTATCTATCCATCCTATAATAGTGCTATACTATTAAAAGTGTCAAGAACTGACCCTAAACATCATGAGGAACAGACTGAAAAGTAGCAAGTTGCTTAAAGGAACAAATGGAACTCTTGATCAGACTCTTGCCCTAATTGATAGCAAACATCTACCTGCTGCCAGGACTCCATGTGCTGGTATTTTTTTTTTAAACCCTTACCTTCCATCTTGGAATCAATACTGTGTATTAGTTCCAAGGCAGAAGAGTGGTAAGGGCTAGGCAATGGGGATCAAGTGACTTGCCCAGGGTCACACAGCTGGGAAGTGGCTGAGGCCAGATTTGAACCTAGGACCTCCCATGTCTAGGCCTGGCTCTCAATCCACTGAGCTACCCAGCTGCCCCCTGCTGATATCTTTTGAAGGCCACCATAATCCCTAGGGGTCCTTCCTCCCTGTAAAAAGGTTTATACCTTGGGCAAGGGCGAACTAGTGAATATTAGAAGTAGATTTAGCTTAGAGGTCAGAATCATGTGCAATGTTCACAGTTGGAGGTTTTCCAGGGCAATACTTATGCACAAAGACAATAGTCATTCTCGGCTTCCGAGACTACTATAATAACTTTAGGACAGCAGCAAGATCATAAGCAAATTCCTCCTCTGCTAATTAAATCTTGCCTACTGCTTATCCCTAGATTCCCCTCTGAAGGACTAAACAAAGACCATCCTGGAGAAATTGACAGAAACATTCTCTTCTCCTGAGCAAGGCCTGTGCTTGATGCTGTGGTGAAATCATTGAACAGAGAGTTGGGCTATCTGGGTTCAAACCCCAGCTCTATCAGTGATACCAAGCAAGTTACAGCCTTATTTAGGTATCACTTCCTTATCTGTGAATTGAGGGTATTGTTGAAGATGATTCTTAAAGACACTTCCAGGTCTAAATCTAAGATACATACAGAATATTGAAAATGCTCTCATAGTGGGCACTAGGGTGAGGATGGGGGTGGGGAGTGGGGTAGGGCAGGGAAGGAAACACTAAAACTCTTGATTTGGGTTAGTAGCAGCCTCTAGTTCCTTTCACTCTTTCATTTACATATTGTACCTTCCCATCTAACAGGACCTGCTAGCAACAGCCTGACAGACTTGCATAACCAGGCACATTTAAAAAGGCACTACACATACCCGGAGAGAATGATCTCCAGGAAACTAGTCAGAAAGTTATAAACTGTTGAGATTAATTTTCCAAGTCTAGAAAAATGTATAAACTTCCTAGGTGATAATGGAATTAATTAATGGAGTGAAAAGCAGAATGGAGGGCCCTTAGCCCACAGCCCGACATTTGTAGGTTTCTCTGAATCAACTTTTTGAGATGAAAAAAAGTATTGTGCTGTAATAATACCAACTCCACAGCTCCCTATCCAATAATCAGTCCTCCAACATTTGGATCCGTTTATGCGATAGGGGTATCTCCTGTATTGCAGTTATGCAACCTCATTCTTGCAGCGCCAGTTACTTCCTGTACTTCTAGCTGTGCCAGATTCATGCAACCCGCCCACCGTGGACTTCAATGAACTGCTTTCCCAGTTCTCCATTAAGAACCACTTTAACCTTCTGGATGAATGCTCTGCACCGTATATTCCTGGCGTTGCAGCAACCACCAGTTCCTGTGTCCTGGGGGGTGGGTTAAAAAACGTAGAATGGCAACCCAACTGGGGTGGGGGGGGGTACGGGGGTGGGGAGCAGCTTACAAGCAATGCCAGCCTAACAACAGCAGGCGGTGCTGTTTGCATGATCCCTCCCTCTCACCCTTACCAACTGGAGATAAACTAGCCAGTTCTGTTCCTAATGCTCAGAAGAAAAAGCAGGGAGAAAAAAAAACTAAATACTTTAGCCCTTTAGCCTTCCGCTTTATGCCGCAAGACAATGTACGTCTCACTCCCTAAACAGCCTGGAACTTCCACATAAAGTGGTAACGTGCTGCGACAAGGCACACACTCCAACAACTCACAGTGCACGGATATTCCCCCACCATCTCCCCCCTTCCCTCCCTTCTCAGAGTGCCAAGAGTTTGGAGCGCGCGCATGCACGCATGCACATGCACACACACAAACACACATACACACGAGGGGTGGGCTATCCAATATATCCCTCCGCTCCTTTTTCCCCAACCAAAGTGACTTGAAAACGATTTGAGAAATGAAGGGAGGAGGGAACTACTTTGCTGAAACTTGCTCGGCAGCGCACGGCTGCGGGCTGCAGTGATTCTCCCGGAGGTTCAGGTTATCTTTTCTCCTCCCCACCCTCCTACGAACGCAAACTCTCCCTTCTGACCGCACGACATCACTTTGGGGCTCTAGCTCTTCACTCCCCTATATTCCCGCAAACTCCTCTCTCCCTGGACGAGCACGCAGCCACCAGAGAAGTCGCGAGGGACTACTTCTCCTCTGCCGTCCCACGGCTGGGGGCCTCGGGGAGTCAGGCTGCGCGGCGGTAGCCGCGGCTGCGGAAGGAGCGGGCGGCGTGCGTGCTTCCGCCGTCTCCCCTCCCCTCCCCTCCCCTCCGGTGATTCCCCCTTGCCCTTCCCCCGCCCTCCCGCTAGTCCCTCGTCCCCGCCCCCCTCTCCTGAGTGAGAGAGTGAGGGAGCTCGTCCATGGAATCGCTGCTAAGAACGGGCACGGGCCACCCCCGACTCTCATTCCTCTCCGACTCCTAACTCGGACCGGGTCCCTGATCGGTGGAGGGGGGCAAAGCCCTCGTCGGCGCCCCCTCCTCCCTTCCTCCGCCCCTCAATTCTTTCCCCCGCCCCGCGCAGGGTGGGGGCGCTTCTCCCTCTTTGCTCCCCACCCCCCCGCTCTCGCTCACACTCCCAGACACACTCACCGCCCCCTACTTCCCCCCACCCCCTCAGCGCTGGAGGAGTCCCCGCTGCTGGATCGCGTCTAGAGGAATCCGCCACTGCTGCCGCCGCGGGGACCCCGGCTGCTCTGTCCCGTCCTGCCCTGCAGCCCACGGAGGAGCAAAGTCGCCACCGCCGCCTGGAGAGGCGGGCGATGGTGGAGTGGGCTCGCCGCTGTCGTGCAGAGTCCAGGTTTGGCAGCCCGCGTGCCTGAACGAGGCTCGCGCCGCCGCCGAGAAGCAGCCACCTCTCTGTGTCCGGGAGCGGGCAGCGGGCAGCGGGCAGTGAGGTCGGCACCAGACATCGCCGAGATTGTGGCAGCCGCAGCCGCCGCCCCCCAGCGGGGCGGTCGGGGTTCCCGGGAGGGGAAGAGGGGGGGCCCACTCCAGGGGAGGTGTCCACCATGGTGAGGTCCCCGACCCGCTCCTTCCGTGCCCCCCCGGCCGCCGCTGCCTCCGGCCCCTCGGTGCTGCCGCCGCCGCCGCAGCTGCTTCGCCTCCTGCCGCCGCCGCCGTTGCTGCTACTCCTCCATCTCCAGATTGGATCACGGTGAGGGAAAAATGAGCGAGGAGACGGCGACTTCTGACCACGAGTAAGTGAACCCCTTCAGCTCCTGGCCCGCGGCACCCGAATCTAGGTTGCCTACCCACCTGCACCCCCTGAGAGTGTGGGGCTGGGGAGGAGAGCGTGTTGGGGAGATTGGATTGGTTTTGGGGGGAGGGGAAGGACATTCCCCTCTCCCCACCCCCATCCCTCTGCTTTGAACTGGTTTCTTTTGGGGGGGAGGGGGAAGCTGGTCAGACTCTGAAGGTAAGGGTCCCCCCACCCCCACGCAGAGAATGCACGAGTTGGGATGCTTTGCAAGGTGAGGTTGAAGTGCAATGAAGGACCCTGTTCTGTTTGCGTTTCCTCACTCCCCCCTCCAAGCACACCGACACGCACACACCTAGAATATTCATCCTTTTCTCTTTATAGCTATTTCACATGGAAACTCATGTGTGGGAGCACCATCCTGCAGCAAACTGCTCCAGAATCTTAATTGGATGAGTCAGTGACTGTAAATACAGATTAAGGCGCCCCTCCCCCTTTTTTCCCTCTCTTAAGATTTACCTATAATGTACTTTTTTTTTTTTTAAGTGGGAGTAGGGAGAGAAGCTTAACAATTTTAGAATGAAGTAAGAATAAAGAGAAAACAGAAAGGTATCTATTTGGGCTATTTCGTCTAAAATTTTTATAATCATCAATGAGAACAACTCCAGGATTATTTTTCTTTGAATGGTATCCCTTCAGGACATTCTTGTCAGCAGACCTAAAAGGAAGCAGGAATGGTTTAACAATATTTACATTGCTGAACATGTCGATGATCTCATTCATTAACTTTTCTTTACAAGCTATCTTGGGTTAAGGCTGTACTTATTTGGTCACTTCTGTTTGCCAAAGTAGTATTTTTTTACATTTAAATCGTTTAACTACGGATACATGGACATTTGGTGAGGCTGTGAACATATAGATAGATATAAATGGATACATTTTCTTTTTTTTATTGGGGATTGAAAACTGAAATTTTATCATTTTTCTTCCTTAATTTAAAAAGTTCACTTTTTATCTATGTTTTTAAAAGTTCAATTTTGGTTTTGTCTTCAGGAGGAAGGAATCTTGGGGTGGGAGAATTGTCATAAAGACAAATTCCTTTAAATAAAATATGCATTCCTCAGCACAAACCTCATAAAAAGAGGATTCTCAAGCTCAAAAAAATCTTCAGGCCTGTAAAGCAAGAAATAGCTTGAGAAATAGCAAGCAGCAGTCTGTTGAAAAAAAAAAAAAGCTCACGCTTCTGCTTAGCGGGTGTAGAAGGTGGACTGCTGCAGTGTCAGTGCAGCCAAGAAGCAGAAGTCGCCGCCATGTTCTCTTCGTCTCTTTTTGTGAATCGCTCTTATTTGCATAGCACAATCTTCATTCATAAAAAGTAATTAAACCACCACCACCTTGGACATTCTGAAAGCATTTGTCAAGGAAAGATCTTATGAGCTTGTTGAATTATGTGTCTCCAAGAAAATATCCGAATTGAAGAAGTAAAGAGAATTTGAAGTTTTAGGTCAATTTTTAAAAAATACACAAAAAAACAACCATCCCTGTTCACTGCATGTTGACACAGTTATGTGGGAAATATCAGTTCGGGGAGGTGCTGGCATCACGTGATCCACTCCATTCATAAAATACCTGGCTGTCCATTCACAGTGCAGTGCACTGTCTCTCAGCCTTCAGCAGATTAGACCTGTTTGGAGAGAGACTCAAAAGATCTTTTTCAGGGAATGCTTCTGGAAGAAAACCATTGAGCTTTACACAATGTGGGTTTTTTTGTTTGTTTTTGTTTTATATTGGAGGGTCTCTACATAAACAATTTAGCCTGGAACATCGAATTGAATTTTATTTAGGGAATAGGAAAGACTACTTAACCAAGGCCATATTTTCAGATGGAAAAAATATTGCCCTCTTGGCAATAGCCAACAGGAAACCCAAGTTAGAGAATTTGGATTTACATTAATGTATCTTCAGTAATGAAAATAGGAATTCTTTTTAGGCTTTTCTCTGACAAGTGGAAAGCACAAAGTGTATTGGGAATTAATCTGTTGATCATATTAATATTGACAATTCACATAAACCATTGAACATTCCTAATTTTTAAATCTCGTTTCAATATTTGAAGTATTTTGAATTTAAAATAGATGTTTTTTGACCTGAAGTATTTAAGTGTGAAATATAATATTCAAAAATATTTAAGTCATGTAATAGAAGACTATTTAGAAATTAGACCATATGTATTGACTTGTTAAAATTCTACATTTTTCAGACTTGGCTAATATAACTAATGAACTATTCATTAGGACAGTTTAATATTGATGCTAATAATAGGACTGAAATAACATCCATATTAAAATGAGAAAGATGCATTTTATCTTAATACTAAATCTGGAGGCTTTTACTTTTAAAAAAAGGATGGTATGCTTCAATTACATTTCTTTTTCCCTAGACATTAACAGTGAGTGGCAATGAATAAGTTAAATGTGATGTTCAGGTTTCTTGAATGTACTTTTCACTCAAATAATGTCATTGAAAAGTTTTAGATTGTTTTTTATTTAAAAGACCTTATTTAAATGAATGAATGATAGAGTATAATGTTTTATACTATCCAAAGAAAATGATTAGGCATAAAGACAATGTTTAAGGCCTTGCTTTTTTTGTTTAAAAAAATGGAGAAAAAAAATAAGCCACTGCCTTTCATTTCATTATTTGGGGGAACTTTAATAAAGATTTAGCCAACAAGGCCAGAGATTTAATTATGATAGGGAATTATACACTTACAGATTTTTACCTTTTTTGCCCAGATCTCAACTTAACAAGATGGGGGCAGGGTACCATTGGGAAACCATTAAGCTTCTCTAGTAAGAATAGTGCTAGGCTGTAGTCAAGGCCTCATTTTGCAATTCTTTCAGTTTCCTTCTAAAGTTGGAGTTTATTTTTAGGAAAGGATTGGTCTTTTAAAATATTATTAGTTACTGAATATTTACTTCATATTCAAAGTATTTGTGTATTAAGCAAGACAAATTTGAAGGGAAAAGGTTATATTGGGAAATTAAGAATGAAAACTACATTTCTTTTTTTTTTTTAATTTTATAGTATTTTATTTGATCATTTCCATGCATTTTTCATTAAAGACAAAGATCATTTTCTTTTCCTCCCTCCCACCCCCCGTGGCCGACATGTGATTCCACTGGTATCATATGTGTTCTTGACTTGAACCCATTGCCATGTTGTTAGTATTTGCATCAGAGTGTTCGCTCCGAGTCTTTCCTCTGTCATGTCCCCTCAGCCATTGTAGTCAGGCAGTTGCGATTCCCTCAGTTTGTCCTCTGCTTTTGGATAGTGTTTTTTTCTCCTTGATCCCTGCAGATTGTGCAGGGACATTACACCACCACTAATGGAGAAGTCCATTACGTTCGATGATACCACAGTGTGTTTGTCTCTGTGTACAATGTTCTCCTGGTTCTGCTCCTCTCGCTCTGCATCACTTCCTGGAGGTTGTTCCAGTTCACATGGAAATCCTCCACTTTATTATTCCTTTGAGCACAATAGTATTCCATCACCAACATATACCACAATTTGTTCAGCCATTCCCCAATTGATGGGCATCCCCTCATTTTCCAATTTTTGGCCACCAGAAAACTACATTTCTTATGGCAGTTTTAGTGTCTATTGCTACAATTTCCTCTAAAATTCATCTCCCTTAATGAATGATAACTAGAAGCTTATAATAGTGTGTATAAAGGAATGCTATGGGGAAAAAAAACATGGCAATTTTTCTGAATCAAGATTAAAGTTGAGTTACTTAGAGGACTAGACTAGAAAAATCTGCCCACTTATAAAATTACAAATTGACTAATATTTTAAAGAAAATATTTAAATTAATATTTGGAAGTAAAATGACACTTTCTAATTCATCTAGAAAATTCCGTTTTGATTTCCTGATTAAATTATGGTAGGGAATATTTAAGCTTTGTTGACAATGGATATGATAACATTTTCCTGTCTTTGGCAGTTTGGTGCTCATATAATAGATTTTTTTTTAATTAGCTGGAATGTTAAGCATTAGATTATTAGATATATCATAGCCAGAAGCAATGTAGTTTTGCAGGTCCTAGGTTTTCTTTGATAACATTAATTGTATAGAAATTTTATGATAGGAGCATTATTTGTCATTGATTAGTATAGTTTCTCAACATAATGTACTTAGTAGTCTAGTCCAAATAGCTTTCTAAAACAAACTTTTTACTTGAGGCATTATTGTACTTTGGAAAGAAAATTCTTGATTTGGATTCAGAGGACCTGGGTTTGAATTCTAACTTGTCATTTAATAACTGGATTACCTTATGAAAGTTCCATGACTTTCCTAAGTCTCAATTTCCTCATCCCTTTTATGAGGAGGTTGGCCTAAATGACCTCTAAAGTTCCTTCTAGGTCTATACTCCATTGTCCTTGTGTGATTGTGTATTTTATGCTACTAAAAAAGCTTTTCTTTAGAGGATCTGAAGAACAACTGCAATCTCTGGGGAGTATTTAATAATAAATTGTCATCAAACTAATGCTAATTTAACTTGATTTAATATTTTTCTAGTTTATTGTGAGGTATATTTTAAAAATTGATACAGTTCTGTTTGGTGTTCAAATCAGTTTCGCATTTCAAATAAATTAAAGGCTCAATATCAAAGTTCCAAATTTAGTTGATGGATCCTATTTGTTATATTAGGTAGCTTTGTGCTAGAAAACAGGATTGCTTCCTTACCCCTGGATAGGGAAATAGATGTTTAAAAAAGACTTATATTTAATATAACTTTAAAATAATTTAAAGAAACGTCACCTTGGCAATTTAACCAAAATGGCTTAGTTTTGGTGTTTTGCTTCTGTAAACATTTCTGTTCTAAATAATGGAGAGAGTCTGTACAATGGTCTACCCTTTTAATGATCCAAAATAACTAGCATCCTTCCCTTCCCCTGCCCCCCAACCATCTGTCAGGTAAAATTGTAATGTAGTGAATACTTGACACTTTTGGACTGTGGCAAAAAGTGATGAAATATGCTTTTTATAAGGACCAAACGATTAGAGAGGAGGTCTCTCTTTGCCTTCTTCTTGTGGTAGGCCCAAACTTTACATAATGAATTGACAACTATATCTAAAGACTGAATTTATCACTTTCAAGACTGATACTTCTTTTTCTAGCCTCCATTTATAGGATATTGCAGGTAGATAGGCAAATTAGAAGTACTTAATTCATCAGATTACTCAGAGAAGGGAGGTTAATAGGTTTGAAATTTAAAAGCTACTAATTGTTGGTAACAAAAAATAGAAGCCAGGAGAAAAGTACCAATGCTTTAATTCTGCTCTTGATAGACTTAAAATTTGTTCAAGCTTTCTTCAATTTAGGATTACGGAAGGAAATTCTAGTCCCTATGATAATAACAGTATTAGAACTGAAAAGTAAGTGGTTCTGTATTGCTCACTGAACCTAACCCATGCAAATGGTGTAAAATAGGCTCCTTTGTCATTGACAGTTTGGCCATTTGGTAGATTATGGAGTGGTTTGGGAGGATCAAGAAACTTACATGTAAGAAAACTGGGATCAGATCCTGGCCTGGGTGCTTCTTAAATCTATTCCTATGGATGGGCAAATCATTTTGTCTCTCTGAGCTTCAATTTCCATAGTGCTTACTCTACATACTTCAGGAAAGCTGTTTTAAGGAAAGCACTTTGTAAACCTTAAAAGACTAGAATGCCTTTATATACTAGTTATAGTGTATGTTCAGTAAGTAGTATAAGGAAAAATAGAGTATATATACATAATATTTTAAAGATGATTAATTTTAGCTATCTTATATGAAGAGACTTCATATATATTTTATAATAAACTTAGTGCTAGGCACTACTAAATTTTATGAGCAATAGCTTTTAATTGATTTCTCTCCCTCATATTTCCCTTCTCCAATTCAGCACCTACACAGGTGCCCAAATGATAGTCTTAAATCATAGGTCTCAAGAGATAGCAACTAGGTGGTACGTACAATGAATAGAACTCTGGGCCTGGAGTCAGGTAGATCTGAGTTCAAAGGAGGCCTCAGAAAGCAGTGTGATCCTGGATAAATCTCTTTACCTATTTGCTTCATCAGCTGTAAAAAGGAGATGATAACAGTACTTACCTTATAGGACCCTTGGGAAAAGCAAGAGATAATCCACATAAATCACTTAGCACAGTACTTGACACAAAGTGGTGATATATAAATGCCTATTCCCTTTCCCCTTCAGTGTCTCCCAATGTCTCTAGGGCAGGGTTTTTTGGTTTGTTTGTAAAATTCTTACCTTCCAGCTTAGTGTATTGATTCTAAGGCAGAAGAGCCCTAAGGACTAGACAATGGGGGTTAAATGATTTGCCTAGGTTCATATAGCTAGTAAGTGTGTGAGGTCATATTTGAACCCAGGACCTCCCATCTCTAGACCTGGCTCTCTATCCATCTGTCTGCCCCTGGATCAGGGATTCTTAACCTGAAGTCTGTGGATCCCCAAGAAGGGCTGTTTCAAGGATCTGTTTACTTGGATGTAAAACAATGGTATCTTAATTTTTACTGACCTATAACTGAAATTTAGCTTTCCTTTATTTATTTAAAACACTATTCTAAGGAATCTATAGGTTTCCCTAGATTGTCAGAGGAGTCCATGACACAGAAAAGGTTAAGCTAGACTTGTCTACTTGTTATTTTAAAATCTTTAGTGAGTCTGGCTTTATTCTACCTTTTTTCCCATTATTCTCTAATACTATCAAAATGGCCTGCTTGCTATTTTTAATGTACAATATTCCACTCTTTTCTCCCTGTTCTCCTACCCCTTTACATTTTGTTTTCCTCATACATGAATTCCTAATGGATAGGGACTATTTCATTTTTCTTTGTATTCCTAGCATCTAGCACAGTGTTTGACACAGAGTGGGTTTTAATGAATGTTTGATTGATGGATGCATTTCATCCTTTAATTGCTCAGGCATTTAGGCAAATTTAAGACAAGCAGAAATGTAATTTGATTGAATAAATAATTTGAAGTTAAAGGCTGGGCTAAATATGGGGGGAATTAAGGTTTATAATTAAAATTAAAGTTTGGTGCTTTGAGGCCTGGTCTTTTGGACTTAACAGCATGTGTGCATATGCTGCATTGGTTATATGTTCAAATAGAGAGCTATCCAGCATTATGAGTGTTGCTATTGGCTTGAAAGTAGATGAATAAGAACTGAATATAAATGAACAAGAAGAGCTGTTAGTTGTAAATACCAATTTGAGCAGTTGAGAAGAATATATTAACATAAAATCCGCTCCCATACTTAATTTATTGCTACCAATTAAAACAATGATAATTTTTTTTAGTTTTTCTTCAGTTTACTTTTTATGAATTGCAGTTGGTCTTCACAATTCATAATAATCTATTCAGTAAGAGGTGTACATTTAACTCTTTAAAAATCAAGGATGATAGCTAGACATGAACTTTTTCTACTATATTTCACTTTAATACCTCATTGAATCAGTGAATATCACTTATATTAGAACTAAATAATAATAATAATAATAATTTACATTAATGTTGTGCTTTAAAGTTTGTAAAATCTTTTCCATAAAAATCCTGTGAAGGTTGATAGAACAAGCATTAATTGTATTTTTAAAATGAGGAAACTGAAGCTCAGAATGAATGACTTATCAGCAACACATATGAAATCATGTACAACCCAGTTATATTTTTTAAAAATGAATTCGTGTAATAAAACATTGATTCCCTGGCCTAGGAGCTAATTTGAGAAAGATTGAATATAAAAGAAAATAATTTTCTTATGTGCTGTCATATAGACCATGTTTTGCTTTGGATATCTGAAGTGTATGTTCCATATATCATCTCTGTTCTTGAATTAGTAATAACTGATGAAAACTTTCTTGTGAAGATTTTGAGAAATTCTTTCTGCCAGGCACTTTGCATTAATACATTAAATATCTTAACCTACCTATTTCTTTTCATAGGGCCTCAGAGCGCATCTATTTCAACCCATACTTGGGTAAGAATTTATACTACATACAATATACCCTATAAATGGTTATCAGGTCTTTCTTTGAAGATCTCTAATGAGGAGGAACATTTACTTATGACCCTGTATTTGGATAATCTGTTTTCTCCAGAGGAAGCCAATCACATTTTTTGAACAAATAATTCAAAAATTTTAACTCAAATTAAGCTTAAATTTAGTTCTTTGTACTTTCTACCAGTTGTTTTTACTTTTACCAACAAGAATTGGGCTAATTCTTATTCTACATGAAAGCCCTTTAAATGCTTGAAGACATTGATCCCTCCAAAAGTTTAATCTATTCTCCACTAAATATCCCCAGTTCATTTTTCCAACCTCTTGAAATCATTAGTGTTTTGACTTTCACCTTATTACAAATCTTCTAAAAATGTGCCCAGATCTGAAGAAAACAAAATTTGGCATGATGAGAATAAAAGAATTATCACTGTCTTCTTGGACATTACTTTGCTTCTGAAACCCATAAATTCCATGAGCTGTTTTGGTTACTTTATCACTCTGCTGAGTTTATAGGGTTCTAAAATTGAAAATATTTTCTAGATAAACTGCTATTTGGCCATACCTTCCCAAATTTCTTCTTGTGAGACATTTTTAACTGCAAGTGTAAGATTTTTACCCAGTAGACAATTTCAGAGAAACCTGAGAAGACATGTATGAAATAAGACAGTGAAGTGAGAAGAATCAGAATAATTAATATAGTAACTATAACATTGTAAAGCAGAAGGTTTTTGTTGGTATCGAATCTTTATCAATACGGTGACTAGCCCTATTTCCAGAAGAACCATTATGAAATATGTTGCCTACCTGCTGACAAATGATTGACTCAGATTGAAATGTGTTTTTTGTTAATGGCCAATTTGGGATATCCGCAGTGCTGGGGAATTGTATTGTTTGAATGCATATTTGTTACAAGATTCTTGTTTTTCAACAGGATAATGGGAGGGAGAAAATTGTTTTTTTTATTCATTGAAAAAAGAAAAAGAAAAATTATTCAGAGGACATAGTTAAAAGCAGTAAGTTGAAGTTGTGGATAAGCAGTTTTAGGTTTGATAGAAGAAAAGACGTCTTTTGCTAACAGATGTTCAAAAGTGGTTGGGCTGCCTTGGATAGGTAACCAACCATCAATTCATTCATCTAAGTTTTCGATATTAGTCTTCCTCATTCTCCATATTCAGTCATTTGCCATCTGTCCTATTTTCTCTGTGTACACAGCTATCACCCTAGTTCAGACCTTCATCATCTCTTCCTATAATTGCTTTCTATTAAGTCTAATAGGCCTTGGTTTCAGTCTCTTCCTATCTCCATCTCATCTTTCAAACAGCTGCCAGGTTGATATTCCTAAAGGACAATTCTGATCTTCACTTCATTAGACACACCATCATCTCTTAGATAAAACACAACTCATCTCTTTGGCATCTAAAGTTTTCCATAGTGTGGGTCCAGCCAGGTTTTTTCTCATACTTCTTGCACATTCCTCTCCTTCCATGTTCATGGTCCATTTATTGCAACATAGGGCAAGCTGGGTGGCTCAGTGGATAGAGTGCAGGGCCTAGAGAAAGGAAGACTCTTTCTGAGTTCAAATCTGGCTTCAGGCACTTAATTAGCTATGTGACCCTCCGAAAGTCACTTAACCTTGTTTGCCTCAAATTTTTTATCTTTAAAATGAGTTAGAAGGAAATGGCAAACCAGTATCCTTGTCAAGAAAACCTCAAATTGGGTTATGACAAATTGTATGTGACTTAATAATACCACCATCATGCTCAACATTCCATCTAGTGCCTTAGGGCCTGTAATATTCTCCCTTCTCATTTCTGCCTAGTTCCTTTCACAGTTTGCCAGGTCCATGATTGTGAAATATTATGTAGAATATCAGGTTTTTAAAGATGTGTTGATTAGTTTTCCTGAATTTTTTTCCTTTTTTTTCCTTATTCTTTATTATGAAGATTGGTTTGGAGGGGGTGGGGCACAGGAACAACATAGGGGAAAGTATGAGATTTTAAAAACAAAACTGTCATCAACAAAAATCCATTAAACATATATGCAGCTCAAGTGGAAGTTCCTATGTTAAGTTTTTTTTTTTATTCTTCCCACCCCCTCCAATCTCTCCACAAGTTGTTAAGTTTTCTTAGCTGTGTAAATGTGTCACGCTCCCAAAGGAATGTGCTATGCTCTTTTTTTCCTGTAGGCACCTAATAAATGCTTGTTGTTATTGCCTTTCCAAGGTAACAATTAACGAATCTTATAAACTGCTACTAATATGCTAATGGGAGGAAGGCTATAAGCTTATCAGGCCTTTCCCTTCTGTTCCTAGGCCACCTGTGCTCTTTAACAAATGACTTTTTGGAAATAATAATTAGTATTGGGTCATTATTAACTTGTATAAATAAAGTAATAAAATTGTGTCTCCAGTTAAGTAAGAGCTTAATAAATGCAAGTTGAATTAAAATCCAGTATTCGTGGGGTTATTATTAAATTTTTTCTAATAAAAATTGAAAGAAAGGATGTTGACATTGTGATTTGTGTGACTGCTTACTCCACTGGTAGAGATTATTATAATACATTTTTATGGAAAGATCTCTGTGGGTTGCTGTAAGCAAAAAAAAAAAATCTTAGGTACCAATCTGCTAATGAGTTTCTAAATTTAATTGACAACAAGGATTTGTTAACATCTTACTATGTGTCAACTGCTTTGCTAAATTCTAGGAATACAAACAGTCCCCATCCACAAGGAACTTACATTCTAATAAAAGAGGCAGTAGGTAAACAAACTAGATAGATATAAGATATTGCTCAGTAGATGGAAGGCGGTCTTAGAGGAGAAAGCATTAGCAACTTGGGAGGACCTGGAAAGATTTCCTAGAGTTGGTGGGATTTGAGTTAAAGGAAGTCAGGGAAACCAAATGGTATGGAAATGGAAGAGTAGCAAAACATTACAGGTATGAAATGCCAGGCAGTGCTAGCCCAATACAAAAGCAAAGAAATGGGTGATGAAGTTTCATGTCTGAGGAACAATAAGCAGGTCAGTAAACTCTTAAGAAGCTTGGAAAGGAAGAAGTCAGGTTGGTTATGAAGAGCTTTCAATCTTAGATAAAGAGTTTGTTATTCCTGGAGGTAATAGAATGCCAAAGGCAGTCCTTGGGGGCTAGGGTAAAGGGGGTCATTGGAATTATACTTTAGTAAATATCAGTGGTAGATTGTAGAATGGATGGGAGTGGGGAGAGACTTGGGGTGGGGAGACCAAAAAGAAGACTACTGCAGAAGTCCAGATAAGAGGTAATAGGGACCTGAAATAGGGTGGTAGCTAAGTGGAAAAAGGAAGATGAACAGGATCAATTTTGTAAATGGTAGAGTCAACATGATTTGATTACAGATTGAATAGGTGGTATGAGTATAGAGTCAGGGATGACAGATTGTGAGCTATGGTGACTGGAAGGATTGTGGTACACTTGATACTAAAAGTTTGGAAGAGTAGAGAGTTTGAGGTTAAAGGTAATGAGTTCTGTTTGGATATGTTGAGTTTGAGATGTTGATGGAACATCTACTTTGAGATGTTTAAAAGGCATTTAGTGATGTGGAAAGAGACTGGGGTTAGAAATACAGATCTAGGAATCATCTTCATAAAGATAATTAAACCTGTGGGAGCCATCAAGATCACCAAGAGAGATTCATATAGAGTAAAAAGAGGACTGATACCAGGACAGAGTTTCTATAAAAACCTTTGAGAATTCATGTAATTAGACATGAGAGCATAAGATTTTAGTGTAGGAATGAATATGTGCACACATCTCAAAAATTATTTTAATAATGTTATGAAATATTTATCCCTCAAAAGGTTGACAGCCCCTGACTTTAGATGATGTAAGATCTCTTCCAGCTGTGACATTTGTTTTTGTTATTTGCTATTCTTTGAGGCACATTTAATAGATAAGGAAATAGAAGAAATTAAATGTAACATCCATTTCAGAATCAGGACTTGAAGACATGAATTTTTCTCCAGGTCATAACATATGTGTGCAAATAAAATTCTTTGATCCAAGCCTTATCCCACCATGCTCATTCACAGCCCAATATTCCATTGCTTCACAGAAGTAACCCTGATTTACTTAATTAGCTATACAATTTTGTGCATATATCTCTTCCACCTTGCTCAGTGTTCAGTCCATGCACGATTTCTTTTGGGAATCTCAGAATTTGTCTAGGTGTCTGCAGAAAATGGATAAGTTATGACTTTTATAATGTAATTTTTAAAAAAATTTATAAATTGATTATCACAGTCCATGGTTTATATGATCATCTGAATGAGCTGCCCCACAGGCTACTTGCTCTATAGATTAATTTTAATAAGGATTAAGGAAAATCACCTTATTTCAGGAATGGTTTTAGGAACCTTTAATTTTTTAAGGCAAAGATACTTTAAAAATTAAAAATGAGAGTATAGCAAACAAAGCAATGATATTATATTGTGGCAAGTTGCAAGTGTGGAAGAGAAGAAATGACAGAAAGTAGCCTAGAGGAAAGAGGTAGATAGTAGAAAATACTTTTCTTCTATCTGCCAAACAGCAGTACTTCCAACAAATTTCTTTAGATCTGTTACTGTTTCCATCAGTAGTGACAATATCAGCCTCTTCCTAGACTACCACATTCAAAAGGACACTGTTAACCCCAGCCAAAGCAACTCGGCCCTATGGGGATAGTCTACCATTATCATAGCCTCATTCCATCTTCATCATTGGTTATATTATGCCTACCTCCATCACATCTTGCTCAGGCTTCTCCTTAAATCTTTTCCAGGACCATATTGTTTTCTGTTGCCAGACCCTTCCCCCAACCTTTGTCAAAAATGTCTGCTAGAACTTTTTTTTTTCCTCCTGGTAATCTATTTATGGTCTGCTCTTTGACTTCTGGTGGGATACTTTTAGTAAAGCAGTTATTTTTGAGGAAGGAGTCAGGATTAGGAAGTAATTTTGTTTCTAGGGTGGAAATAACTGTTTTTGCTTATGGGAGAATGAGTTAGAAGTTAAGGGGGAGACCTTATTGTAAAAGGGTAGCCAGCAGTTCATTTTAGAAATATCCTCTAATTTAAATGAAGTAAAGATAATGCTAATGATTCTGAACCCAAACTAATCTTATGGATAGGTAAAATATATAAATTCTTTTTCCATAGGCTTCTTTATTAGTGGGCAGCTAGTGGAGAGGAAGACAGAGGGATACAGTGACCTGGGGAGATAGGAAGTGTGAGGTGATAGAAGTATGATATAGAGAAGAATAAAGATTTTACTTTTAGGTCTTAGCCAATAATAATTTGCCAACCATTGTCATTGGTTTTCCTAGTAATTGGGAGATGCTAATCTAGAAGAAGTAGAAGAGATAGTAGAGTCTATAACTAGAGAGGAACTAGGGACCACCTTTTTGAAGATGCTATTAAACACTAGAGATATTTTGCTTTAGTTCTGTTGGGTTTCTCTCTCTTTTTTTTTTTTGAAAATTTTATTTAGTCAATTTAGAACATTATTCCTTGGTTACAAGAATCATATTCTTTCCCTCCTTCCCCTCCCCCCAACCCTTCCCATAGCCCATGCGCAATTCCACTGGGTTTTACATGTGTCCTTGATCAGAACCTATTTCCATGTGGTTGATGTTTGCACTAGGATGTTCATTTAGTTTCTCTCTCTTGTTAAAAAAAAAGCTTCTTATGGAAGTATAATGATGTAGTGAAAGCAGAGGGCTTGGAATCTGGATGAAATATTTAAGTTCTGGCTCTGCCATAATGTCATTGTAACTGTAGGCAAGTTTCCTAATCTATAAATGGGAATGATACTATCTGCCAACCTACCACACAATATGAAGGTCAAATGAAGTTTTGAGAAAGTGCAGTATTCATTGACTGAATCATGTAAGGGGAGATTTGTTACCAAAAGCAGTCAAAAGATTTATTTTATTCAAGTGAGTAAATGAACACTCCTTGGGATTGTCTAGTTCTAACAGAGGAAAAGGATTTAGTGCCCTACCTTATTCAGTAAGCCTTTTTCCTCTGGTAAAGAGACTGTTTGGACCACATATATTCCAGGAATGATGAGGATATATTTCTGAATATGTATTTCATTGACTTGTGATATAGCAAGAAAATGATTAATAAAAGGAAAAATCTCATGTAGGCACAATTCTAAGAGAAGCTGCTGGGGATCTGTCTATGGAATATTACAGGCAAGTATATAAATTGCAAACAAACATGTAACAAAAAAATGACCTGATTGACCAAGTAAAACATAGTCAGGGTCTTTAAGATTCTATCATCTAGTAGATGTAGGTTTAAAAATGTTGAAGAGTATACAAAAGTATTTGTTTTTCATTATTCAGTTTTCTGATATGTAGTATTTGTAAAACTTGAGAAAAATCAATAAATCAGTAGTTTAAAAACTTCAGGGGGAAATTGTTTTTATCTTTAATTGTAAAATATATGTCAGGTTATAAAACTGTATCCACATATATTTTGTATATGATGTATTATAGTAGTATATTTGATTTAATCATATTTACCCCTATTCTCATAACTTGGAAGTAAGAAATCCCCAAATTACTAGTGTCTGTGGAAGCATTGCCTTGAAAAAGGGCCTGAGGGAAGTATGAATATGAAAAATTCAAATAATTAAATCTTGGTGATACATTGAAAGCAAGCAACTAGGCTTTTGAGTTAAGTGTAAAATTGAAGTAAAAAACTTTTGGCTTATGATTATAAAATTTGACACTATATATCTAGCCCCAAATTCCACAGTTATAGAAACTGAGACTAGTGTAGATAATAAGTCATACAGGTCATAACGGCCAGTATTTGAATTCAGATTCTCTTGACTACAAATTCAGTGATCATTCACACTATACTACAACCTGCCTCAAATCAGCCCATCATAAGATAAAATACAGCCTAAGAAATTCTAGTTATTTACTTCTACAGAGCAAAGAAAAGGAAGAACTTAAGTGCTTTATAGCACTACATCCAGAGATTCTGGTACAACTTCAGGTTATTCCTATAGCTGAAAATATTGGGTAAGTACAAGGGGAGGAGGCAACTTGGTGTGTGATAAGAACCCTGTCAGCAAAGGTCCTGACAGATGACCTAAATTTTGTCTTGGCTTGTGTTCTTTTTCTTTTTTTTAATTATCTTTTTATTTATTTATCATCAACTATACGTTATAACAAATTTTCACACAAGTTTTCCTAAGTTATATGACCGAACTTAGCTCCTTTCTTCCCTTCCCTATCCCCTCCTGGTGCTGGAAGGCAATTCAATCTGGGTTATACTCGTATCATCATGTATAACATTTCCATGTTGTTCGTTTTTGAAGGCAATCTTATAAAACCAAAACTTCAAAACATCACCACCACCCCCCAAAAATTGAAAAATCATATACTGTCATCTTCATTCCAACTCCACCAGTTCTTTTTCTGGAGGTGGATAGCATTCTTTGTCATAAGTCCCTCAAAATTATTCTGGATCATTGTATTACCAATAATAGCAACATCTATCACACTTGATCATTCCACAGTGTTGCTGCTACTGTGTATAATGCTTTCCTGGTTCAGCTTATTTCATTCCGCATCAGTCATGTAGGTCTTTCCAGCTCTTTCTGAAATCATCCTGTTTGTTATTCCTTACAGCACAATAATATTCTATCACCGTCATATACCGCAATTTGTTCATCGATTCTCCATCTGATGGACATTTCCTTAATTTCCGATTCTTTACCACCACAAAAAGAACAGCTATAAAATTTTTTTCAAGCAGGTCCTTTCTTTCCCTTTAAAAATTTCTTTGGGATATAGACCTAGTAGTGGTATGCACTGTATGACCTTTTTGGCATTAATTCCAAAAATGCCCTCCAGAATGGTTGGATCAGTTCACACTGGTTTGTTTTCTTATTAGCTGAGTGAGTTGAACAAGTTATTTAAAATCTCTTGAATCACTTTCTTTATCTGTAAAAATATGGGGTTTAAATATTTCTTTAGGGGCAGTTAGGTAGCTCAGTAGATGGAGAGCCAGGCCTAGAAACAGGGAGGTCCTGGGTTCAAATGTGACCTCATACACTTCTCAGACACTTGCCCGGTGTGGCCCTGGGCAAGCCAATTAACTTCCATTGCCAAGCCCTTGATGTTCTTTTGTCTTGGAACCAATATTTAGTATTGATTTTAAGATAGAAGGTAAGAGTTTTTTTAAATTATAGGACCTTCCAATTTTAATGTTTTGTGATTATTTAGGAGGTATAATGGAAAGAATTTACTATTTGGTGTCTGAAGAACCCTGGGTTTGAATGCTCCCTCTGGTGCTTGGTAGCTGTGTGACCATGGGAAACTAATTCACTTAAATTATTTGGTCTTTAGTTTCCTTATCTGAAATAATTATACCTGTGGCTCTTTGCCTACCTCACAAGGTTGTTGTGATAATTTAAAGTGATATATATAGAGACATTGCCTATAACCAAAAAAATCTAAAAATACAAGCAATCATCATCATGATCATCTTTGATTTCATCCAGCCAGCCACTTGCTCCATTGCTTTCATACTCTTATTTATTCTGCAGAGTTCTTGTCTAATTTACCCAATGTGCTGGAGTCTTTATTCTTTTAGTATTTTCCTATACAGAATGTAAAGTGATCATCTTTGACCAAAAGAAATCAGTTCCCTCTCTCCTACCAGAGGAATGGAAAAGGAAGAACTAATTGAGAATCGATTTTCATTGTTCAGTTTATATATAATCAATCACAAATCAAACCATTCAACTTTTTTTGGGTTGCCATTATTATAAACTTTATTGGAAAATAAGTTTTACAGTAAGGGGATGTGAAATGAATGCTTCAATTACTATACTATTTTCAGAAATTTTCCTGCCTCAGCTGTCATGACAAATCACAATTTATGAGCAATTTCATTATAAGTAAAGAATAAATGCTAATACAGGCTCTACTTTTTAAAGAATACATATTTTAATAGAAGTCAATAAAAGTCAATGACAAACTTTTTTCATTTGGAAAAGAAAAATAGAAACATTACTTTAAGAACTATCTTTTTGTTTTTGTTTTTACTTTTTAATTTTATTTAATTAGATGATTTAGAATAATTTCCCCTGGTTACAAGACTCATGTTCTTTCCCTCCTCCCTTACCTAATGCACAATTCCACTGGGTTTAACATATGCCATTGATCAAGATCCATTTCCTTATTATTAATATTTGCACTAGGGTGATCTTTTAGAGTCTACTTTCCCAGTCATAGCCCCACTGACCCATGTGATCAAGCAGTTGTTTTTCTTCTGTATTTCTTTTCCCACAGTTCTTCCTCTGGATGTGGATAGTGTTCTTTCTCATATGTCCCTCCAAATGAATAAAGAACTATCTATTTGAAAGGAGACAGATGACATTTTATAATAAAATTATGAATATTCCATTCATAATTTCTTAAAGGTATAAAATTAGAGATTTGTTCTTCACAATTATTTTCATCATAAAAATGTTTCTTTATTATGTACATGCTTACATATGGGTTTTTCTTGGCTAAAATACATGCAAGTAACAACATTATAAACAGATTAAAAAATCTGTCAGCTTTAAGAATGCCCTTTCAAATAAGGCACTCATATTTGGAAATAGAATATAGCAACCAAATTAAATAAAATTTTTAAAAGATGCCTTTTATTAAGCAGTCCTCCTGATTCCATGTAGAACTTTGGAAGGAGGAACTGATTGCATTTCCACTCATTAACAATTAAATGTGTAATAAAAGCAATTGTACTTCATCTTAAATCCCTAGGACTACAAAAAATGGTTTAAGTGACCAGGGCCAGTCCCTTAGATGCATTCAGCATAACAACTTATTTCTGCTGATGAGCATTCAAATGGTAAAATCTTTCCTACAATTGTGAACCAGTTGCAGAAATATTCAAGAGGGAAAAGACAATCCAGATTGCTTTGGGGGCCAGTAAATGCCTTCTCCCCACTCCCCCAAATAAAATCTAATCACTTTAACTTTGTATTGCAAAAAACGAACAACTTGTCATTCATTAAAGATCATTCTGTCTCTTCATTTATCACTTGGAGTAGATCTTTATTTCATTCTCAAAAAATAACCCAAACCCCTTACCTTCCATCTTAGAAACAACCCTATATATTAGTTCTAAGGCAGAAGAGTGGTAAGGATTAGGCATTGGGGATTAAGTGACTTGCCCAGGGCTACACAGCTAGGAAGTATCTGAAGTCACATTTGAATCCAGGACCTCTTGTCTCTAGACCAGGCTTCCCCATTCACTGAGCCACCTACTTGCCCCCATCTTTATTTTTCTTAATGACTTTGTCAGTTTGATGGACTTACAACTTGCTATTTCAGTTGAATTTTTGGAGGTGTTGAGCCCTGTCATCATAGAGTAGAGGGAGTAGTTGGAAAAAACTGATAAAAAAGCTCTTTCTATTTTCCATGTTAAATATCTGATTATTAGCATGTTAGGTATTGAATACTACCACTGACTAATGATATGAGCTAAAAAGAATGAGGATGCTTCATCTTAATCTTCTTCCCTAGGTCTTCCCTTCAACTTTTCTTTCTCCTTAGTGGTTTGTAGTTTGAAATATATTATTTCATTATAATAATTAAATTAAAAGTAATTAAAATAGAAATTACCATATCTGGATAATTGAGACTTAATGGTCCAATTTTCTACCTCCTTGCTTAGGTATTCTTTGCTGTCTCAGTTGCGTGTTAAGAAATCGCCAATTATCTTTACTAGTAGCTGGGATAATTTGTCATTTATATTTGGATTTTTGAAGTGCTGTGGATTTTGTAGCAGATTTATTTTTTAAATTATATTTTGCATAGACTAATTAAAATCCATTTCCTGAGCATATAGTGATTGTCTGGTAGGAAGCAGCAATTTTGGGAGCATAATGGATGATAATGGCAAAGCTCACTTGCAATTTAAAATGTGTAATGGATAATTTGTGCAGATAATCAAGTTTAACTTTTTAAGTGTGGATGGAATTTTTATGTTGGATTGTATATTTAGCTTTTAGTTTTAAAAAATTTCATTAGGATTTGATTTACTACTTTTTTTTAAAGTTAGAATTCTGATTAATAAAGAGTTCTGTTTATAGTTTACTCTTTCCCAAAAAGAAAAACAGATTAAATTTGACTTTCATCAGCTGTTGATGGACTTATTTCCTTCTCAAGAAAATTCCATAAAAGAAATTAAACTAGGTTATGTCCTCAGTCTTTCCTTTTCTCTTACATTGCTCCATCTTTTTTTTCCCTTTTCACTCCATAAAACACTTGCTGCCATGCAGCAAACTTGAACAAACTAATGGGCAGTAGCTTTTTATTGGTAATTTTTACTTAAACTAAACATCTTAATAGTGCTTATGTTAGTTTATGATAAATCTTTAGAAGTTACTTTTGATTTATCCAATCATACAAGTTGGTAATAGATTAGACAGACTATATATACTGACCTTTGCCCTAGGGAAAATCTTTATATATGAGTGGAGTGTTATTTGATTTGAAGGAGACCAGGAGGGAGCATGTCTAAAAATATTTTCCTCACCTCTGTTAGAAGTTGATTCTTTTGAATTAAATATCATCTTGTACCCTTATTCTCTTTTAAATTGACAATTTGTTGGGTAACACTTTGAATATGAATTAATCTGTTGAATATATTTTTGTTAGAATGGATCCTAGGGTGGAAGGAGAGCTCAAAAATGGGGGGAAAGAGATTGAAGACAGAAAGAAAAGGAGGTTGGTTCTCTGAAATTTAGGTTCAGTTTATTAAACATTTAATTGCCTTCAATTTCTTAGGCACACAAAAAAATGAAAATGGTTCTTGCCCTCAAGGATCTTTCATTCTATTGGAAGATAACATCAAATACAATATATATACCATAGAATTTACAGTGCCAAGGAGGCACTAGTAGTGGGGGGTGGGGGTGTCAAGGCATCAGAATAGTCTTCCTGTAGGAAGTAACCTTTGAATTCCACTTGGAAGGAGGGAATTCATTCTAGATTCTCTATAAAAACATCTCCTGTGACTTAGAAGTTAAGAGATTTGCCTATGGATATATAGCTAGTAGGTGTTGATATTTTAACCTAGTCTTGATTCCAGGCTCAGAACTATTATATTTTGTTCCTACTACCTACTTCACCATTTTAAATAACTCTGACCTTGCTCTCCTTAATACTGGCATCACATCACAGTGTGTTTTTCGACTACATATGTGATGAGGTTCCTCCCCTTTTGTTTAATTATTTTCTCCTAAAAGTGTTGTGCAAAAAAAAAAATTCTTATAATTAAAGTTTTACTTTATTGGTTGTAAAATTGATTCTCATAGGGAATATAATTATAGGTCAATTTTCTGTCTTCTGGAATTAGAACTCACCTTGCCCCTTAGCAAGATGACTCTGAAAGTCTTTATTACTTATTGCTGAAATATAGGCAGTATTTACTCTTTCTAGCATTAGTTTGCAGATACCAGAAATCCTAATTTCTTGTATCCTAGCAAGTTGATTAATTGGCTATTGAAAACACAATGCTTTTAAAAATAATAATTGTTAATTATTCTTTAGCAGTATTGAAATGATAAAATTGTTTCAAAGAACTACTCTTGTTCCAAGTGCTTTGGCTCCATTTGACACAATGTGCTGTGACTAGCCTTTGTTTAAACTTTTGAAGTCATCCTTGAAAGTTAAATATATCAGACTTGATAAAATGGTCATTATCAGTATGGTTTATCAAGTAGGCTTATGTGCTCTATGGCTTTACTTCAGAAACATTAAACATTTAGCTTATTAGTAGTATCCCAAAACCAGATTAGCTTTGACATCCATCATACTTTGTTGTCATATTTGGACTTGAAATTTAAAAAATCCTATGCCTCTTTCATATGAACTACAAGCTAATTGGTTCTTCTGTTCTGTTATTGTGCACCTGATTATATTAGACATGAGTATAGGATTTTACATATATCTATATTAAATTTCATCTTGTTGATTATAGCTCACCATTATAGGACTAAGGATATGTTGAAATTCAAGTTTCTATTATGTAGCTATGTATTAAATAACCCATGAAAGGTGAGAAGGGGCCAGATATAAATGATGCTTTTAAGGTACATTTCACAACTGATTGAATATGGGGGAAGAAGAGTCAGGGATAATTGGAGTTCAAAATCTTGGTGATTTGGAAAATGAATGGTGGATACTCTAAAAAATCAGGAAGTTTAGGATAAGGGCTGAGTTTAGGAGAAAATGATGGGTTCCACTTTTGGATAATACTGTTTTAGAACTTCCAATTAAAACTGTCTAAAGGGGATTTGGTGATGCAGGACTAGAGTTTGGAAGAGATATCCCATATATACATATACATATATATATATATATATATATATATATATATATATATATACACATATAAATTTGATAACCACTGGAATAGAGCTAATAATGGAAATCACGGGAACAGATGAGATCACCAAAGAGAAGAAATGAGGATTTAGGACAAAGTCTTGAAAAGGGTATCCATGCCAAAGGGGTGAGAGATCCATGATGGTCTGGCAAAGGAGATTAAAGAAATCATTAGACAGGTAAGAGGAGGACCAGGAGAAATAAGTTTCACAGAAGCTAACAAAAGCCAAGAATTTTCAAATATAGTGTATAATCAGTGTTGTAAAAGCAGCAAAGGAAGTAAAGGAAGGTGAAGATTGAGGGGGTGAGATCTTTTAATTTTAGCAAATTAAAAAAAATCATTGCTGACTTTTCAGAGACCAAGAATTAAAAGGTCAGAATCGAGTATACAGGGAATTAAGAAAAAAATGAGCCTCTACATATAAAAATCTCTTCTTCCTGTAGCTAAGCTGGCCTAATACTTATCCATTGATTTTTTTTTCATTTTTTTATTGTCATGCAAAACACTTCCATATTGGTCATTGTTAAAGGGCAAAGTCATATATAACCATAAAACCAAAGATACACTGATGTGAAAGATGATTCCAACATTTCTTTCTTTGGAGGTGGATAACTTTCCCTGTCAAAAATCTTTAAGGATTGCCCCAGATCATCACATTGCTGAGATTAGCCAAGTTTTCACAAATAATCATCATCCAATATTGCTGTTCTTATGTACAATGCTCTCCCAGTTTTGCTTATTTCACTCTGCATCAGTTCCCATAGATCTTTCCAGCTTTTTCTGAAATCATCTTGCTTATCATTTATGGCACAATAATATTCCATCACCAACATGTATCGCAATTTGTTCAGCCATTCCCCAATTGATAGACATCCCCTCAATTTCCAATTCTTTGCCACCACAAAAAGAGCAGCTATAAATATTTTTGTACAAGTCAGTCCTTTTCACCTTTTTTTTTAATTATCTCTTTGGGATACAAATACAGTAGTGGCCTTACTATATCAAAGGGTATGCAGTTTTATCACCCTTTGGGTATAGTTCCAAATTGTCCTCCAGAATGATTGGATCAGTTCACAACTCTACCAACAATATATTAGTGTTCCAATTTTGCAGCATCCCTGCCAACATTTAGCACTTTCCTTTATTGCCATATTTGGGCAATCTCTATTTATTGATTCTTTTAAAAGGAAAGACCTAAAAATAATTTATTATTTTTAACTGCCTTAATACCTCAAGTCAATAAGCATTTATTAAGTGTAATAGTAAGCTGTTTTCCATGCACTGTGCTATATGCTGGAAATACAAACAAGCAAAAAGAAGAGAATCAATTTGTGGTCTCAAAGAGCTTATAGTCTAATCTACAATACATAAAAAGAAGTTCAAAAAGGGAGGAAGTAAAAGTAAAGGGACTGAGTATGGGGAACATAGTAGAGAAAGCCAAAAGCATCAGGAATCTAGTCTAGAGAGAAATGAAGACATGAGTAGCTCAGGGGTTCTACTTACAGTGGGAAGTCTTGGAAAGAATCAAACAATCAAGGAATAGAATACAGGAATGAGGAAATTTTCAGTGTTTGAAGTTCAAATGGAGTGAACTTTAAGGATGAAATTTCGGTGCCATGTAGTGAAAATTCTGAGAATCAGAGGGTATTGGCCAAAAAGAGCCAGCTTGACATAGAATTGATAGATTTCTGAGAATCTCTTCCTTGAGCAAATCAGTTTTCAAAGAGATATTGCAAAGAATGTATTTTACAAACACACATATTATTTCCGAGTTGTTTTTCTTTAGATGTCATATTAAATTGTCCTAATGAGAATTGTCTTGTTCTAGGGAAATTCCTGTGGTTGAAGTTTTTGGAATATTTTTTTACAAATGGATCCTTTTCCTTTTTTTTTTTAATCTCTTTGGGATATAGACCTAGTAGTGGTTTTGCTGGGTCAAATGAAAATGCACAATTTTAGAGCCCTCTGGGCATAATTCTGAATTACTCTCCAGAAGGGTTAGATCAGTTCACAACTCTACTGACAGTGTATTAGTGTCCCAATTTTTCACGTCTCTTCCAAAACATGTCATTTCCCCTTTTTGTTCTATTAGCCAATTTGATAGGTGTGAGGTGGTACCTCAGTGTTGTTTTAACTTGTATTTCTCAAATTAGTAGTGATTTGGAGCATTTTTCACATGGCTATAGATAGTTTTAATATTTCTTCATCTGAGAATTATCTGTTTTTATCTTTTGACCATCTATCAATCAGGGAATGCCTTATATTCTTATGTAACTTCGACTTAGGTCTCTGTATACTTGAGAAATGAGGCCTTTGTCAGAGATTCTTGCTGTAAAAATTTTTTTCTCAGTTTTTTGTTTCCCTTCTAATTTTGGTTGCATTGGTTTTGTTACAAACTTATTTTTAATTCCCTCACTATTAAACAGAGCTAAGCAGTACCATCACAGTTAATTTCTTTGGCCAAAATGAAGTTACTTGAATTACTCAAACCATTCAGGCAAGAATGAAACCTATTCCAAAAGTATGAACAGATCAGAAATGATAGAATTCATAAAATTTAGGAGAATTTTTTTTTATGAAAGAGAAGACAAGTCCTAGCTTCTTTTGCCACATAAAACTTATGAAGGGATGGGATAACATCTCTTTTTCTGAGTAAATTGAACCTTAAAGAATCATAAAGGATGTCAGAAATTCAGGACATGTCCTTAGACCCTCAACGGAAAAACTAAGATGAACGAACAGAGCTTACTTATTTCTGGCTCCTAATACTCATTAGTACATTTTGTCCCAAAACCTGTAGTACTAACAAGACAGATTCACCTTCCCCCTTTTCCTTCATGGCACAAGAAAAGTTAAGAGTTTTAACAGGACCTTTAGTTATCCAAAGACCTTTATAGAGAGGGAAGCATGGAATAGTGAAATAGTACTTTTTGGGTCTCAATTCAGTGCTTATAGAGGACTGGACTTGCTGATTTCCAAAGTCTGTTCCAGGACTGTCTCTTCTAAGGTTCTGGATATTCTTCTTATTTTAAAATTTAAAATTACCTGATAAAAACGTCCTAATACTTTACTGTATAGGATATCCCAAAAGTCTCAATGCAGAATCTCAGAAGAGTCATTAGTTATAGACTGGAATATACCTTGGAAATCAAATAGTCCTTAAAACTGCACTGAGACTTTTGGGATACCTTGTATATTAAATATTCAATACTTGCTCACTGATGAAAGTTTCACAAAGTTTGATTTCAAATTTCATTAATAATACTTTAGATTCGTTTATCAGTAATCTAGGAATCTAGGTAGTTCGGATGTGAGTGGAATGAAGGAGATAAAATTAGAGAGATTGTAGAGGTAGAATGGATAAGACCTGGAGTTTTATTGTAGAATATGCATGGAGGTGAGTGAGAATGAACAGTTGAGAATGACTTCTAAGTCACAAAACCCAGGTAAAATAAAGGCTGGTGTTTCTATGAACAGAAGAAGAGAAGTTAGGAGATGGATGTAGGGGGAAGGAGAATCAGTTTGTAGATTATTGAAGTATACCTACTTTGCTCCTTTGGTGGGGGGCTTCCCCCATACTCCCCCATTTCCCAGAGGCTAGAGATTTTTTTACAAAAAAGATTCAATTTGTCTTTCATTTTAATTACTTGTTGACATATATATTGCAATAATTTTACAAGAGAGAAGAATCATTACTAAATTCAACAAAAATATTGTTCTTATTGTATTATTGCCAGTGTTAATAATGTTAGTATAAATATCTTAGCTGATGGCCACCCATAAAAATGTTGAGTGAAGTAGAGTCAAATGCAAGATTTTTGGATATCCTATTTCATTTTTTCTTTTACTGGCATAGGAGTAATTTTCTTTTCTTGTTTAGTAACTGACCATCTTTCTCTCTACTCCTAATACTTAATGCCCTAAAATTTGTGGACTTGCGTTTTCAGTACACATTGATAACCTCTCTCCACATCCTAGTTTGTTTCCTCACCAGCAAAATGGGGAAAATAATAGCACCTGCCTCCCAAGGTGGTTATGAGGATAAAAAGAAGTAATATTAATAAAAATGCTTTACAAATTTTAACTGCTAGCAATAATAATAATTATTATTATCCTTTCGTTTTCTCATTTCCTACTAGTTCCTTCTGTGAAAAAAACCCAGCTTTCTCAAATTTAAACATTTTTTCCTTTCTCCTAATTTAAACTTTTGGTTCTTCTTAAGTGATGAAGAATTTTTTTTAGGCCTTTATTTATATCCCCAGCACTTAGCCCAGTGCCTGACACATAGTAAGAACCTAATAAGTGTTTGTTGATTGACTGGCTTGCTGCTGGAATAAAACTATGCTTCTACTATCTTGCTCCAGTTTACCTTTACAGCCTTATAATCTAATATTACTCTCCTGTAATTCTATATTGCAAATTAGGCTACTTTTGGTTGTTCACTTCTTTGCATTAAATTACCCTATTATTACTAGACTTCATCCCCTTCCCTGAGCCTGCCAGAATCCTTTTTTTCCTTAAAGGCTCAGCAGAATTGTCACTTCCTTAGTGAATGTTATTTGAATCTATTCCAGGCATTAGCCTTCTTTTCTTCCTCTTATTGTCGTGTCTTTATTTTTCTGTGCATACAAATCTATACCTACATGGATCCCCATTGAGTAGAATGTCATCGATTTGAGGGTATAGACTACTTTTCCTAATTTTTGTAAATTTTATTACTTAGAATAGTGCTCTGCAGGTAGGCTCTCAATAAATATTGATGGAATTGATATGGAGGCGCCTACTTTATCTTGCCAGAAACTTACTATTTGGTACAACTCTCATTATATTAGGTTAAGTATGGGATAGATAGTGGAGTATGCCCTGCTTTTATGGACAAAAGATTTTCGGGTTTTACATTGATTTACTTTGGTGACCTTGTGCAATTTCCCTGGTTTCCATTTCTATAGAATGCCAAGGTTGGACAGAATGACCCTCCTTTTGGTTCTAAATCTTGGGAACCTTTGTAGACTTCTTAGTCTACAAGAGTAGAATATTGTTAGAGTTATCAGATTTATGATGATTTTGAAGCCTGATAAAAATATAATTTTTTAAGATTCTAGGAGAGAAGGGGATTTTTTTTTTTTGTGGGTTGGGTAAGGAGAATGGGATATTTAATTTTTTTTGAAAGTATACTTTGCATATTGAAAGTCATTACTTAGGAATGAGAAATTGTTATAATTGTTAATCCTGTGGGGTTTTACCAAAAGAATATAAACATAAATATACAAATACATTTTCTCCATTTGTACCACCTCAGTACCAAGGGAGGAGGGGAAGAGGATTATTAGGTTCATAGTTTAGCTGATTCCTATAAAGCACAATCCTAGTTCTGAGTCCAAAACCTCACTTGAATTCAAGTCCCAGGGATCCTGGTTTCTTAGTGCTCCCATTCTGGACAGGCTCTACCATCCTCTCTGCTCTATGGTTGTTTATGGTTCAAATTTATACTCCTTTGGAGATCACCTCCTGCACCTAAAACTGAGAATAAACAAAACAAAACAGAAACAATCACTTTCAGACTCATATCTTTCTGCCCTCCTGGCTGTTACTGTTCTACTCTCCTTGCTTTAGAGTTCCAGAGATTATATCTGGGAGAGCTGTCACTTGTTTCAGCGCTTCTTGGAATCAAGTCAACCTTTTCTTCTTCCTGACTATTTTCCTCCCTGCTGCTCTTTCTTTAATTTCCACTCCCTACCTCCCCAGACCTCTGGCTCTGAGAATTATAATCATTCCAACACTACATATCCTCTTAAAAATGTCAGTTGAGCTTCCTATTTGTAACTTACCAGGTCAAAACACCTTCCTTTGGCCACCACTACCCTATATGTTATCTTCTATTAGAATATATATATATATGTATATAGCATATATACATATATATATTCTAAATATTTAGATAGATAGATAGATAGATAGATAGATAGATAGATAGATAGATAGATAGATAGATAGATAGATAGATAATAGAATAGAATAGGAGGTCCTTGAGGGCCTATACTGTTTCCTATATTCCCATCAGTCATTCATTCAAATTTTAAATGTTTAACATTTTTGTTATATATGGAAAATAAGCCTCCAACATTTGAAATTTTAAGACTTAGTTTTTGCTAATTCAAGGAGGTAGTCAAAACATTTTCATAAAATAAAGACCATTGTTTGGTTCTGTTCTGTTTAATTCTCTCCATAGTGTCAAGTGGATATTTATTTTCAGTAAAGAAACAGAGGAGGGGAAATTACCTACGTGTGAAATTTTTGCCACATGGAATTTTGTCTAATCATTCTGATGCTTCCTTTTTTTCATCTTTATTTCTGAAAACAAATCTTGTGTAGATTAAAATAAGCTTCTTTTAGCATATCAAAATGTTAGTTTATTCTTTATTTAGTGTACTTCCAAGTACATTAAATTTATAAATTTGTTTGGTATGCTACAGAATATGAAGCAAGAGTCAGGCCAAGTCAGACCATGCCATTTAACAGGATTACTGTCATGTTGCAAGGGACATAGATGTGCTAGGAAGATCCTAGACCCAGTTCCTGGATCCCAAGTACTTGAAGAGGTTTAATATCTTAAAACATTTCAAAGTACCTTTTAATATTAAGGTCCTAAATTTTCTGTTTTGAAATGCAATGGTATCATAATTTAGAGTTTCAATTTTTGTCATATCTGAAAGGATTATTATAACATGAATTAACCAAAAATAGAATTCTTCCAATCTTAGTAAATCCTTTAGTGTTTTGTTTTTGGGGGTTTTTTTGTTTGTTTTGTTTTTTGGTTATTGATAGTCATGGTAAAATAAGAATAAAATTTTCATCTTAAATAAATCCAAAAAGTCAATTTTTATCTTGAACATTTGGTGATGTCAGACAAAAGCATTTAGGCTAATTAAGATGCCCTGGGAGCTAAAAAAGCTAGCTTTAGAATTTCCAGAATTTTTTATTTTAATTCTGGCATCCTCATGAATAATCTGTGTATTTGAATGTCTTCCAGTATTACTATTTTTCTGAAGGCTTTTATGGGGGGTGTAAGTAAACTAAAATTCAGTGCCATTCAGTTTTACTTTAGAGTTTGTCACTTATGATTTGCATTCTTTTCCTTTTGAAGATAATAGAACAAGTCCTTTTTAGAACCTCTTGCTTTTTATGGATCTGTTCTAAAATATTCAAATTCAGGATGTGATTACAATGATTTCCCAACCACTTTGATATTACTTGAATTATCAATGTTGCAATCATTGCTCCTATTTTTGTAGGACTCCATTTAAAAAATGGACAATACTTCTTAGAGGATACTAAGTTCTCTCCTATTTCAGTGCTTTGGATTAAAAAGAGCAAATTGGGTCAAGGAGGTATCCTAAGGGTTATGTATATTTCAAGGTATATATGTTCACCTAGTGTTAGAGATAAAGCTTCAGACTAGAAAAATAGAATATAAAGATGTACTCTTACTAAAAACTGATTTTTTTGGTAATATATGAAGATGAAAAGTATATAAAATGTATGAAATGAGTGATTCAAGGAAAAGTTGAAAGGAGTGCTTTGGGCTTAATCTCTACAGACTTCCATTTTCCTCATCTGTAAAGTTGAAGAGACTGGGCTAGGTTTCTAGAACCTCTTCTAACTTTTTATCAGTCTTTGGTTGTGTAATTAAATTGATAAATAAAATTGCTTTTTTTGTAATAATTATGATAAACAGGATTGCAATAGAGATTGAGCATATTTTTTTTTCATATATAGTAGTGATTCTCAAATTTTTTTGGTCTGAAGATCCCTTTACACTCTTAAAAGGCATTGAGGACCCCAAAGTGATTGGTTTATGTGGATTATATCCAATTATATTTATCATACTAAAAATTAAAACTAGTAAACTTACAAATATTTATTAATTAATTTAAAATAAACTTGTTACATAACAATATTTTTATGAAAACACTACATTTTCTAAAACAATTAGGAAATTGGCATAATTTTGCATAATTTTGTAAATCTCTTTATTGCCTGGCTTTATAGAAGGCAGCTAGACTCAAATCTGCTTTTGCATGGAATCCACTAGATATGTTGTTTTGGTTGAGATATGTGAAGAAAATCCATGTCATGCAGATATGTAATGGAAAGGAAAGGAATATTTTAATGAATGAAAATAACATCTTAGTATTATTATGAAAATAGTTTTGACCTTGTGGACACATTGAAAGGCTCTTGGTGCCCCTGCCTCCAATCCATGGACTACATATTGAGAAGTATTGGTATAGTGAATATACATATGGGAGTACTTCTCTATCAGTGAAAGTCAATATTTTCTCTGCAACTTAGTCAAGAGAATTTCCTAGATCATTGGTTAAATTACTTGCCCACGGTCACATTGTGTGTATAGGTCAAAGGGAAGACTTGGAAACCCAAATCTTACTGGGCCAGTTTTATGCCACTCTGTCTCTTCATCAAATCAACATCACATATTAGCAGCTAACATGTATATAGTGGTCTAAGGTGTTTGTAAAATGCTAATTAAGTATCTGAAGTAGATTTCAAGTTCAAGTCTTTCTGCCTCTAAGCCCTTTATCTAGTGTGCCACCAAGATGCCTCCTATACTAGACCTTTAAAAGTATCAAATTTATGCCTAAAGAAATAATAGAAATGTGATTACTACTTATGTTTAGAGGACTCAGATTATAGGTAGGATTAACTGACCTCTGAGATTCTGTGCATTTATTTTATATTTAAACTTTAAAAGAGACTTGCTCAGTAACTGTTAGACAAATAGTATTTAATAATTTTAAAACTTTCTGATAGTAAACTACCTATCTGACAGCTAGGTTTGTCTTAAGAACTAGGAGAGAATATGTGGAATATAGAATGCCCTATGGTCTTTAAAATACTAAATAATTAGCTGATATTTAGGAATATTATATGTAAAAAAAAATACTCTATAGCCAAAACATTCTAATTGGCTTAAGGTAGAGCAGGCAGCCAACTAGGAAGAAGAAGGAAACAAGCATTTATTAAATGCTTAACTATATGCCAGTCTGATATATTAGCCTGAACCTTACAAAAGCCCTCAGCAATAAGTGTTATTTTTATCCCTACTTTATAATTGAGGAAACAGAGGCAGAGATTTTAACTGACTTGCCCCGGAACACAATGCTAGAAAAAAGTCCAAGACTGATGTTGAGATCATGTAGTTTTGACTCCACATCCAGCTCTTTATCTAAACACTGAGCCACTTTCCTGCAGAAAAGAAACCAAACAATTTGAGTAGGTGGGGGCATGATGAATAGCCATGGAAATATTTTGTCTTTTAACATTTTACATTATGAAAGTCATAATCTAAGACTTCCAATTTTCAAAATCAGTTTTCCTACAAGAAATGATCATGGCTCTATTTAGATATCATATCCTGTGTACTTTGTTCATGAACTTAAAAAAAAAAAACAAACTTACCTTTTTGTCTTAGAATCAAAACCAGTTATTGGTTCCCAGACAGAAGAGAGGCAAGGGTTAAGCGCTTGGAGTTAAGTGACTTGTCTACAGTCACACATCTAGGAAGTATCTGAGGTCAAATTTGAATCCAGCTCTCCCTGACTCCAGGCCTGGGCTGTGCTATCTGTTTATGAACTTCTTGTTTACTCTTTTGCATTTTTTTTTCAATAACTAAAATTTCTTTGGGTATAAGTTAAAACATTTTTCTTCCAATGCTTCTCTGAATTCATATTCGTTATTTCTTATGATAGGATAATATTCTATTACAATGATGTACCACAGTTTGTTTAATTATTTCCAAATTTATGGGTCTCTTACAGTAGCCAAGTCAACAAGCATTTATTAAGTGCTTATCTTTCTGCAGACTCTCCAGTATTGACCACTCCCATCTCTTGTCATCTTCCTTAATTAACTGAATATAAGTTCATATCTCAGAATTGTTTTGATTTACATTGCTCTTATTAGTAATTTGGATCAATCTTTTCATATCATTGTTAATAGTTTACATTTCTTCTTTGGTCACTTAACTGTTAACCTTTCAGTTTTCATCTGCAAAATGAGGACAATAATATCACTCACCCTAAAGGGTTGCTGCAAGGATCAAATGAGATAATACAGTATTTTGCAAGCCTTAAAGCACTAACCAAATGAACTATTATTATTATTATTATTATTATTATTATTATTACTAGGTTGAATGGACAGTTTATTTCAACAATCATTTATGAAGTGGCTAATCTGTGCAAGGTGTTTTGCTGGGTGTACAAAGTCAAAGGAATGACACAGGACCTGCACTTAAGGAGGTTATATTCTGGTGGGAGGGATAAACTATATACCTAAACCTTTATAATACAAATGAGAAAATTATGAAATGCAGAAGCTATTCAGAGAGACAAGCAATTCAAGGAAAAATTTCCTTGAATTAAATAGTTAAATAACTGTGGTTGAATATACATTTGAAGAATATCTTTCCCTTCTTCATCCCTAATAGAGATTATACCACCATTCCTATAGAATTGAATTTGTTTGAATAAAATATTCATAATTTATTTGTTTGCTCCTTTTTTTTGCATGTTTCTTCATGTGTTAGATGGCATTTTCACTATCCTATTCTACAAAGAAGGAAGAACATAAGTTAACTTAAGTTACAACACAAGTGTGAAGAGTAGTAGTTTATGAATTTTTTTTTTCTGCTCTATACCTTAGACATTTTTAACAGTAGTATGTTTTACACTATAGTGTGATACAATGATAACCTTACTCTTATAGAAGCTTACCTTCATTGGTAAGTATATTAATCTTTCAAAAAAAATTCAGTGTTAGCAGGCATCATCTGCTACCATGGGAATATTCCCATTGATATAAAGCTGTGTAAGACCAAAAAAAAACTATACAGCTCTCTCTCTCTCTTTCATATATATGTATTTATATATATACATATATATATGTATATATATATAAATAATATAACATAACATTGTGAATTCTGTTTCAGGCATTTCCTTATTCCCTTTACCATTCCCATCAAAACAGAAGAGATAATTATCTGTATTTATTCATTATTGAATGTGAATGGATTAATACAGATTACTTGAACCAACTTTTTCATTTTAAGGCTTTCGTCTCAATTGTGGAATGAAAGGCACTGCTCATTTGGAGCTAACTGTAAAAAAAGAAGGCTAGCCTTGAATGTAAATCTGGTCACTTCATTTTTAGTGAATGGAGATGAGGAGCACAAATGTCAATCCAAATAATCTTACCTGCTCTCTTGGCTAGAATATGACTGAGATTCTGACTTCAGGCATGGTTTAGGATCTGAAGCAGTTCTCTTTTATGCACTAATTCCCATTTCCCTTTCTGTTCTTTCTCCTTTGCCTCCAACCAAGCAACCTCTCTACCTGAATCTTCTTGATTTTAGGCTTTATATTGAGGGATTTCTCATTCATATTTTATAAAATTTTAGTATTTAACACTGCTATCATACCACAATTTTCTGAGATGTTGAAACTATGTGCCCTTATTATTTGAAATAGAATTTATGACAACTGAATTTATCATTGTAACACACTCTTTACTAGAAGTATTACAGTGCAATACTGATTTATAGTTTAAAAATTCACTAAAAGACAAAGCATAGGTATGTGAAAATATATAATGATAATGCAAGAGATAAAGTATAAATGTAATCAGTAAATTGGTGGTATAAACAATATGTGATTTGAGTTCAGAGAAAGAAAGGTCATTCATCATGGAAAGCATAAGTGGATGATCAAGTATTTGAACTGATTCCTTTAAGGATTAATTGTATTTGGATAGATTGTAGAGATGGAAAAAAAAGACCTGGAATCCTGGTGGGGTGGGTGGGGACCAGGATAACCTAGAACTGTGTATTACATATACCAAAATGGATGGGAAAAGTAATAAGCCCTAAAAGGTACCCATCACATTGCCCCAAATTATCTCACAAATATACCTCTTATGTAACTTCAACCATTATTTCTTGTCTATTCTATGAAATAGGCTTTTGATCTTTCTTTTCCAGCATATATGAAGGCAGAAAAATAAGCTTTGAAAATGTTTTTAAAAATCAAGTAGAATGCAGTTGAAGGAATATCCAAGGAATGACCACAGTTATTTTGAGAAATAAATAAAGCTAACATAAATGCAAACGTGGGTATAAAATCTTATTTTTTCCTTTGTAATAGTTGTAATTTAAAAATTAACAAAAAAATTTTTTTTCTTTTATCCAAATTGAAGGGAAACATGTTAGCCATATCCAAAAATGTGTTTCATTTGGTAGCTCAAATCCGTCAGCTTTCTGTCAGAATGTGGGGTAGCATTTAGGTAAAGTGCTTCAGCTTTGGCTTTCCGGAATTGCATTTTTTTTTTATCATTGTATTGATTTGTGTTCTTAAGTCTTTCATGTTTTGTTCTTTATAATGTTGCATCAGTTCAAACTAATCTTCCCAAATTTTCTCTGAAATTGGTCTATTTTGGCCTAATGTTCCTTTTCATTTATGCACCATAATTTGTTTAGCCATTCCTCAATAGAAATATAGATGGAATAATTTCTAGGTTTTTGCTACTGCAAAATGAGTGTGTAAGGGTAAGGATCCTGTTCTTCTTTGATTTCTTTGGGGTGTGAGCCTAGGAGTAGGTATCACTGGGTCAAAGAATATGCATCATTTAATAACTTTGGTGGCATAGTATCAAATTGTATTCTAGAATGGCTGGATCAGTTCAAAACTCCACCGGTGGTATATTAGTAAGTACTTCTTTTCCCTGAAGTACTTCTAGTAATTAAAATTTGTTTTTTTTTGTCATCTTTCCCAGACTGATTATTATGAAGTAGAACTTCAGAGTTTTGATTCTGTATGTCTCTATTAGTGATTTAGGACTTTTTTTTCCTAATATGGTCATTGATAGCTTGGATTTCTTTCTTTCTTTGAAAAATAAATCCCCTATTTATATTCTTTGATAATTTATTTATTGGGAATTGATTTTTGTTATAAATTTGAATCTGGCCTTTATGCCATGGATATAAAACTTTTAAGACATTTGCTGCAATGATTCACTGTCCTCCCCCACTTATATGTTTACTTTTTGTTGTTAACTGTTTTGGGATTTATTTGGTATATGTAAATGGTTTATTTTAACACTAATTAATAATTTTATTATTATAAATATTTTAATGAATAATAATCAAGATTGTCCATTTCATACTTTGTGGCCCTCTTTTATCCCTTGTTTGGTCATAAACCTTTTTACTTATTTATCTGAAAGGTAATTTCCTCCTTATCTCTAATTTGTTTATGGTGTTGCCTTTTATGTCTAAGTTCTGTATTCATCTGGAGCTTATCTTGGTGTGAGATATTTGTTCATTCCCAGTATCTGCCAGATTGCTTTCTAGTTTTCCTAGCAGTTTTTATGAATAGTGAATATTTTATTGAATAGCAGGGGTCAGGGATCTTTGAGTTTATCAGATACTAACAGTTTATCAGATAATGAACCAATTTATTTTTCAGCCAGTAGTCTTTGTAGTGAGTGTAGTTTGTGATTTAGTAATTCCTACCTCCTACCCCCAATTATTTCCTTGAGCTTTTTTACCTTTTGCTCTTACAGAAAATTTTCTTAATTTTTTCCAACTATTTAAAATAATCCTTTGATAGTTTGGTGTGGTGCTGAATAAGTAAATTAATTTAGGTAGTATTGTCATTTTTATTTTATTGCGTCATGATCTAGTAATTCACATTTCTTAAATTATTTATCTGTCTTTCTAAAGAGTGGTTTATAGATGTATTTAATTATTGGGCATATGTTGGGGTAGATGAACAGATATTTTATACAATATGTTGGAACAGGATTTCACTTTCTTGTCTTTTCCTCTTAGGTTATATTAGTAAATAGAAGAACACAATGATCTATATGAATTCATTTTATATCCTGTAACTTTGTTGAATTTATTGTTTTGATTTTTTAGGATCCTACTGTACTTAAATATGCCATCTGCAAGAAGTGATTCTTAGTTTCTTCTATTGCTATTACTGGCATTTTGAGCATTATGTTTACTATTAATAGTGGTAATGGGCAATTGTCTTACCCTGGATCTTTCTAACTAGAAAGACTTTTAATATATTTTTTATTGTATATAGTGTTTGTTAATATTTACCACCCAGCAAAAATTATGGGGAAATGTACTTATTCTTGTGCTTTCCAGTGTTTTGTTGTTTTTTATAAGAAACGGTTCTTAAATTTTGCAAAAAAACATTTTCTATTGTTAAAGTCCTTTAAAAATATTTTGCTCATTTGTTTTATTATTTTGTTATTTGGTATATATTTATAATTTTCCTTATAATGAACCAACCCTGAATTCCTGATTTTAATCCAACCCAGTCATAGTGTAACATGTTTTAAATATGTTGTGGTAGCCCTATATTTTATTGCTAATTGTTCTGTATTTTTTTTTCTTTGCCTTGCCTCTGGTTTGGGCATGAAAATCATATTTGTATCTCAGAGTTTGGAAGGGTCCTCATCTCCTTTGTTATTGGAAAAGGTTTCTATAAAATTGGAATTGATTAGAATTTTGAAATAATTCACTTGTCAACCCATTTGATACTATATAATTTTTTTCCTTTGAGGGTAAATTTATGGTTGGTTCATTTTCTTTTGCTTATCCTGGGTTATTTTGATGCCTATTTCTTCTGTTAATTGGTATTTCATATTTTTATAAGCATCCATTTCATCCAACTTGTCAGTGGAGGGGGCATATAATTGGCAAAATAGTTTTTTAAGTTTCCTCTATTCACTTGTGAATTCTTAAAAATTTTTGATCTGAATATTTTTATTTCTTTCTTTTACAAATCAGATTAGCCCCTCTCCCCCAATAAAGCAGCTCTTTAGTATTATATATCATTTCATTGTGGGTTTTTTGTTTTCTATTTTTTCAATCTCTTGTTCAATTTCAGGGTTTCAATGTTCAGAGTTGAGGGGGGTCTTTGTTTTTCTACTTTTTTATTACATACTCATTTTATTGATCTGTTTTTTCTTATGTTAATGAAAAGTATGTTTAATTTTGTTATTATTTTCCTCTGAATTCGTTGATAGAAATCTTCCAATGTTTCTTTGAGCTTCTTATATTTATTGTTTCTTATGACAGTGATATTCCATTATAATTATGTGGTTTTAAATAGTTGTAGCCTTCACACTTTGGCATATTGTCTTATTATCATTCTCTTCACATGATTTGTTCTTTGAATCATTGTTCAGGGTGTCATTACCTTGTCTGCATTTAAGTCTGTGTCTTTTACTTGTGTGGCTAGTATTAATAGTTCTTTTTAGCATATGGTTAGTAAAGAATGTGTTTACTCTTTTTTCCTTTTTATTTGTATGACTTTTTTGAGCCTTATCTTATCTCCAATGTGTTGATAAAGAAATATGTATATGTATATAGTTGTCTAGCTCTGAAAGAGATACATTGAAGTGTCCTATAAATACTGTATTTTACCTGTATTGTTTTTTTTGCAAAATGAATTAGTCTCTTCTTTATGAATTTAGATGTTATGCCATTCAATATTTAGGTATTTAAGAATATGATTTATCTTGCCTTGGTGCCTTTAAGCATAATGTAAACCTTTTAACTTATTTCTTGTGATGTGAATTTTTACTGTTGCCATGTTTGAGTTAAATAATCTTAGTAAATTTTGCTTGGGCCTCTTGTTTTCATTCAGTATGTGTTATATAATTTTTTAAAAAATTATCAGTAACAAATTATTGTGTTTCTCTTGTTTTATGGGGAAGTTTAATCAATTTAGAATTGTGGGTTTGTTTTTCTCTGTTTTGTATTGTTTTTTCTTCTTTACTCTTTTAAAACAGTCTTTAATCTCTGATTAGCTTTCCCTCCACTAATTTGATTCTAATATTTTCCTAAATCAGCAAGCCTGATATATGCTAGGCACTGTACCAAATGCTGTGGATACAAAAAAAGAATAAAACAATCTCTTTTTTCAAGAAGAATAATCTAATAGAGATGAAACTATATAAACACATATGTACAAGCAAAATTGATATGGATAAATGTGATATAATCTCTGAGGGAAGGCACTAAGGAGAATGGGGAAAAGATTCTTAAAGAAGATAAAATTTTGCCCAAATCACCATTCTCAAGTTTCTTGTGTAAATTTTTGTATTCTCTTCCTTCCTTTTACAATTTATTCTATTTTTATTCCCTTTTCTCTTAGTCTCTGTCTTTCTCCCCTGTACTTTGTTAGTAACAACTCTTGAGACAGAAGGGCAAAGACTAAGCAATTGGGGTTAAGTGACTTGTCCGAGGTCACATAGCTAGGAAGTATCTAAGACCATAATTGAACCCAGGTCCTCTTAACTCCAGAACTGGCACTCTGTCCACTGTGCCACCTAGCTGTCCCTCTCTTTTTTTCCTTAACCCAGATAGATGTAAGATCAAATTTCTTCCTCTCTTCCTACCCTCATTTTTCCTTCTATCTTAAATATTATACATGTTAAAGCACCTTTCTAAGAATGTTAACACACTTCTTCCTTCTTATCTTTTCTTTTAGTCTATTCTAAAACCTAGTCTCCTGCTAATGGGCTGTATGCTTGCTTACTTATTCTTTCTTGTTTCACTCTATGCCACTCTTCTTTTTTTGCCCTATTGATCTACTTACTGAAACCTCTTCCCTTTCTTACTCCCCAACAGATAGAAGAATTCATCTGGCATATAGGAAGAGAAACACTGCGAAACCACATCCAAAATTCAGAAAGGAAAGGGCATTCCAAAAAGGAAGGGTCTGTAAACAATGTCAGATCCTCGAATAGATCAAAAAAGTTGAATCTTTGGAATAATCAATTTAGAGATCATTGGTGAATTTGAGAGGTAATTCTGGTTAAGTGATAAGGAAGCTGTATTACAAGGAATTTAAGTGAATGAAGAGTGATTAAAGTGAAGAATGTAGAATGCTTTTTCTAAAGGCTTGTGAAAGAGAATAGAGGTACAAAATGGTCTTCACAGAATAATAGAGTAAAATGAAAGACAGGGAAATCTGAACATGTTCAGAGGTATTAACCAGTGAATGAGAGGTTAAAAATTAGGGAATGATTGAAAGTGAATGCTCTTAGAAGATATAGGAGGGGGATGAGGTAATGAGCACAAGTATGGAGGCTTATGCTGACAAGATGAGCTACTGGTTCCCTTGAGCCTATAGCAAAGAAGAGGAAGGGAGATGATGCTTAACTGATTTGAATTATAGAAATAAGGAAGATACAGAGCTCTCAGCAGCTGAACTTAAGGTTTTGTTTCTTTCCAGTGAATTATGAGACAGAGTTCTTGGCTGAGCGGAAGGCAAAAATTGGTGGCATAGTTGGCTTGAAAACATATTTGGAACAGAGAAATCCATTGATTAGATAATATAAATTTGTTTTAGATTCTTTCAGATAGATTGTGTGACTTCTTTCTTTTGCATTCTTGCTGTCAGCAGAAACAAAGATGGATGATGAGAGTAATCCAGATTTGGAGTTTGGAAAGGGTTGCTCGAAGATCAGATAATGGAACAATTGATTCAAGGCTGTTCACAGTGTAATATTGAAGAGGGAACTAATATAGGCTACCATCACCAGAGCCCAAAAGGAAGGCTAGTGCTTTTAGGCTATGAGTTGGTTAGGGAGGAGGAGGAAAAAGTGAATTATTCACTAGATTCTATGCTTTATCTTATATGGAGATATTTCTCATTTTTCTTCTCTTGCCACAATTTTAACTGCTATATGTCTGGCACATCACTCTTTTACTTGAAATAGTATACCAGGTTTGGAAAGTGATATTAAGAACTGACCTATTCCACCATCTTCTTAGCTTAGTGTATCCAGAACTGTGTTCTTTTCTAACTTACCATGTCTTAATTCATCAGAATATGACAGTGCCTAGGCAAAATAGTATTTTTGACTTAACAAATATTTGTTATGTTGAATTGAATTTGCTTAGCTTCAGGAATTTTAGACATGGCTATCTACAGAACCCAGGGTGGGGTTATCTTCATATTTGTCATATCCCTAAAAACCCCACCAATTAGATAATGCAGTGGCCTCCCATTTGCAGGCATCTTGGCCAGGTAAACCAAAAAGTGAACCATAAACTATTAGGTAACCTATAAATAAACAAATCTTAGAAGCCTAGAATCTTGATGTCCCCCATTTTCCCTCTTCATAGATTATAAAAACACTTTTTGGGTGCTCCATTGTGGTAAATATGTCTAGATATAATGAAGCTGAAATGAGAGTGGACAGTCAGGAGAGAGACTTCCTATGCTAATAGCTATGGGTAAAAACAGTCTTGTTTAAGAGAAAGCAGTTTATTGCTTTTTTGAGAAGGGATTCTGAGTACTATTTATAGGTAGGTTGTAGTGCCTTTGAAGAAGGGTAGATGTCAAGGGAGGAGATTTTGACAGAGTTGGAGTGGACAGCTAAAGTCCAAATGAAGGAAGTGGTCTGTAGATCAATAAGAATGACTCATAGGGAGACCAAGGATTGAAGCCCCAGCCCTAAGACCTGGGAAGGACCTTCTACAAAAACAATGCATTCTCTCTGCAGAATAGGCTGCCATCAAATAAGGTATAATAGTGCAGTAGTTAGTATATTACAAAAAATAGTTTCCTATGTAAGCCCTTATCTTCTTTCTTTCTTTCTTTCTTTCTTTCTTTCTTTCTTTCTTTCTTTCTTTCTTGCTTGCTTGCTTGCTTGCTTGCTTGCTTGCTTTCTTGCTTTCTTGCTTTTGCTTTTGCTTTTAAAAATCCCTTACCTTCCACCTTAGAATCAATATGATTGTTTTAGTTTCCTAAGGCAGAAGAGTGGAAGGGCTAGGTGATAGGGGTTAAGTGACTTGCCCAGGGTCACAGCTAGGAAGTGTCTGAGGCCAGATTTGAACCTAGGATTTCCAATCTCTAGGTCTGGCTCTCAATCTACTGAATCACCCTGCTGCTCCAAGCCCTTATCTTTTGTTTTTAGTTCTGTTGTCTAGTGCCTATAAATGAGTTAGCACTTTAATCTTTATATCTTCCTGTTAGAAAAATTTACTTGAGATTAGTGCTTGTGGCAATATAATTTGTTGGCTTAAAAAATTACATTTATAGAGAGACAAAGCTCTAAATTTTAAAAAAGTTGTTATTCAAGAAGTTCCAATAAATTGTTCTTTCCCCCCTGTACTTTCCCTATACATTTAATACCTTCTTATGAATATGACATCTTTTCTTATTACTCATAAAAAACAAGGAAAACAATCTGATTTCACTTTAACCTAACTTTCCAAATCTTCTGGAAAATGGACTTTTTTATTTTCAATTCATTTATATAGGATATTGATCAAGAACACATTATATTTTAAAAGCCTTTAGTAAACACCTACTATGTGTCAGGTACCTCATTACATGCTGAAGAAAGGTAAAAGATAGCCCCTGCTCTCAAAGAGCTCACAGTTTAATGGGAAAGACAACATGAAAACCATTGTATACAAACAACAATTTACACTGAATCAGCAGAGGGAAAGCACTAGAATGAAGGAAACTGGGAAAGACTTTCTGTTGAAGGTTGAATTTTAACTGGGACTTGAAGGAAGCCAGGGAAGCCAGGAAATAGAAATGAAGAGGGAAAACATTCTAGCCATGGAATGAAAATGCCTGGAATCAGGAAATGGAACATCTTTGAGAAATAGTGAGGCAGCCCAGTATCATTGGATTCCAGAATACAGTGTGGGGTGAGTAAGTTGTAAAAAAACAAAAAACAAAACCCTAGAAATATAGAAGGCCAGATTGTGAAGGGATTTGAATACCTAAGAGTGAATTTTATATTTGATTTTCACAGTGATAGTGAGCCACTGGAGTTTATTGAATGGGGGATGGGAGGGTGGTTATACAATCAAATGTGAACTTAAGGAAGATCACTTTAACAGCCAAATGGAGAATGGCCTGGAATTAAGAGGCAAGAAGATCAATCAGCAGAATTTGTCCAAGTGATGAGGGCCTGCACTCTGATGGTGGCAAGTGTCAGAGGAGAGAAGGTAAAATCTATCCTTTGACTACAGACTGCATATAGGTGGTGAAAGAGTAAAGTCTGATAATGAAATTGTGAGTTTGTGTGACTGGGAGGAAAAGATAAAGAATTCCGTTTTGGACATGTGCCTTTGGAATGAAATGGATTGGAATTGCCTTTGTATGTGTTGGCAAGGAAAAGTGCCACCTTTTCACATGAAATGGCAGTAAAGGAAAAGATGGTGGCAGAAGGTAGAGTTCTTAATCATTTGAAATGAGATGAGAAGAGATGAAATCTAGGAGAATAGCCTTATCTTTTTCAAAGAAATGTGAGACAAGGTTCTCAGCTGACAAGAGTCAGGAGGACTTGTAATGGGACATTTGAGGTTGGATAAAACTTTTGGAAGAGCTGCTGAGGTGAATAGAATAGGAAGTTAATTAGGAATGGGTAAAAGGATCACCTTGAAGTATTGAGGGCCCAATTGAGAGTATGTAACAAATTTGTAATGGCTTCAGCATGGTTTTATGATTTTTCTCAAGCTTTTTTTTTCAGTTGCAGTTGTTGGAACAAAGACTTCAAAAGGAGCAACTGAAGATTGAAGCTATGCAGGACAAGATAAGTAGTAAGATAAGGGAGCAAGAGACTCAAAGAAGTACAGTATATGCACAATATTATTGAGAACTGAAATAGGCAAGTTTGCTAGTTGATTGGGAAGCTATAATCTCTTTTCAGCCTAAGATTTTCTTTCTAATTTTAGACCATTAGCTACTGCCACTGGCAAGTATACAAGAGACGAGATCTTTTTAGGATTCTGTGCCCTGTTGGTGTGCTAAGGTTTGTAATTCTTCCACAGGAACAGTATTCAGAAACAATATTCAGTCTCCATCTAGGATATCAAATGGATAATTAACAAATTCATTTAGAATTGTTATATTGGAAGTTAGTGCTTTTTAAAAACAAAGTACATCCTGTACTGTTTCCTGATTAAACTCAGATACATGATAACCTTGTAGCTGTCATTTGTGTAGGAGGAATAGGAGAGCCCTATTTTACTTGGGAGGAATATGTTTCTGATGTAACAATAAGGCAAATTAATTTAGTTTACCATATCCAATATGGGCTGCTAGGTAATGAGTCTCCTACAGTGTAGTCTAAACATTGTGTTATAGTCAAAGCCAAATACCACATCGAATCAACCCAGTCTTTTTTTTTCTTCTTTTTCTTAAAGCCTTACCTTCTGCCTTAGAATTAGTACTATGTATTGGTTCTAAGGCAAAAGAGTAGTAAAGGCTGGATAATGGGGGATAAATGACTTGCCCAGGGTCACACAGCTAGGAAGTGTCTGAGGTCTGATTTGAACCCAGGACTTACCCCATTTCCAGGCTTTCTATCCACTGAGCCACCCAACCCAATCCTATGTTTGGTTCCTTAGCCCTTTAATCTACCAAAAGAAAGGCTCAACTTTATATCAAATATTTTTTAAAATGAAGTATAATTGCTTTTAATTTTTTATCATAAATTTGTCAACATAAACACTTCCATATATAGAAAATAGAACAATTATATATGAAACCATGAGTTTGTTTTTAAAAACTATATTAAATTTAAGAAGATGAAAATGATATATTCTTCTGAACTTTCTGCTTTATGTATTTTTAAAAATGTTTTATTAGATGCCTTTTCTTTTCACATCCGTTTCTCTACTTGTGAACAGCAACCTCCCTCCCCTGCCAAAGCTTTCTTTTGAAACAAATGAGCTTCACAAACTATGTCTAAAAGTACATATCTTATTCTGTACCTCTAGGCCATCACTTCTCTGCCAAGACATGACAAGCATACATCATTGTGAGTTTTTTGGGGTTGCCGCTGCATTTGTCTTAAGTACTTAACAATTTCAAAGTTATTTTCCATTATATTATTATAATATTGTATGAAGAGCAGCTAGGTGGTACTGTGGATACAGTGCTAGGCCTGGAGTCAAGAAGACTTTTTTCTGAAATCATCCTGCTCATTATTTCTTATAGCACATCCCCAACATATACTATAACTTGTTCAGTCATTTCCCAGTTCATGGGCAAACCCCCCCCCCCCATTTCCAATTCTTTGCAAAAAGAATTGCAATCAATTTTTTTTATATAAATAGATCTTTTTTTTTTTAATCTCTGAAATACAAGACCTAGTAATAGTATTGCTTAGGTGAAAATTCTAATTTTATTTCATGCATGTTAAATTCATTTTAATTTTTTTTAATAAAGTAAATTAACTTCAAAAAGCATCTATTAATTAACTGCTCTGTCTCTAGTGCTATGCTTCTATTATTAGGGGCAAAAATACTAACAGTATCTGCCTTCAAAGAACTTTCATTCTATTAGGATATAGTAAAAGTAATGAAAGAAGGATGATCACTAGTCACAGGGAAGGCTTCAGGTAAATAATGGTACTTGAAGTAAGGGATTCTATGTTCATGAGAGATGGAGTACTATGTTTAAGGGAAAGCAGGTCCAGTGTGAGTAACTATAGGGTAAAATCAGAGGAACAATGTATAATAAAACTAGAAAGGTAGGTAGGGGCAGGAAATTGGTGAACTGCATTAAAAGCCAAATGAGAATTTAGATTATCGTCCTAGAAGCAAGTAGAGGCCCTGGAGTTTGAGTATGACATGAGTTTGTCAGGTCTATCTATATTCAAGGAAAATTTGTTTGATTCTCCATATGGAGAATATTATATGAGAAGGAAGAGACTAAAGGCAGGAGGTTAATTGGGAGGCAACCTGAATTAAGGTGGTGGCTGTGGGAGTAGTGAGACAGAGAGACATGAGAGAAATTATGGAGAAAAACTGACCCAGTTTGGCAATCTATTGGAGATTGAGCTATAAGAAAGATAGAGGAAAGATTTGAGGATAATTCTTTAAAAATTCTTCTCCTGACCCCGTTCTATTATCTTTCTCTTCTGAAGCCTATCCTTAATCAGAAGTAATGATGTAATGTAAAAGAGAAGTAATCAGAAGTTAAAATCTTTTAAAAAATTTTATATAGGCCTTCAGGCACTAGTTTTCTAGTGTGCTCATGGATGGAATTACTTTTGTATACACAAATAACAGAAGTGCATAGTGGTCATCGGTTAGGAAAAATGAGGGCTCTCCAATGCATCCCCAGATACATGCCCTGGGTACCTGCCTCAGAAAAACAATGCTTCATCATTCATATGAGATACATTCACATGATACACACACACACACACACACACACACACACACACACACACACACACACACACACACACAGAGTATATATACAATAAACACTATATTATATATAGTCTTGGTGCCTCTCAGCAGGGATGGAGCAGCTAAGGTGTCAGGGAAGACTTAGCACTTCAGGGTTGCTCATCTACCTTTGGTCACCCAACTCTGATCTGTGGCTCCCAAGAAACTGTAGCATGCATATTGTCCCCATCCCAGGAAAACCCTCTCAACACACCCCAAACAGGTTATTGGCAACTGGCAGGCCTCAAAACCATTGGAGAGGATATCTATCCCATTTCTCCCAGCAGAATGAGCAGATGAGGACATTTTGTTTAGTGGCCATGACTATATAGCTGAAGCAAGTGCTATGATGTGCCTAGTGCTTAGTGAGACATCAGAGATGCCACAGTCATCCACTGTATGATGTACTATTGACTTTTGTCTTGCTGCTGAACTTTGATGATTCTGGAAGAGAAAGTGAGGCTAATGCCTTTGTACAACTCTGCTTCACTTAAATCCATTTCATGTGCAAGTCAAGATGACATCACCTCATGATGCCTGGACCTCTTTGAAAATGAAGGTCAAATTACAATTAGATATGACCTCTATCCTGGTGGTACCTCTAATAGTGAGTATCATTCCATGAAGCACAGAATATTATTTCCTCTCTGAAGTTCAGTGAATTTGGAGAAAGTACAACAGACCCTAGTTCTATTGATATAACATTTTAAACTCTGAGTCTTCGGTTTCCCTTCTGGAAAATTAGTCAGTGTGATTTAGACAGGTGTCCTTCCAGCTTAAAATTTCTTGTGCTATGAAATTTGGACCTATTACAAAGCTTTGTAGGTCCTTGCATCATTCTTCCAGGCTGTGATAATCTGCTGATACAAGTTTGGATTCTTTTCTTTTCAGATTATTTTTCCATCTTTTGTTTTGTGTTGGGCCACTGAATATTCCTCCATCTCTTTTATTCTCTCTCCTCTTGGGTGATTAACCTGTTTGTACACTGGCAAAATAGGTCATTTTATTCTTTTAGATTAATGAACACTTCTCTTGTCTTCCCTTCCATGGTTCCTCAGATGTAGTGTTCTATCAACATTTGTGCTGAGAGCCATGGCTTCTTTTTTGTAATATCCTTTCCTTATTCATTCATTCATTTATTTATTCACTTATTCATCCATATATTTATTTATTTTTGCTCTGTTTCCTTAGGTATAGTGTCTCAAATGTTTTAGTGCAGTTTTAAGTTTTATATTAAATTATGTTATGTCATTCTATAGTATAGCATATCAAATGCTACTATACAAAATATTTCGATTATTATATGCTAAATTAAAATGCAATAGTTTAAGAAATCTCTTAAAGCTTAAAATTCTTCAGGTGTTTTAGGAACAGCCCTGTATTTAATCCATAATTAATAGATTCCTGCAATATCTTCATGAAAACACTGCTTTCTAGATTTCCTTTTCTATTCCCTCTTTCCTTCATCCCCTTCTGTCCTTTACCATGTCAGATACTGAAATTTCAGTTTCTTCCTTTCACCCCCCTACTTTTTTCCCCCTCTTCCTTTTTAATCTCATTCCTTCCTTTTCCTTCCTTATTAATACATTGCATAAATTATTCTTTTTCTCTATGTAGAAAAAGACTTCTTAAATTGATCCCTTTCCAACCTCCTATCTATTTAAGATGGAATTAAATGGCCTTGCTGGCAGAAGGAAGATCAGATATCATTAGATATTTCTCACTTTTCTCTTAAACTTTTCCTTAACCTTCCCTTTCTGTTCTATTAGTTATTCTTAAAGTTACAGAAATTAATAGGAGATAGGAAAAATAGTAGAACAAAAAATGCTTTCTTCAAAAAGATTTGGGGAAAGTGCCTGTTACAAGTGTGTATGCCAGGGGGCAGCTGGGTAGCTCAGTGGATTGAGAGCCAAGCCTAGAGATGGGAGGTCCTAGGTTCAAATCTGGCCTCAGACACTTCCCAGCTGTGTGACCCTGGGCAAGTCACTTGACCCCCATTGCCTAGCCCTTACCACTCTTCTGCCTTGGAGTCAATACACAGTATTGACTCCAAGAGGGAAGGTAAGGGTTTTTAGGAAAAAAACAAAACAAAAAACAAGTGTGTATGCCAAATATACACAGTCATGAGTGTGTCTAATTGTCATGGCATAATTCTTTGGCCAAAGACTTTTATAATATAAAACATACAGAATAAAAATAAAATGTATCATTCAAAGTTAAGTTATGAAAGGCAGCTAGGTGGCTCAGTGAATAGAGCCCTTGGCCTGGCATTAGGAAAATCTGAGTTCAAAACTGGCTTCAGAACCTTACTAACTCTGGAGAAGGAAAAGGGAAAACCACTCAAGTATCTTTGCAAAAAAAACCCATGAGCAGAGGTACACATGGTCCTAAAGAGTTAGATATGACTGAAATGACTGAACAACAACAAAAGTTACCAAAATTAGAACAATTCAGTCTATAGAAAAAAGTTTCAAGGTTCCAAAGCAGCCTTTATATGTGGGATTTAAATCAACTAAAACAGTCCAGTGCATTTCTTTATCTGAACTAATCCCTGCTCAGGTTTCTAAAGAATCTCGTGAAAGAGTGGACTTGGACTGATGTGGTTGAATATTCAAATCTACCTTTGGACCTCATATGGTTGGTTCTACACTCCCAGTATCTGAATCTTCACATTCAAAAATATGTCCTTTCATTGGGGCTAGAAATTAGGTCCAGGTAAGGATTCAAAGACAGTACCAAAGAAGCCCTATAATACTTGATTCTTTTCTCATTCTAAAGAGCAACATCATTTTATTGCTTGAAAACTGTAAGAAGTATTTACTTAAACTATAAGGTGAAATATCACTTATTTGAAATAATTGTCCATCATTGTTTTTTTTTAAGAATCTCCACCTCATTTCCTTTCCCCGTTTTATCTACATCAATTTTTGATCATTGATAAATATTAATTAAAAGAGACATTGTTCCATGTGAAAATTTGTTTTAATGATTTGAACTTTTCAGAGAAAATCTGAAATCCTAGAAAAAATTTAACCTTTTGGGAGTTGTATTCCTTTTTCATAAATCTTAAAATCAAAGTCTCTCCTGGTGATATCTGCCTTTGTTTTATCCTTTTTGAAAATAGAACATTGTTATTTATCATTATATACTCCTTACAATTTTGTTTATGTGTGTACACACACACACACACACACACACACACACACACACACAGAGTATTTGAAACATAGCTTTTACCTTATCTTTCTTTACCCTGTTAAATACAACCAATTTTTTTAGTCCTTCCCCATGGTGCCCTTATTTCTCAGTCATATCTAAGAACTTTCGGATTTCCTCACATTATCCTGCTCGAGCAGGACTCTAGTACTTTAATAAGAACCTGTCTAATGTGGAGTTATAACGGCAGGTTCACATTGTAGTTTTTGTATAGATGTCAAGATGAAATCTTATATTGTAAAAACACTAGACATCTGATTCTTGAGCCCCCTAGAGGCCAAATGGAAACTAGTCATCAATCCTGAAAATCAGAATAATTAGTATGAATTAGAGATTAGTATGAATCTCTTACTCTCAAAGTATAATGGGAAGCAGAATGAAAATTTCTATATATGACTTCCATTGTTTTGCATGCATTGCATGCATTGCATGCAAGTGTACATGAACTTTACATAATTTCCCCCATCCCCTAAAAAAAACTTTCATAAGACCATGTAATGTTTTTTTTTTTTAATCAAATGTCTACATTCTATAGACTTAACCTACTTGTATTTCTTAACAATCCTACTCCATAAATTCATGGGTCAATTTAAGTAATTCTGTGGTGCCAAGTTGCCTTGAGCTTTAAAATTTTTGATTCCATTCTTCATAAAACCTTCATTTCTTAATTCTAGTCCCTTTTACTGCCTATTCTCTGTGTTTCAGTGCCTAAATATTCCTGCTCTTTGTTTCTGCCTCCACTTCTCTGGCTTTCTTTAAGATTCAGCTCAAATCCTACCTTATTGTAGATAGCCTTTCTCAGTCCCTTCCACTTTTAATGCTTTCTCCCTTCATTTCCATTTATACTGTACACATCCTGAATATAGGGATTATATGTTATTTACCAATTGCCAGTTATACTGGTTCAATGGGAAAAACACTATGGAGTTAGAGGACCTGAGTTAAGAATTCTACCTGTGAACTTTATAACATCTGTGTGACCTTGAGCAGAGCCCTTCTCAGATTTCCTGATTCTCAGTTTCCACATATGTACAATCATAATATTGAACCAGATGGCTTCTGAGATCCCTTCCCTCTCTAGAACTATGATTCTAATATATGAGTCATATTAAGAATATTGTCCATTCCAAATTATAGATTAAAATTTTAATTAGTTCTCCAACATGGAGCCAAACTCCATAGAGAATCTTTTTTACTTCATAACGTTTGGATCTTTCTTTTTATATACTATAAAAACAATAAATGAGATACTCAAACTAATCATCACCAAGGCAACTGGAGCCATGGCAATTCTGGAGGTCATAGATCTTTATTCTCAAAATCTCTTTCCAAAAACTGCCTTCAGGGCAACTAGGTGGTTCAGGGGATAGAGTACTAGGCCTAGAGACCAAGGTTCCAAGTTCAAATGCATCCTCAGACACTCCTAACTGTATAACTCTGGGCTAGGCACTTAGCCCCAATTTCCTAGCCTTAGCCCCTTCAGCCTTGGAACTGATACTTAGTATTCATTCTAAAACAAAAGGTAAGGATTTAAAAAAACAAACAAATTTTTAAAACCCTCCCTTCCAGGAACCTACATATAGAGTAGAAGGAAATAAAAATGACTGCTAGCTCTCTAACTCCAGCCTTTTTTTGAGTATATCATTTATTTTTTCTATTGCTTATATCCATTTAAATTGGACAGCTTTTTATTGGTTCCCTACTATGTTCAAGGTACTATTAGGCCTTAAGGAAATAAAGCCCCTAAAACCCCACCTCTAAACTTGTCACATTCAAGAATCTTGCATACACTGGCAGGAAATCAACATGTATATAGCTATGTTTTTTTAAAAAAAAGGTAATTAGAGACAGACAAAGGGTAGCATTAATAATTAGAGGAACTTCAAGAGACCTCCTGTCAAAAAAGGGGCACTTGCGTTGATCCCTGAAGGGAGCAAAGGATTCCCAGAAAGCAGAAATGAGGAAACAGCTCTCTAGGCTGGGGACAGGCTTGCCTATGCAAAGACACAGATATGGGGAATGCAATGACTTTTGGGGACAACAGCAAATAGGCCATTTTGACTTAAGATCATAAAGTACATGAAGAGTAGTAATATGAAGTCAATCAGGAAGGACAAATTGAAGCCAGATTATAAAGGGATTTAAATGTTATACAGAGGATTTTGTGTTTTATCCTAGAAGCAATGCCTAGACTGTTGCATGAGCCATCTGGTTGGTCTCTTTGCCTTAAATCTGTCATCATTCTAATCTGTTCTTCACTTGAACGTCAAATTGATCTTTCTAAAATTCAGGTATGTTATCCCCCATTTCCCCAATTCAATAAACACACTCCAGTGGTACTCTATAACTTCTGGGTTCAAATATAAGATTCTTGGGGGGGCGGCTTTTATAGCCTCTCCACCATCAAGTCGGTGACAGTGACACTGACCTTCCTGCTATTCCCCAAACAAGATATTCCATCTCCTAATTCTGCACATTTTGACTGGCAGACTCCAATAGCAAAAACTCTCCCTCTTTATCACTGCCTCCTAACTTCCCTGGTTTTCTTCCCTCTGATTAAGTTGTTTTCTCCATGAAGCTTTTCCAAGCACTCCTTAATTTTAATGGCTTCCCTCTGAAATTACTCCCCAATTTATCCTATGTCTTATTTGTAGTTTGCTTCTTCTTTCCTCCAGTACACTATAGGTCCTTGATTGCATAGATTGTTTTTTTTTAACCTTTCTTTGTATTCACAGTGCTTAGCACAATGCCTGATACATAGTTAATAAATGATTGTTAAATGACTGACAGTCAAACCTGTACTTTAAGAATAGCAATTTGACAGCTATATATGGAGATTAAATTGGAGAGGGGAGAGGGGAGAGGCTGAATGAAACAAGGCCAGTTAGAAGACTGTTGCAATAGGCTAGGAGTTAAGTCCTGAACTGGGAAGAGAAGGGAATAGATCGATGGAAATGATGTGCAAGTAGATTCCATAAGATGATAATTTTTTGATCCAGGATAAGGGAATATGAAGAGTTGAAGGCATCATTCTTCAAGTTAGAAAACAGAGTAACTACAAAGATAGTATTACTCTCCATAGAAAGGGAGAAAGAAGTTAAGAGTTGAATGGATTTAGGCAAAATATATTAAGTTCTTTTTTTGATATGTTGAATTTGAGAAACCAGTAGGATGTTCATGGGATATCTAGTAGATATTCAGTGATTCCAGGGGGGATTGGAGCTTAGTAGAAAGACACACAGGGTATGTGCTAATCTGCATAATTGTTAAAGTTGAACCCAAGGGAGTCAATAAAATTGCCAAACCAAACATACAATCTTCTTTCACTCCACACCAAACTGGAGACCCTTTTTGATTCTTTTATATCCTAAATTCATTTACTTGCTGAGTTTTGGCGTTCAATTCCATAAAACATTTATTGAATACCTACTATAGAAAGAAGTGTATAGGATGTTCACGAAGAACCGATACCTCTGCTGTGAGAGCTTGCCAAGCCCTTTTCAGGGCTGCTCATCCACATTTGGCATCTGTCTTTCACCTAACTCTCCACCTGTGGCTCTAAGAAACTATAGCATGCACATCACCCACACACTGGTAAAACTCTCTGGACAAATGGGCTAAACCAGGTTGTGAGTAATCAGCTGGTCTCAAACCCATCAGCCAATTAGGCGAATGCCAACCCCAAACATTTTGAAGGCTTTCCCTGACAGAATGAGCAGATGAAAACAATTTGCTCCATGACAATGAAGGTGGCTGAAGTAGGCCCTATGGAATTCCTAGCGCTTGGTCAGACATTGAAGAAATGGATGATGACCAGGATCATCCACTACATCCCAGGCCATCTCCAGTTCTGACTTTTGTCCTGCTACTGGACTTCAGTGACTTTCAAAGAGCATCCAACGACTTTGTGCCATTCTGCTTCATTTAAATCCCATTCGGTCTCAAGATGTCATTTTTGTGATGTTATTGGTTTCTTTTGAACAACTATATATAAGCTATTAGGAAGGTTTTTAAGATAAGACAAAAATTTTAAAAGTTTGTCTTCAGGGGCCTCATATTCTATTTCTATTGATTTCTTTATCCAGACTTTCTTATTCATACTGTTACCAATCTGGTATGTAACATGGTAAAATGAAAAGATTTGGCAGCCCCTATTAATGGAATGCTCTCCCTCTTCACCTCTTATTCCTATCTTCTTCAGCTTCTTTCAAGATGCAGCTAAAATCCTACCTTATAAAGGGAGGCCTTTTCTGAAGCTACACTATTGCTTTTTCTCCTCTTCCATTCTCACTGTTTGTTCTTTTTCAGTTGTCTTGTAGATATATAGCTATTTTTGTTCCCCATTTAGAATGTGACCTTCTTGAAAGTGGGGGCTTTCCACCCCTCCTCCTTTCTTTGTATTCTGCCAGGGCAGTAAGATGGCAGAGCAGATAGAACACTGGACCTAGAGACAAGAAAACCTGAGTTCAAATTCCTTATAAAAATATTTCTTAGTTGTGTGAACCTGGACAGGACACTTAAGCTCTGCTTACTTTGATTTCCTAAACTGTAAAATAAAGATAGTAATAGCACATACTTTCTAGGCTTGTGAATCAGACAATATTTGTATAGCTCTTGGAATAGTGCCTGGCATATTTTAGGTAATTATTAAATGCTTGTTTTCTTCCTCCTGAGGGACATTAAAGTACTTAAGAAGTTTTTAACTTGGAATTAGCAAATTTTAAAATAAATGTTTTTATAACTATTTCAAGAAAATTTATTTACTTTATAATTCTTTATGTTTTATGAATTTAAAAACATTTAATTTGAAAAAAGCAGTAAGAGGGGGCAGCTGGGTAGCTCAGTGGATTGAGAGCCAGGCCCAGAGATAAGAGGTCCTAGGTTCAAATTTGACCTCAGACACTTCCCAGCTGCGTGACCCTGGGCAAAGTCACTTGACTCCCATTGCCTAGCCCTTACCACTCTTCTGCCTTGGAGCCAGTACACAGTATTGACTCCAAGAGGGAAGGTAAGGGTTTTTTTAAAAAAAGGGGGAGGAGGGAGGCTTCTACCAACTACCAAAAAGTTAAGAAATCCTTCACTTAGATGATCTTTAAAGCCCCTTCAAACTCATAAGTATATTTTAGTACTACCTCTTAACCCTCCTTGCCTTCCTACCTCTAACCTATTCCCTCATACATATCACTTATAGGTTCGAAAACAAAGCTTTCATTATGTTATATGCTGACTCAAAATCACAGACTTCATTCTTGTGATTTAAGTATTAATGGAGACAAACTGTTCATAGATTCACATCATTGTTTAGAAACGTTAACTACAATTTAAAATAATATGGGTATGCATTTTATAATTCAGATAATAGGCATTAACTACATGTTCATACTAAGGTCAGATTTGTAAGAAAATATAATTTTAATACTTATTAAAGTATTAATTGGTGTGGATATTCACATCCTTAATACATATTATATTATCACCACCCTCTTCCCTTTAGTCTTTGAGAGTTGTTCTGACTGGAAAAATTATCACTGTGCCCAAATAATAATTTGTCACCAAGCCTATACTTGTACTTTTTTCAAAAAATTTTGAGACTTTCCAAAGATTATGCTCCACTTATATAACCTTTGAGGTCATAGGATCACCTTCATGCAACTATAAAAGCATTGTAATGGTATTTCAACAAAATATTTTGTTGGTTTTTTTTTTCAATATGGACCTGTAATTGCACTTAGATAGAGAAATCCCAATGGCTAAGAACCTTTTGTTTAGAGGGAGAAGAGAACCTAGGGACAGAACTCTGGGAAACACCCCTATTTGGGGATACTATATGGATAAAAAGTCATCAAAGGAGACTAAGAAGGACTGATCATAAAAGTTGGGGGCAAACCAGGAAATTAGTGTCTTAAAAATTCAAGAAAAGAGAGTCAACAGTGTCAAAAAGGACAAATAAGTTGGCAAGAATTAGGACTAAGACCATATTTGGTCACTAAGACAGTGGTTTCAGTTTTCTTAATGAAGTAAAAAGCATTTAGGGGGGGAATAAGGAGAAGAGGAGGTGTTGGAGACTTTAGAGAAGAGGAGATTTGAAATAGCTTTTATGGAGAGTGAGATAGGGAATCCATAAAGGAGGAATTAAAATTCTGCCTTGATAAAGTGAGGGCCTTGTCAAAGGGTTGGGTAACATGAATTTGTAATTTATCTAATAGACCACAATGTGAGATATCCTTTTCAGCTGGGTTCAGCATCTGAAGAATAGGAGTAGAGGATGAAGATGGTGGAAATAATCCAGGGCTGAGGTTTGGCAATAGAAAATATTAGCATTTTTTAAAAAGTGGGTTAAAGACAAATTTAAAATCTACATCTTGGTATTAATTGATTTCCCTTGTAATCCTACCTAGGATTTTAAATGTGCTATGCATTTTAAAAAACATTAGTCTGAGAAAGAGTCCCATAGGTTTTGCCAGACTACTAAATGGATCTATGCCACAAAGAAAGTGCAAGTTTTATGAAATCCATAGGTGGAATTTGAAGTTGAAATGGCAAACCTAGTGTTAATTTTGTTGGAGTACTCCTAGATTGCCAATATAATTCTTATTCAAAAGAAAGGATCTAAGGGTGACCCTAGGATCTTTAGATCACTAGTCTTCTATGATTAGTAGCTAGTGAAATCTATAATTAAGGATTGGATTTAATGTGTACTTATATCAATAATATAACCTTTGGAAGAGAGATAATATACTTTCCTTAAAGAGAAATCATGCCTGCATAATATACAAGATTTCTTTTAAATTCATAGATCAAAATGTACCCAAGAGAGAATTAGTAATTTATTTTATTTATATTATATGCATATATATATATATATATTATAGGTAATATAATGTAAAATAATAAATTTATTTAGATTTCAGTCATTAACATTCCTTTTTATAGGGATAATTTTTTTCTAATTGTGTTACCATGAAATTCTTTAGAAATTTTATCATGGCAACAAGACTCTTTAGGACAGGTAACAATTTGCAGGTATTTTAAAAATTCTTAAAGGAAAAGGGAAAATAACAGTAGTCATGTCTCCTATTTAAAATAGCTGTATTCCCTAACTATTCTCTATAAGTGCTCAAAAACCATTTTAGTTAATTTTTTTATAAATAATTTGAAGAAGGTATTCATAATATCTACAGATTTGAAGACGACACTAAACCCTTTTAGCCAAAAAAATTCAAACAAATAGGAATGAATTCCTAGACTTTTTTTATGAGATGGAGAGTAGGCAGAAAAATGATAAATAGACTGTATTAAGGTAATGCATTTAGGAATATGTAACCCAAATTAAGAGATTGCTCTTTCATGGGCTGTAAATAGTTTGAAAATCAATCTAAAGTTCTTTGTCAGTTGCTTCTTGTACACATCTGCCAAACAAATGTTGGACTTTAAATATTACAAGTAAAAAAAGGTACACTTTCCTTGTTGAAAACTCTGGTGAGCATAAATTGGTACAATATACAGAAGAGGATAATTAAATTGTTAGTGATGTTTTGGATCTAATTTTACAGTCTAAAGTCTTTAAAGTGCAGGACTGAGGCAATCAGCAAACATTTATGTGTACCTTCTTTGTGGCAGGCACTGTGCTATCTGGGCACTGAAGATACAGATTTATGTTGGTTTATTTTATATCCTGCAACTTTGCTACAGTTAATTGTTTCAATAAAATTTTTAGTTGATTTTCTAGTATTCTTAGTATAAAATTATATCTGTGAAGGGTAATAGCTTTATCTCCTCATTGTTTATTCTTATTCCTTCAATCTATTCTTCTATTGTTCTAGCTAGCATTTCTAGTACAATATTGAATAGTTGTGATAGGCATTCTCATAGGCATTCTCACTTCACCCTGATTTTATTGGGAGCACTTCTGGTTTATCCCCCATTGCAGATAAAGCTTTCTAATGTTTTTAGATAGATGCAATTTATCATTTTGAGGAATGTTCCATGTATTCCAGTGTTCTCTAGTTTTTAAAAATAGGAATGGGTGTTGAATTTTGTTAAAAGCTTTTCCTGCATCTATCTAGATAATATATGGCTTCTGTTGGTTTTGTCATTGCTATATTCAGTTTTGCTGATGGTTTTCCTAATATTGACCCATTCCTGCTATAAGACCCACTTGGTGATACTGTATGATCCTTGGGATATATTGTTGTATTTTCCTTGCTAGTATTTTATTTAAAATTATTGCATTAATGTTTGTTAGGGAGATTGGTCTATAGTTTTCTTTCTATTTTCTCTTCCTAGTTTAGGTAACAACACTATATTTGTGTCACAAAAGGAATTTGGTAGAGTTCCTTCCTCAGCTGTTTTTCCAGGTGGTTTATAATAGTTGTCCTTTCCACATCTTGACTTTCCCTGTCCTGTTTTCTCTGTATTGCAGGTCAGCATAAGAAATAAAGTGAGAGCTGGGGGGGGGGGGGGGGAGTCTTGTGGGAACTATAGATGACTCAGAAATTTTTTAGAAAAACAATAGAGTAATATAGACACTCCATGAAAGAACAAGAAAAAATTCTAACTTCTTCTCTGGTACTAAGGGAGAACCAAAAACTTGTATATGGGTTTTCCAGATTGCTGGAGCACCATACCCCTAATCACACAATGTGGAATGGATAACTATTGGAATTAATTATAATTTAAATGTTTGGTAGAATTCACTTAATTTTGTTATTTTGTTTTGTTTTGTTTTTAGGTAGAATTCATTTGTGAATCCATATTGCCATGGTTTTTTTTTTCTTCAGGGAATTCATTAATGACTTGTTCAATTTCTTTTTCTTAGAAAGAGTTGTTTAAGATATAGACAACAAAAGAAATAGCCCCTTCCTTAAAAAAGCTTACATTCTAACAGGAGAGAACTGGTACATAACTAACTAACTTTCTCTCTCTCTCTCTCTCTCTCTCTCTCTCTCTCTCTCTCTCTCGCTCTCTCGCTCTCTCTCTCTTGTTTGTGTGTCTGTGTCTGTGTAATAGACACGAGGCTATATTTTATGGGAAGATGGTACTACCAGGAAAGTGCCTTCTTTAGAAGGTGGTATTTAAGCTGAGTCTTAAAGGAAACTGTATTCCAAGAGGTTGAGAGATAGAATTCCAGGCATGAGAGCTAGCCAGTGAAAAAGGTATAGAGGCAAGAGATGGGAAATATCCAATGGACTACTCTCATTGGACCAGTAATGTGTATATAGACTAGAAAAGTAGCACACAGATTGTACAAAAACATAAGCTGAGATACCAGGTGATAGTCACAGACTTACTGCTGTATGATCTTAGAGATCATCTAGTTCAGCTCCTTCATTTTGCAGATGAGGAAACAGGAAATTTTCATTTGTTTCATACAATGGAAATTGTGATCCAAGTTAATGTTAAGAAATTGGTTCTGTATTGACTTTTTTTCTTCCATTATGATTTATTTATAGAATAGCCTCTCATACTTAGCATAGTGTTGATACAGGTGAGGCACTTTAATAAATGTTTATTGGTTTCATTTCTTCTACCTTTCTCATCTCTTTAAACCTTATTCCTCACCACATAATCTTCAATCTAGTGACACTGGCTTCCTGGCAATTCCAGGATCAAAACTTTTGGCTCCAAGCTATTTTCTCTGGCTACTTTCCATGCCTGGAATGGTCTCCCTTCCTTAGCTATGCCTACTGACTTCCTTAGCTTCCTTTAAGTGGCAACTAAAATACCACCTTATAGGGAAAACCTTTCCCAACTCCTTTTAATTCTAGTACCTTCTTTTAATTTTTTTCTTATGTATCCTGTATATAGCTCGTTTTGTCTATACATTAATCCATATCCCCAGGGGATGCTCCAAGATCTACCATGGATGTCTAAAACCTTGTACATAAGCGAATGCCTGCTGACCCTGTAAAGTGATTTTCTTGTACATACATGCATGCATACATACATACATACATACATACATCAAAGTTGAATAAATTAAACACTAAGACATTAATCAACATTTAATACAGTAATATTAAAGTATATTGTACATTATTATACAGTACCATACTGCATCCTCTACTTATCCATAGAGGGGATATATTTCAAGACCCTCCAGTGGGTGCCTATGTTAACTTTACTGAGTTGACTTTCTCTCCCCATTCCTGTCTGTCAGCTCAGTGCTCTGTGGCCTCCCACTCCCACCCTATCCCAAACCTTCTCAGTGAAAGCAGAACTAATGCAGGCTGCTTTGGTGCAGAGAGAGGTCTTTGCTTTTTTCTACACTTCTGGCCACCTGTATGTGTGTCTGTCTTCTATCTTCCATCTGTCAGGTGCCCAGCTTCTGCTCTTATCCTGAGGCAGCCCCCTTCATGTTTCCCTGTTTTTCCTAGAATTCATGGCTAACTGAAAGTGTGATAATTCCGAAACATCTTAATTCCCCTTTCCCCCCAACTTCATAAAAATCCCAAGTGGTTACCAATTGTCTCTAGAATAAGATATCCAGTCCTCAACTTGACTTTTGAAACCTTCCACAATCTGGTTCCGACTTTTCTTGCCAGGTTTATTTCATATTATTTCCTTTCATACAGTCTCTGTTCTAGTTACCCTGGCCTGCTTATTGTTTTTTGTATTTGAGATTCTATTCCCTTTTTTTTTCCACTATCACACAAGTTATCCCTTTTGCCTGAAATGCATTCCCTCTATATTCCAGTTCCTCTATATAAAATCTCTAGTTTGCTTCATAGACCAGCTAAGGTTTCACCTTCTTTCTTGAAGTAATGCTTAGTACCTATCTCACAGTTATTTTGAATATCAAATGAATTATTATAGTCTAACCATTTAAAATGTTATATAAATGCCAAGTTTCATTATTATGTTTAGCTGAAAGGCAGTGTGGGAATGAATCTATCATCCATATTTTCACATATTTACATTACTTTGGCTCCTAAACAATTCCATAGGTGAAATTCTGCCATATTTTTGTTTTATATTTAATATGAATATATTTAATAGAAACAAAATCTAAGGAAAAAGAAATGTGATGGTCTTATTCTGAGTTGTTTCATTCTTCTAGTTTTCACACTTTAAAAAGGGCTAAGCTTTAAAATTTCCTTGTAAGATCTTGAAAATCATAGTCATATCACACTTATCTGAATGCCAGAGTTCTAGCAATTTCAAGCTTTTGAGCCTGGAAATAAGATTTCTCTAAAACCTCCGCATATTCAAAATTATGTTTCTGAGGCTTTTTTTAGTGCATGTTGATTCATTTCAGGTCATTTTTAGAAAACTTTGTTTCCCATTTATGATGGGTTATGATATCGTACAAAAAGGTCTCTAGAGCTCCATCAGGCTCAAATCTGTAATGCAATGTATTGAACTATATTTTATAAAATTAAGTGAATTAGGAGTAGGTATAATGACAAAGTGACAAATTAGTTGATGGTCTTGATGTGGAGAAGAAAACCGCATAACAACATGTCACAATGTTATTATTAATAATGAAATCCTATGGGGACAGCTGAGTACCTCAGTGGACTGAGAGTCAGGCCTAGAGACGAGGGGTCCTAGGTCAAATCTGGCCTCAGACACTTCCCAGCTGTGTGACCCTGGGCAAGTCAGTTGACCCCCATTGCCTAGCCCTTACCACCCTTCTGCCTTGGAACCAATACACAGTATTAACTCCAAGATGGAAGGTAAGGGTTTTAATAAAATAATAATAATAATAATGAAATCCCAGAGTTAATTAATATAAAACTTATGCATTGTTGCATTATATGATTCCAAAGAAATTTGCTTTCATTTTTATTTAATCTTTACAACCTTCCTTCAAATATGTAATGTATTATAGTGCAAATTATTATCCATTTTCATAGGTTAGGAAAATGAATCCAGGAGATTAGAGTAACTGGTTCAAGATAACATAATTAATAAGAACTTAGACTTCTGGTGAATGTACAGTGACCTTGCTACTTTAAAATGAAATCTGACTTGTTCTAGTGTTTCATTTATAGTTTAATTATGAACGGATAGAAGCTAACAAGTTATGATTAAGAATTTTAAAGAAATGACTAGTTAGTCATGAAGAGACATTATTGAGAAGTCTGATGTTGTAGATTGATGATTTCTTGTTTTTTTTTTTAAGTCCATACATTTTCCATGGCAACCAAATAGTCTTTAACTACTCAAGAAGAATGCATCAAAAAACAAATTCAGTAAACATTTAGTATGAAATTTGTCTTCCAAAGTGTTTTTTTTTTTAACCCTTACCTTCCATCTTGGAATCAATACTGTGTATTGGTTCCAAGGCAGAAGAGTGGTAAGGGCTAGGCAATGGGGGTTAAGTGACTTGCCCAGGGTCACACAGCTGGGAAGTGTCTGAGGCCAGATTTGAACCTAGGACCTCCCATCTCTAGGCTTGGCTCTCAGTCTACCGAGCTACCCATCTGCCCCCTCCAAAGTGTTTTAATAGTTTAATGTTGGTAAATCTTTCCAGTACCTCCTGGCCTCTTTCAGATAGGTTACTTTCTTTTGACTGTCCTGAAAACAGAAAACATTTAACAACTACTATATTAACTAATATGGTCTTGGATTTCTTAAACAAGTCTGAATGATCAGCTATTTTTTTGTTTACGGAAAAGCTAATTCCTACTCTTTGCATCTATTTTAGTAATAGTTATGCACGAGTTCGAGCTGTGGTGATGACCCGAGATGACTCAAGTGGTGGATGGTTACCACTCGGAGGGGGTGGACTAAGCTCCGTCACTGTCTTTAAAGTCCTTCATCAGGAAGAGAATGGCAGCTGGGCTGACTTTATTATTCATGGAGAGCGACTCAGGGACAAAACGGTAATGAATTTATATATTTAAAATGTGTAATAACTTTATATGCTATAATTTTGCCGGACTTCTCCAGAATAATTTATTTCAAGTAATGGGATGAAATTCCCATTGTCTGCTTCTTTCCTTTCTTTTTTTATATTTTACTCTTCATAGCTCAGTTTACTTTGTTTAGTATTCTGCTACCTCAGAGATGTACTTGGGCATCTTTTTTAACCCTACTCCTCTATATTTTCTGTTATTACTTATTTACCTTAGAAAAAAATTTTCATCATTCTATTTACTAACTTTAAAAAGTATCCTAATCATAACCAAACAAAAATTTTCATAGAAATTAATTTGTACCAAGCAGAGGAAAACTATGCCTTTTATACTGAAATTAAGTATAACAAAGAACAAGGACCAAATTTATGTAAACCCTTGAATCTGCAAAAAAAAATTTCATTGAGAATGTTCTGATCTCTTAAATCTTAGCCTCTTTTAATGAATTCTCTTTGTGTTAAGCATTCATTCATAATTCAAAAAAATACTTTATCATTAGAATTTTAGTGTAATTATTTTTGTTAGATTTCCTTGAAGATACGCAATACTTTAGCTACTTTGGATTAAATCATCTTTTGTGGACTGTCCTGAGAACAGTTAATTTATGATTTTTCTACAAGACAATTTCTTCTTGAGTTCCAGACACTCAAGTTATAAATGAACTCATTTTCAAACTTTCATTATCCAACCAACTAGAACATTTGGATTTTTCACATGCTTACCTTCTGTGCTATTAAATTGTAACCACAGTATTATAAAATTTCAGACTCATGAAATAGAGTGGCAAAAAGCAAACCTGTTTGAAAAGTAATTCTTAGTTGAATTATGCATGACCTCTGATAAGGATAGAGGTTGATATGATTAAAAATCAATTCATTTTTTTTTTTAAACCTTACTTTCTGTCTTAGGATCACTACTGATTGGTTCTAAAGCAAAAGATTGGTCACTGCTAAGCAACTGGGTTTAAGTGACTTGCCCAGGTTACAACTAGGAAGTGTCTTTGGCCAAATTTGAAACTAGGACCTCCTAGCCCATCAATTCACTTTTAAGAGTTACTTAGGGCTCTGAGAATCACAAAACTGGCAGAGATAAGATTGTAAACCTGGATCTTCTGAGTCTGCTCTTAAAGAATTTTGATTCTGTCTATTATACTTCTCTGCATTAGGCCTTGCATATATTAGGTACTTAATTAAGATTTGTTGATATGAAATAAATTGGTCTGTCAGTGAAAGATATAAATGAATAAGAATGATATAGTAGTTTAGAAAGACAACAGAGAACAGAGCTGAGGCGAACAGAGAACAGAGCTGAGGCGAACAGAGAAAAGGAGTTCCCCTAACCAGGAGAAAAGCTTGTCAGTATATTTGTTGTATATTGTCAGTACACACTGTCTAGGGAACATCAATTAACTAAGCAGTTAGGCAGTTGCCTAGCTTATGTTTTTAAACCAAAAACCATAAAGTTTGTATAAGCCTATGTAGACTGAGGGAGGAAGGCAAAAAAGTTGTATGAATTTATGTTGTAAATATTGCCTCTGAAAGAGAATAAGGGAATTTGCCCCATATATCACACAGGTTAATTATTTAATATTTCTTTGATTTCAGCATTTTGCAGTACTTCAGAATAATTCTAAAAATCTTTATCATTATGTAGCATTGTAGATACAGATGTTGAAGTGTAGTATAGTAAGTAAAGTTAGATTTGTGCTAAACTTAACATATTCTGTAGAAGTTGGTTAATTATTTATTAAAAAACAAATCCTTGATATGTATTATGAAATTAAAATTGTTCTTTATTCAATTAAAAAAACATTAATTAACAGAATGTTAGGCATTTGAGATAGTGTGACAAAAAACTTCCAGTATTTTCCTTCAAAGAAATGAACTTAGAGATATCTTGCAAAGGAGAGATCTAGAGAGAATACTTTTAGCTGGAGGTATCAATGGAGATTTGAAGAAGTACATGGCCCCTGAATTGTGCTTTGAGTGGAGGAAAGTTTTTAACAGGAATAAATGTGGAAATGAATATATTCCAGGTGTAGTTGACTGGAATTTACAGAAATGGGATATGGCTGGACAACATGGAGAGCCGAGTTGATGAACCTATGGCATGCATGCCCTAGGGGACTGCTCCCTTCCCTCTCCATGCTCCTGAGGACATTTCTCGCATGACTTGCCCCTCTGCCCAGCAGCCCAATGGGAGTGCTTCCTCCCTTCCCTGTCTGGGGTAAGGCAGGGCTTTACATGTGGTGTGAGGGTTGCATTTTGGGCACTCAGTTTCTAAAACATTCACCATTGTGTGGAGTGGTAGTGTGAAGGCAAGAGAAAAGGCAAAGATAATTTAGTTTTGAGCCTGGGTAACTGGAAGAATGGTGAGGCTATCCTCAGAAATAGGAAATGGAGAAAGGAAGGAGATGGGTAGAATTTAGTGAGAAAAGTAAAGATCAATTGTGAACATTATAGTTTTGTGTGGGAGAAAGGACTAAACATTTATATAACATTTACTATGTGCTAGGCACTATGGTAAGTGCTTTTACAGATTATTCATTTCTTTTGGTCCCCAGAACAACACTGAGAGTTTTTATTATTCTCATTTTGCAGTTGTAGAAATTGAGGTAACAAACTTGATCAGGGTCATATAGTTAGTAAATGTATAAATTAGAATTTGAACTTTGGTCTTTTTGACTTTCCCCCCCCTCCTATTAAACCCTTACCTTCTGTCTTGGAATCAACGCTGTGTATTGGTTCCAAGGCAGAAGAGTGGTAAGGGCCAAGCAATAGAGTTTAAGTGACTTGCCCAGGGTCACAGGGCTAGGAAGTATCTGAGGGGAAATTTGAACCCAAGATCTCCTGTCTCTGAGCCTGACTCAATCCACTGAGCCACCTAGCTTGCCCCCCTTATTGACTTCTTGACTCAACAATCTGTATCTGTAACAAACTACCTACTGTTTTGGTATCAGAAGGAAATACAGAAAGCTAGCAGAAATCTGAGGATATGGGGAAGCAAAGATGGTATAGTAGAAAGACCACTGGACCTAGAGACCTCAAACTCATATTGCAATTCTAGCAGTTGGTATTATTTGACTCTCACAAAATCACAAATGTTCTTAAGCCTCAGTTTTCTCATTTGCAAATAGGGGATAATAACAGGTAGTTGTTTTTTTTTTTTTTGTGAGAAGCCTGCTTTACAAACTTTATGGCAATATACAAGTGTGAATTATTCTTATTTTACATGTGTCTCTTTGGCTTATATGATTATTTTTCAGTTTAGGATCTCAGTACTTATTGAGCAACTAACTTTTTGTCTAAACTCATTTGAGGGATTAATATGAGTCTAGTGATCCATGAAGACATAATATATTTTCACAAGGAGATAGTTATAGTTTTCTATTGTAGGATATATATATATGTATATATATATATATATTTTTTTTTTTTAGTTAGTCTCTTTTGCCTTTAAAATTTGAAGAAACATAAATGGTGGCTAATTTTTTTGTTTCTAATTCTGTTCTGTTGTCATTTTTACATTGCAGTTTTTCCACAGATGTCTGAAAATAATAGATTATCCCTAGCTGTTTCATTTGACTGCTTAATTCTGAGTAAAAGTTATTTCACACTCACTTAATCTTTGATTTTTGATATCCAAGTATTGAATGACTGTCATGATTGAACTAGATGTTCTCTTATCTTTAATGCATCTTATCATATAGGGGAAAAGGAAATTAAGTTTTAAGAAATCACAAATGAAGCTAGAAGAGTTTTTAGAGATTCCCTAGTTAAATTCCACTCGTTTTGTTGATAGAAAATTCAAATACAAGTAGGTGAGATGATATGAGTATGGGGCCAGGAGAGTCACTCTTCTTCCTATGCTCTCTCTTTTTTGGGGCTGGGCCTGCTCATTCACTCTTCACCAGTACCCACTTCAGGAGGAATTTGCTGAATGGTGGAGTTGTGAGGGGTAGGAGAGGTGGGATAGAGCTCTGGGAAATTAAGCAAAAAAATCTATCAATACATCAGAAATTCTGGAATAATGCAATTTTCTTTACTTATGACACCCCTTTCCCCCTTATATTAAGAAGCCAAGGAAGAAGGGAGTAAGTTTCTTCTCATAGCTCTCATTTGGGGGCAAGCTTATTCATTATAATTTTGAGACATTTAATTTTGGTGCCAGGCCTAGGACTCATCCTCCTGTTTTCAAATTTGACCTCAGACACTTAATAGCTTTGTAACTGTGGGCAACTCATTTAACCCTTTTTTGCCTCAGTTTCCTCATCTATCAAAAGGGTTGGAGAAGGAAATGGCAAAACAACTCTGCTATCTTTGCCAAGAAAACTCCAAATGGGATCACAAAGAATTAGATAGGACTAAACCAAACAGCAACATCTAATTTCACTTGTTTTGTTCCTGATCTTTACACCATTCCAGTTGTTATGCACTATTATCTTGGTTCTTCTGCTTACTTTACCTTTTTTTTCCTTTTTTTCCTTTTTTAAATTTAAACCCTTACTTCCTATCTTAGAATTGATACTGAACATTAGTTGTAGCCCAGAAAAGTGGTAAGAGCTAGACAATTGGAGTTAAGTTATTTGCTCAAGGTCTCACAGTTAGAAAGTATCTTGAGGTCACATTTGAACTCAGGACCTTCTGTCTCCGGGCCCAGCTCTCTAAATACCTAGCTGGCCCTATGAGCAATATTTAAACAAACAAATTTCCCCCCATTTGACTGCTTCTCTTCCTATTTTTAGATATATCAGTTTTGTTCATGGAAAACCTTTTTAGTTTCATGTAATCAAAACTATATATTTTTATCTTTTGTAATTATCTCTTCCTTATTTGGTTAAGAATTAATTCCTTATTATATCTAGGAGAGTTATATGATCTACTTGTGAAATTTATTATTTGTAATAAGCAGACCAAGTATCCATTTTGAATTTGTTGTGGAATTTGGTTTGAGATGTTGAGCTAAACCTAATTTTTGCCAGATTGCTTTCAAGTTGTCTCAGAAATTCTTATCAAACAGGGATTTCTTTCCTAAGTAATTTAGGTTTTCACATTTTTTAAATGATAGATCTATTCATTTTATTTGTCTAGATTCTTCAATTGACTACTTTTCCTTCTTTTTACTACAGTTTAAGGTCTGGAAGTACTAGTCTCCCTTCCCTACTGTCTTTAAAAAACTATTTGCCCTGACATTCTTTTAGATGCTTTGATACTCTAAGTGATCTTTGTTATTATTTTTTCCAACTCTGTGAGATAACTCTTTGTTAATTTTATTGGTATAGTATTACATTTGTAAATGTACTTTGTATTGTAGTTTTTATTATATTGGCATGGCCTAGTCATGATGAGCCCTAAATGCTTCTCCAGCTATTTAAGTTTACCTTTATATCTTTTTGGAGTATTTTATAATTGAATCTATTCATGTTTAATATGCTTTGATAGATTGATTTTCAAATATTTTATGTATTTTGTCATTTTTATGGAATTTCTATGTTGCCTTTTATATTTTCTTATCACTATCTAGGAATTTTATTCAGTGTCGAAGTTTTATTTTATAACCTACAACTTTGCTCAGTCCACTTAATTATCTTGTTTAGTTTCTTGGTGGTTCCCTAGAATTTTCTAAGTATAGGCATAGTTTTTTTATCTTTACTTTTACTGTCTTTATGCTTATGATTTCTTTTTCTTGCCTCGATGCTTTTGTTAGCATTTCTAGATCTATGCCAAATAATGGGAGTGGGGGGATTTTTGTTATTTTCCTATTTTTACGGCGAAATTTCTAGTGTTTCTTTATTATATAAAATAATTGCTTTTGTATTTAGGTCAAATTTTTATTTTATACTTTTTAAGGTTTGTGGCATAAATGTGTTGTGCTTTCAAAAAGTACAAGATTGTCTGCATCTATTGACATTAATGTGGATATTTTTATTTTTAATATGATGTTAATTGTTTTTTAATATTGAAGCACCTTTTGATCATTTATATAAATCTAACAACCATAATAATTTAAAAGAAAAAATAAATTGCCCTTTTTTTTTCATGGAATTTAAAAAATCTTTTTGAACTGATATTCATATTTTTTTAGGGGAAGGGAATCTTGGGTATTGGGCCTATGTGTCTCATAAACAGAGTTTGGTAAGAGTAATTTTGTTTTTTCCTTAATTAAAAATAATCTGTACAGTGTAGTTATTAATTGCAATGTAAATATTTTATTGAAATCACCTATAAATACATATCCACTAGGAGTTTTTTCTTTTGGCAGTTCTCTACATTGTAATTCTATTTTCTTTCCTGAGAGTGAATCATTTAAGGTCTCTATTTGATGTTTTCTTAGTTTGGGAACTTTGTATCTTTGAAGTTAATCAGCTGTTTTTCATATATTCAAAGTTTGTTGGCATGTGTAAAACTGCATAAATAGAATCTAGTAATTTTCATTAAATTAAATTAAAATTTTTTGTTTTGATTTTACCTTTTTAATTATTTTGGTTGGTTTATCAATTTTCTTAGTCTTTTAAAATAAATAGAACATAATTTTATTAGTCTTATTGCCTATTTTTGTTTCTGATTCATCTTTTTCTCCTCTAATTTTCAATATTTCCTCTTTTTTGTGCTTATTCAAGCTTCTTTTTCCCCTGTTTGCTTTCTAATTTTAAATGTATATTCAGTTCATTAATCTTATTTTTTTATTTTGTTGATATATAAAGATAAGTAATTTTTCCTCTGAGGATTGCTTTAGCTGCAACTCAGAAATTTTGGTCTGTTATCTAATCATTATTTTCCCATATAATTACTGTTCTTTTTTTTTGTTTTTGACTTTTTTGTTTTTTAAGATTTCATGATCAATGCTCTGTCTTTTTCTTTGATCCTTGAATTCATTTTTTTTCTCTATAAAGATGTGTTTAGTATTTCTGCTTTTTATATTTGTTTGTACTATCTTTATTTTATAAAACATGGTCAGTTTTTTTTTAATGCCTCCTGATGCTGAGAAATAGTTTTATTTATTTGCATTTACAGATAAAAATTACCGTAAGTTTTTTAGCTTTAAACATAATTAGTAGTTCAGTTCTAATTTTCCTTTTTTAATTTTTGCTAGATTTGTCTCACTCTGAGAGACTTTATATCTCCTGTTGTTCTATTTATATCTTTTTTTGCAATTCAGTTAATTTTCCATTTGTATATTTAGAGGATATACCACTTGGAGGATATGTCTTGTATTGATTGATGTTGGTTTATTTTCCATGGTTACTCTCTCTATATAATATATATACATATATAATATATATATTGATTGATGTTGGTTTATTTTCCATGCTTTGTCTAATGAGGTGATTTGTTGTTACTGCTTTTTAGGATTATCTGGCCCTTAGTAAAAACATTTTTTGTCATGTCAATTTGATTATTCCATATATGTTTGCTTTTTACATGTTTTTCTTCTAAGCGACAGATTGTCAAGTTTTGTTTTCTTTGCATTCTGCCACTCTTTAATTTTATTAGAATACTTAATCCATTCTCATTTAAAGTTATGAGAATTAGGTTTCTGTTTTCCTTCTAGTTCTGTTCTCTAGTATTACTTTTGGATTTTGTGTTCATTTTTGTTGTTGTTTTGTTGTTTTGTTCTTTGTTGTTGTTGTTCCCTTTTCTCTTTTGAATCAATACTTTTGACTCCTACAGTCAGTTTTTCTTTAACTCCTTTGATGCAACCCAATTCTTACAGGCTCTGTTTTGTTACCCCTTTACCTCATTTCAGAATTTCACTTAAATCATTGATTTCTTTTTTTATCTGTCTACTTAACAAACTGTCATTGCATACATTCTCCCCCCATCCCCCTTTTATAAATCCTCTCACTTAACTGGTTGATTTAAGACCATTTCCCCCCTTTTCCCTCCCAACTTCTTTAGCTTGTTTTTCTTCTTTTTTTTTTGCCATGAAACTCATCTCAGGGTCCATGTCACCAAATCCTGTCCACCTTACATTTATAATGACTTACATCATTTCAATTCTAATCGCCACCTAAAATTCGCCTCAAACTAATCCATCTAAACACTGCTGCTAGATTAATCTTCCATAGTTGTTATTTTAATTATGTTATTCTCCTGTCCAAACCTCATGACTCTAAGAAAAAATTCAAACTCCTTAATTTGGTGTGTGAGACTCTTGCCAGTTTGGTCCCAACCCACTATTTTAAGCTTTGTATTATCATAGATGTAAAACTGAAAGGAACCCCATAGACCATCTTTCCCAGCTGATTTCCTCATTTTACAGATGAGGAAATGAGCTCTGGGAGATTGTTAACTTACCCAAGATCCCATCTGGAGTAAGTGTCACAGACTTAAGATTTGAGCTCAGATCCCATGACTCTACAGGTCACTTACTCTCTTTGCTGAATCTAACTGATTCTCATTTCCCATAGAAGAGAAATCCCTTTCTCCAATACATTTGGTCTTATTTCTTTAACATGCTCTCCTTATTTTTGTCTCAAAATCTGTTTCATACTTTTCTACAAACTTGATATTCTCTTCCAACCCACCTGTTTATAGCCATATATAACTAGCTTTTCCATGAAAGCTTCCTTGACCATCCTGCTTATAATGATTTTCTCTCCTAGAAATTCATAGCATTCCTTGTTGGGGTCACCATTTGGCACTTATTCATATAGTGCTTTGTGAAGTTTCTTGGGACTTTGTTTGCTGTAGTCTCTTTGTTCCCGTTTCAGAGGAAGAGATGGACTTTCTCCTTACAAAGACAATATTTTCTATTTGTGACCTTGGTTTAATCTCCTTTCTCCTTCACGGTTTACCCATGTCCATTAAGTTTCCCTCACCCCACCCCCAGAATGGTAAGCAATTTGAATTTACTATGTTCTCCTTGGTTCTACTTATTTCGCTTTTTATCAGTTCATGTAGATCTTTTCAGCTTTTTCAGAAATTATCCTGTTCATTATTTCTAATAGCACAATAGTATTCCATCACATCATGTACTACAGTTTGTTCAGCCATTCCTTAATTGATAGACATCCCCTCAGTTTCTAACTCTGCCATCACAAAAAGAGATGTTATAAATATTTTTGTACAAGTAGGTTCTTTCCCCTTTTATACTATCTGTTTGCCATACAGACCTAGTAGTGATATTACAGGATCAAAGCTTTATAGCTCTTTGGGCATAGTTTCAAATCTCCCTCCAGAATGTTTAGATCAGTTCACAACTCTACCAATAACGTATTCTTGTTCCAATTTTTGCTATATCCCCTTTAACATTTATTACTTTCTTTAACTGTAATATTGACCAATCTGATAGATATCACCCTACACATTAATCAATTTTCAATTCTCCCAACACATCTCTTATCTATCCCCTTTTGTCTTTTCACACTATAGTCATCCTATATTACTTTTTGCCTGGATTATTGCTATAGCCTCTTAATTGGTCTCCTTGTCAACAGCCTGTTCCCTTGCCATTCCATTCTTTGTAGAGCTCCTACGAGGTATTCCTTAAGCACATGTTCTGGGTGTCTTTGATATCTGTGCCCCACTTGTAAAAATTAAATTTAGTTTCTAATAATAAAAATATTATATTTTTTGAAGTTTATTAAGGATTATTAGAATTAAGAATACAAAGTATAAAACCACGTGCCCAAGGCTGATTAGCCAATTCAGAATCCCTGCCCTTAGCATACTCACTACATCTTACAATCTCTGAGTAGAGGAAGAGAGCTCTTGGGAGGCAGAGAGCCCGTTAAATACTAATTGTGATCTCACCCAGGTGGAGACTCAGGTGAGATTATAAGGAATTCTGGGAAGTACCAAGGACTTCTGGGGATTGAAGTCTGGGGTTCAAATCTCCATTTTTACACACTCAACCAGCTTGAAAGCAGCACCCTAGTGCCTCTAGGATAAAATGCAAAGTCTCTCTTTTGTATTTAAATCCCTTCAGTATCTTGATTTCAGTATCTTGATCCATACTGACTTCATATTACTCACTTTGGTCTAGCTAAACTGGCCTATTTGCCATATCCTATATCTGTGTCTTTGCACAGACTGTTCTCCGTTCTTGGAATTTTCTCCCTCCTCATCTCTGCCTCTAGCAATCCTTAGTTTTCTTCAAGGCTTAGTTCAAATGCCACCTTCTGAAAGAAGCCTTTTCTTTCTGATTCTTCAGTTGATGGCACTATTTCACAATTTGTGATTATTTTGGATATTTTGTGTTTACTTCCCATATTATATTTCTCTTTCCACCTAGCAGGATGTAAAATTCTCTGAGGGCAGGGACTGTTTCAGTTGAGAAGGAAGGAAGGAGGAACTGACATTTGTATGACACAATGCCTGAACTTAATGTTTTTTTAAATTAAGTTGTACAGAAATCCTTTTATTTATCTTCTACTCCCTAGCACACTCTGCACAGTAACTGTTTAAAACTTCTATTTTAAGCCTCTAACTTCACCCCCCAATCCCTCTCAGCACTGGACCTGCCTCCTCTTAGATCAAGAGATAATTTATTAAGAATTTATTATGTGCTAGGTACTTTGCTAAGTCATAATAATGAAAATAAGAGGATGAAAAAAAAGTTCATTTCCTCCAAGCATTGGTCTTCTTGCTTCAAATCTCTTTTTAGTCCATCCTTTATTCGGCTGTCAAATTGATCTTCCTAAAGTATAACTGACCATATCACCTCTGTTCAATAAATGCCAGTGATTCTCTTGTCATTTCCAGGATGCAATATAAAATTCTCTGTTTGGATTTTAACTATATTCCCAGCCTGACTCCTTCCTACTTTTCTAGGTTTCCTTCATCTTACTCTTCTCCCCATATTATACTGGCTTTTTCCTTGCTGTTCTCTTTCATTGAAACTCCAGGCATTTTCACTAGCCATTTCCCTTTTCTAAAGTTCTCTCCCTCTTTATCTCCACTTTCTAGCTTCCTTCATTCTCAAAGTTCCACCTTCTTTAAGAAGCTTTTGCCAGTCTTTTCCCATAATTTTAGTATCTTCCTTTTAAGACTACCCCTAATTTGTTTCATATATATATATCTGTACATAGTTGTTCACATATTGTCTCCTATATTAGACTGTGAACTCCTTAAGATCAGTGACTGTTTTTTTGCCTTTTCTGTGCACTTGGCAGTGAATGGCAGTCTACTAGGGGAAGACAAATCTTAGAGCTAAGCTAGATAGCATCAACATTTTCCTTTCAAAACACAGGGCAGTTCCAGGACAGACTTTTAATTTTGAATGGGCAGGTGTAGTGGTGGTGATGGACTACCAGAAACTGTTCGTGGTTGAAGATGACCCAGAAGCGAGATCTGTGACCATATGGTTCCAAAATGCCCTCCATTACATTATAAAAAGTTAATCTTTCCCTGTCATCATTTATTTCTCTCCAACCTCGGGATGCCTTGATCTTCTTTGCCACAGCTAATGTCCATGTACTTTTGATATCCTATCCCTTCCTATCTCCTCAGGGATCTTGCTACATAGATAATCCCTTCTCATTTTCGATCTCTTCCTTTCTGCTACTTCCTTCTTCTCTGCCTACTAAACAGGCTCAGATCTTCCTTATTCTTTAAAAATAAAAAGATCACACACAAACCACTTAGAACTTTCTTTCTTTTTCTTAACCACTTCACTTTCAAAAAATAGACTGCACACATTGTCTCAGCTTCCTCAGTATCTACCCCATCTTCAGTTCTTCTGACCTCTCTACTTGTTTCTCCCATGTCATCACTGAATTTCTAATTGCCAAGTCTAAAGCATTGTTCTCATAGAATCACTTTTAAAAAGTTACAAGGATCTTAGATATTGAGTCCAAGTAGATATATATGAAAGAACAAAAAAACTTGTCAGCTGCTCTCAGAAGTGATTATACAGCCTTTCCTTAAAGATAGCAAGGGAGGGGGAAGCCACCCCACTAGTTCATGAACTAACCCATTCCACTTTAGAATAGGTAATTTGGGGGGGGGAGATTTATATTTGCATCAGGTTAACTCTACCTTTATGCATAAAACTTCCACCTATTGCTTCTAGTTCTGCCCTCTGCACTTAAATACAGTTAGATTCCTGTTAAAGGCTTATCCTGCCTGAGCTAAACATCCTCCTGTTTATCAGTGATCTTCCTAAAAAAGATGTCCCAGACTGAACACAACATTTAAGATATAGTTTGACCAGGGCAGAAAATAGCAAGAATATTGACTCTCAGGGTTTGGACTCTCTTATTGAACCGGATCGATAATTTCATTGTGTAGGGAACTAACTCCTGGTGAACTCCTCTACCAGTGTAAATCAGGACTTTTTCTGAAATTTACAATTGCCTGGGACCCTGAGAGGTTTGCCCCTAGTGAATTGCCATTTATGTGTCAGAGCCTGATTGGAACCCAGGGCATCCTGCCTTTCCATTGTGCCTCTCCATTGTGAACACATACCTCTTAATATACCATAAAATTATATTAACTTTTTTGACTGCTGTGTTCCACTATTGATTCACTGCGTTTAAAAAACATTAAAAAGCCTATATCTTTTTCTTAACCAACTTTCTTCTAACACAACACTTTCTCAGTCTTACACTTGGGGGAGAAATTTTTTTTAACCTTCATATAAGGGTTACATTTATCTTTATTAAATTTCATTTGAGATACAGCATGTAGTTGGGAAAATCTGGGTTCTAGTTTTACCTCTGACATATTCTAGCTTTATTACAGGAAATAAGTCACTCAGTCTCAGTGATCCAGGCAACTCTCTAAGATTGTAAATGGCAAGTGACCTTGTCTTATTCTTCGTATATTTTATCTTCCATTCAAATGACTTTTTGTTCTTGTTCTCCTCTCTCCTGCCTTTGTGCCTCCACTAGGGGCATGCCCCATGCCTGGAAGACCTTCACTTTCTAACTCTACCTGCTGACATCTACCCATTGTCTATGATCCTGAGTCATAGGAAATCTTCCTTATTTTTCCCATTCAGTAAATGAAAATAAAATATCTGCTCTCTCCTTAACTCTGTTGTGTTTAACTTCTCTACACAACACTCTTTTCTGAGTTTTATTATAATTTGTGCATTTCTTATTCCTCCTACTAGATTATAAACTCTTTGGAGATAATGGCTGTGTTGGGTTTAATCAATGTAGCCCCAAGACCCAATTCAGTTTTGTACACAGGTGCTTAATAACTACTGAAATGAAATGTTATTTAATTTTTTGCATTATCATCCTTTTCACATATGCTACCTTGTCCCTGTAACTGGAATATTAATACCTCAAAATCAGGGCCCCTATGTTCATCTTCGTACTCCCGTCTACAGTTTAGGACAGTGCCATACTCAAAGAATAGATACTTGACATAGTTCTTGAAAAGAACAGAAGTTAATAGCACCTGTCTTTTATCCCTCTACAACTACACATGAATTGTTTTTAATTCTTTCATCTAGGTTTGCAAGCCAGGATTCTAATGACAAAATGGTCAGTATAAATTAATCAAAAGCATTATGAGCATATAACATATGACATCTATTCTCTTCCACCCTAAATTGCTTTAAATTTTAACTCCTTCCAACTTCAATCTAATTTCCTTAATTTTAAAGTATTTAATTTAGCTTAATCAGTGTATCTCTCCATTAGCACAAATTAAAACACTGTACCTTCCCTTGCCTGAGACTTCATGAACATACGAGTTTAGCCTCTGTGAATAACTCTGATCTACTAAACCAAAGCAGAGTCATATGACAAATGTCTGTTAAACTTATTTTCCGTTTACCTACTTTGATTTAAGTTGGAGACCTTTCTATTTTCTCATAGGCATGCCTCAAAATGATCTTTAAAATGGGAAAGATGGTTTGGAATTCATTGAATATCTGGTTTCAAAGAGACTCCTTGACTATTTATATCTTTTTAGATACTGGTATTATAATGAAGAGGGAGTGTGTGATTTAAAGGGATGGATATATGATTTCATCAGTATTGGGAACTCACAGTGAGATAAAGGAAATCCTTTTACCATTATAGATTGACAACTCTTCTCTAATTTATTACTAGGGATTTGTTTGGGAACTCTGAAAAGTTGTGACTCATGACTTATCCAGGGTCATGTAGCTAGTATGTATCAGAGGAGGCTGACCCTACACCGCTGTCTGTGTTGTACTGCATGTTTATTTATTTGGTTAAATATTTTCCAATTACATTTTAATTTGGTTCAGCTGTAGGCCCCCCCTCCCCGCACTAAACTGTTACCCCTCACTCTATAGCAATAAATGGCAAAAATAAAACACATTTATGTTTTTTTCCTGTGTTTAGTATGTCCGTCTGCTGTTCTGCCAGAGTTGACTGAGAGACTTTTTGTAACATCTGCAATTAAGACATTTTAAACAGTAATTAATCAGTGTAGTAACTCTCAGAATTACTCATCAATAGGAAGATACCAGATAATAAAACCACTTAGCACCAATGCTTGCTTCCCTATTGAGCCACTCTTTGACTCTTTGCTTTTCTTTTTTGCCTTGACACTAGGGCTACATTCTGACTGTCCTGTGAGCACATGGAATTTTGCATAAACTCCCACTTACCTGTCAGACTTGATACATCACATCTAATGGATGTCAAGTCATTTTCTCTCCTTTCCTCAAACTTGAACACCCACTTTCCTCCTCTTCAACTTTTTCTTTTGAGCTTACTGAGGTTTCTTTCCTCTTCATAACAGTGAAAAGAAGCAGTAAGTAATGTTTGGTTGCCTGCCACAGCACTTGTACAAGCTTAAAACAGTATATTTCTTTATATATAATCAGTGTTTGGTGATACATAAATAGTATAATAATCCCCTATATGGACAAAAGGTCTCAATTGATCTCCACAATACCCAGCTAAAAGTTCTCTTTCCTTCCTTAGATTTTTCTTGGAGTAGTGGCTGAAATGATCCTTTGTCCTTATTATCTTATTCCTTGTATCATGCTCTTTTGTAAAATTCTTAGCATCTGTGTTGTACAACAATTCCCTACCTCCACCCTATCTCCCCTATCTCCTCAGTATATAGTACCCTTCTATTTGGCTCATACAATAAAAATTGGTCAGTCGGTTGGTCTTAAAGGGGGGGGGGGGGGCAATCATCTCTTTGACAGCAATCCTAAGAAGAAACTGCCTTAGCAGCCAGGCAGGTTCTGATCTAACTGGATATAGTGACTAGAATTTTCCTTCTTTGTTCCTACTTCACAAAAGTTCAAATGACAGCAATTATTTTTTCATACTATTAGAAGCTTGTAAAAAAATGAAGTGAAGAAAAGAAATGGAAACACATGCTATGATACACAGAAATTTTTTAACTACTTACAAATTTGTATCCCACTGTCAGAAGAAAGGATGAAACACTGCTAAAAGACACAGGCAAGTAGAAGCCAACAAGCCAAGCATTGTTGCTTTTCAAAATCATTTCATTTGATCCTCACAACCACTCTGGGAAGCTGGTACTACTGGTACTGGTACTGGTACTACTAGTACTACTACTACTAGTAGTACTACTACTACTACTTACAGCTGAAGAAGCTAAAATAAGCAGAAATTATTTAACTTGTTCAAAGTTCTGTCACTAGTGTCTGAGGTAGTATTTGAATCCAGGTCATCCTTTCTAGACCCAGAACTTTAGGCACTTTACCACTTAGCTGCCATAGAGAGGTTGCCTTAGGGCAGCACCAATGTATGATTTTACTGTACATGGGATCAGGGTTTTATCATATTCCTTTTGTTGAGGCTGATATACCATCTCCCTTCAGTTGATGAGGAAACACAGTCTATATAAAAGTAAGATAAAAGGCCTCTTGTCTTAACTTTTGGAAATAGTTTCTCAGTTGGGAGAGCTTAAATGCATACAATATTAAAAATATTCAAGTTTTCTGCAGCTTAATCTGAATGCTAATAATTAAGAAACCCAAAGTAAAGGAAATGAGACGGATTAACCTAATTCTTAAGAAATGCTTCCTTTCTTCAGCAGATAAGATTCTACTTCATTTCCATTAATATATCAAGAATTCTTTCTAAATTCTTTGAGTTTTTTCTTCTAAAAACGAGAAAAGTGTTTATGTGCCCACACTGTTAATAAAAGAGTGACATTATGAGTCTCAAAAAACAAAAAGAAACACCCTTGGTTGGTAAACTCAAAGGAAGAGACTTCACTGTTGTTCATCTTTGTATTCCCTATCTCTTGCTTGGTCTTAAATGCCTTCCTTTCCCATAGATCTGACAGGTATACTATTCTATGTTCACCTAATTTATTTATGATTTCACTCTTTATATTTAAGTCATTAACTAGACAGGGTAAGTATTGAATGAACAAATTGAGAGGTTGTTATGTGCTCAAGGTTATGTAGTTAATAACTAGCAAGATAGACTGACCTTACAAAAGATTATCCTAGGGAATTTAAGTTATTTTAAATTTTCAATTGAACTCTACTTCTGGCCTAGTTATACTAGTAACATTTGTGAGATATCAATTAGATGATCTGTCTTAATTTTATAACCACAGAAATATGGAGACAAAAATACCTGCCCTTCCTACCCTATAGGAATGATAAATAGAAAAATTAAAAAGAAATTGGAAGAATACTATGAAGTTTAAAGTGATATTATTTGTAGGTGAATATGTGATAAACTTGTCATTGAATCAGAGAGATTCATTACCTACTATGGTAAATAGGTTGGCCAGCTACAGTATGGTAATATTTGTTGAGTTAGTATTTGTTAATGAGATTTTAGGTATCTTGAAGGTAGTGCTTTCTACATTACTGGCAACACTTTACAGATTCTGTAAAATGATCAACTCATGCTCTCAAAACCATTTTATTGGTTGTACTTGGCTTTATGTTGAATTTCTTCAAGTTTTACAATTGCTTTCAGCTACTTTTTCAGAATTTTGATTTGTATGAGATATTTTTTTCCTTGCATAATAGGATTTTGTGACATTTCTTCCTAGGAAGGTTACTTTATTCACTGTGTAAAAGTTAAATTAGTCTCTAGTAATAAAAGTACTATATTTTATGAGGTTTATTAAATATTATTAGAAATCAAGGATACAAAATAATACCCCACGAGCCTAGGGCTGATTAGCCCATTCACAGCCTACTTACTATATGTTGAAATGTCCGAGTAGAGAGAGAGTGTAGAGGAAGAGAGCCCGTTAAATACTAAATTGTGATCTCGCCCAGGTGGAGACTCAGTGAGATTATAGGGAATTCTAGGAAGTACCAAGGACTTCTGGGGATTGAAGTCTGGGGTTCAAATCTCCATTTTTACAACTGATTGATTCATTCCACAAGTGTTTCTTGAGGATTATTGTGTAAAGCCTTATGTTAAATAGTCTAGAGTGGTGGTATCAAAATTAAATAGATAGACTAGAGGATGGCAGAACTAAATGGTACCTAGGGAGGGATGTGTGGTGACTTAAAAAACGATATAATAACATTATGTTGTATTTTATTTTGTTAAATATTTTCCAATTATATTTTAACCTCATTCAGGGACATGTTTGACACTTCTGCACTAGATAATCCTGCACTAGATAATCCAGAGAAGACTATTCCTACTTTTATTGACTTTACATGATGTAGAGCAGATTGAACATGTATGCAAATGCCTATAAAAACAAAATAATATCATAAATGCCACATAAGATGGATAAGCAGAGTGCCTTTGAATCCAAAGCTTAGAGTGTACAGAATTCATTTCATAGAGAAAATTCTTTTTGAACTGTAGTTAGAATGACCAAATTTCTAAAGGTAGTTTTCTTGGTATGCCTATGGAGGAGAGGGCAATTCATGCAAAAGGAATAATGACTAATGATATCATTCAAGTTAGCAGAAATGATGACATTTATATCTTAAAGTTGGATTAGAATTAGTTTGCTCTCGGGTTAGATGTGATCTCAGAGAACAAGTCCCTAATATTAAATATGAATCTCCTCTAGATGATGGTCTTATGAGCCATGCTAAGGAGTTTTCAGACTTTATAGACTGTTGAGATCCATTGAATGGTTTTGAGCCAGATGATTTCATCCAAGCTAATTGGAAAGTTTACTTGGTTACAGTATAAGGGCCAAATTGGAGTGGGCATTTAATAAAGGTATAATTCCAGTGAAATTTTGAAATAGTTGAAGCAGACATAATATAGTAGCAATAAAAGGAAATGAGGAATTCGATATTAATAAGTTCCACATATTTTTTTTTATCAGAACACAGAATTGTATTAGCCAATAATTGTTTGGGTTTGTTGTTTTGGCACCATTGTATTTTTTTTTATAAACCCTTACCTTCCATCTTGGAGTCAATATTGTGTATTGGCTCCAAGGCAGAAGAGTGGTAAGGGCTAGGCAATGGGGGTCAAGTGACTTGCCCAGGGTCACACAGCTGGGAAGTGTCTGAGGCCAGATTGAACCTAGGACCTCCTGTCTCTAGGCCTGGTTCTCAATCTACTTAGCTACCCAGCTGCCCCCTTGTTGCAGCATTGTATTTTTATCATAGTAATCACTTTTAAAAACAATGCTTTCAAAAATAATTCATTCAAATTACCTAGGAAAATAAGAAACTTGCTAGTTTGAGTTATAATTATTATTTTTATACCTTACATTAGACTCAGGTATATTTAAGATGGAGATAGACAGGGAGAGGAAGAAAAAGGAGGTAAGTAGTTTGGATAATTTGATGCTTTGCTCAGATTTTCCTTTCATGACTCTTCCAAGCTAAGACTGCTGCAATTAGCTGAAACAAGTAGCAGCTGATTGCATTGATGCTTTGACCCTAGGGTATTTGAGAGAACTAAATAATAGAAATGGGCCTGGTACATCTAAGATAAGTGAAGTCTAGTTGTATTGAGAGGTAAAATTTGTAAGAGCAAGTGGAATAAAGACAAAAGTAGTATGTTAGTATTGGGGCCCAGATCCTCTCCATTCATGTTGTTGAAGGGATTTTTTTTTTTTTGGTCAGTTGAGGGTCTGCATTCTTGCCACTCTAGGCTCACAGGTTATGCAATGGAAAATTAAAGAAGTAAACAGGAATGACATCTGGTGAATTCTAGTATAGACTCGTCTATTTCACTTAGACCATCTGATATTACTTTTAATTTATTTTGCATAGTGGCAGGTAACAGATATAAAATGTCTGTATGTGTATATGTCATGCTAATACACTGTAATTGTAGGAATTAATTTTAAGAACTTCTGATCTCCTGGACTAGTGATTTAGCTATCATACCAGAGCACAAATAACAACAGGATATTACTAAGGAGAAACATGTGATGGGGTTGAATTTGTTTTAAGACTCTTTGAAACTCTTAAGTCTTTGACCAGAATTAAAAGTTTACCTAAGCAGGAAGGCTCAAAAAAGGTACTCGGTGCATAAGAAAATTACCTGAGAGCAGCTGGGTAGCTCAGTGGATTGAGAGCCAGTCCTAGAGGCGAGAGGTCCTGGGTTCAAATCTGGCCTCAGACACTTCCCAGCTGTGTGACCCTGGGCAAGTCACTTGACCCCCATTGCCTAGCCCTTACCACTCTTCTGCCTTGGAGCCAATACACAGTATTGATTCCAAGATAGAAGGTAAAGATTTAAAAAAAGAAAATTAGCCAAGATAGGTAGGATCCGGTGGGCAATATAGGTCTAAGCAAGAGAGTCTACGGGTGTGGGTGAAGGTCAGTAAGGAAACAAAAATAGTACCAATCAGCAGAAAACATCATAAAAACATTTTGATCCTAAGGAAAGAGTGATGCTTTTTGTCTTCCTTTATACTCAAGTGTTCAAAGTCCCATTGGTATGTAAAGTCATAAAAGATTCTATAGGTACAATTTACTCCTGTTAATTCAGGGTAGGGAGCTTTTTCTACAATTGTATTTTTAAAAGAGCATGCCCTTTTTTACAAAAATAGTTCATTGGAGAAAAGTTTTCTACATAGACAAAATTTTAAAAAATTTAATAGCAAATGTTGTTTTCACCTCTGTTCCCCCAAAAGACTTCCCTTATAACAAAGAATAAGAGAGAGGAACAGCTCAACAAAACTAACCAACACAACGATCACATACAATGTCCCATATCCATTTCTACAAAGAAGTGAGATAGATGCATTTTCTGCCTTCTTTTATATGAATCAAGGGTAGTCGTTATATTACACTACCACAGACTCAGAATTTCACATTTAGAGGGAACCTCAATGGAAATTGGGGACAGCCATTTATTAAGACCTATTATATGCCAACCATTTGTGCTAAGACCTTTTACAAACCTTGTTTGATCCTCACAACAATATTTTGTGGTAAGTGCAATTATTTCCATTTTACAGATGAGGAAACTGAGACAAATAGAAGTTAAGTGATTTGCCTAAAGTTATACCACTAGTAAGCTAAGAAGTATCTGAGGCTGGATTTGAATTCAAAGTCTATTATTGGTATGTCTGTCACATGTGAGGAACAGCAAAAAAATATGGCTCATCAGTAGACTGTAAGGAAGTGAACAATGATACAAACTGGTAATTTGGGGAAGAAGTGCAGGTCTAGTGGGAAAGATATATTAACCATGAATTTCTGGTTGAAATTCAAGGTAGAGTTCAGGTAAGAATTTAGAGATGAGTTTATAGGTAGTCATCCGTATAAAGATTATTACTAAACTCTTGGAAACAGATGAGTTCCCCTAATGGAAAGGACAGGAAAAGATAGAATCTTAAGGGACACTCATTTTGTTGGGAGATATATGATAATCCAGCACAGAAACTTATTAATGGTCAGGTAAATGGAAGAATATTGAGAGAGCAATGCCATAATAAGCCCAGGGAAAATATTATATAGGAGGAAGAGGTGATCAACAGTGTAAAAAATGACAGAGAAGATAAAAAAGATAATCAGATCTGGCAGTTAGGAGATTATTGGTTTCCTCTATGAGAGAAGTTTTATGGGAATTTTGGGGTCAGAAGTCACCTTGCCTAGGGTTAACAAAAGAATCAGAGTGTAAGATTCATCTAAACTGTAAAGGATACTTTTAGTGTTGTAACCTAAACTATATTAGTTGTTTTTCACCATGGAATATCCCAAATAAAAAATACCCAAGTCAGCTGGAAATTTATGGTGATTTAATTAACATAGTGGAAAGAAATTAAGAAGGGAGAAGGAGAGGTTGTAGGATTTCTCCTGCCTGGCTTGTGCCAGGGGCGGAAGATTAGAGGCTTTAGGAAGATAAGGTTTTGGAGAGTAAAGGAGGAAGGAATCAGCCTGAACTCCAAGAGGGCTCAGCCAAGATGCCTGAACCTGAATTAGCTTAAGGGCAAACTCACTGCCCAGACACTTAGCTGCCACCATGCCAAGATGTCGGAACACTTAGCACGCTGCCTGCCAGAGCCACATCTCCGAGGAAAGAGACAGAGGAACGGAAGCCCCGTGGGAAAAAAAAAATCTAGACGATTTTACTTCCCTTTCCTGTGTCTCCTCTGTACCAATCGTCGCCTAAGCTTGACTAAGGATAGCCCAGGGGTCTGTCAGCTGTTTCTGATTTGTCAATTTCTCTATCAAAGGCCATCCTCCTAAACATTCAGTCTTCAAGCATGGTTACAAATATTCCCAATTTTGTTAGACAAAGTAGGGTGGAATAATGCAAAGGAGAGATCATTCATTCAACAAGAATTTGATACAGGGAGGATACTATACTAGGCACAGCTCTGGTGATATAAAACCAAAAATGAGATAGTCCTTTCAAGGAGCTTACTTTTTTTCAGAAGTGGCAGTATGTATGAGTATGTGCATATTGTATACAAAGTCAAGAGTATAATTTTGGTGGGGAGAAGGAAGGAGATCATTAAGGCCTTGTGTAGAAGAAACCATATGAAAGAACTTGGGATTCTTAAAGGTGGAGATGAGGCAAGGGAGGGATATTTGTAAGAATTTAAATTTAGGTTTTTTGCTAAGTATGAGGATTCTAAAGTAATATTGTGGTAGCCAATTTAAAAATATTACAGCTTAAGTCAAAATGACTTTTAGCAGCTTTATTTACTTAGAGGTGGAAAGAGTGAAAATGAAAAAATGTAGCTAAAGAGACAAAGTACTGGAAACTACAAAAATACCCTAAGTTTAATCCTAATATCTCCAGACCACAAATGTGAATCTGAAAGTGAATGTCATGAGAATCCAAAGTCCTAATTAGGAAGGCAAAATCTGAAGAGCCAGGAGATGCTGCAGTATGTGCCCAGAACCTTCAGTGCACACAAGGCTAAGACCACCAAGAATCTTACCAAAACTCACACTGAAGGGAGTGTCCCACCAAAGCGCCAATGAGCAGAGAGGGTCTCCTCACCAAAGAACCAAGAAAGGAATCATTCCACTCACCACAAGCTGATGCAGAATTCAGGGCGTGTCTTCTCCAGTCCAGCTCACTGGCTCAGAGAGAGTGAATCATTCCTCAGACTGGCCTTTTTAAAGCATATTTCTCTCTTAAAGTCACTTCCTGTTGCTCCCCCACTTTATGGGAACTGATCACAATCTTTCAATTTTGTCTAGCACTACCCATGGGGTTGGCAGTGGCCTCTGGAGTTGTCACCCACTCTAGCAAGTGACTTGTGAACTCTCATACTTAGTAACTGGTAAGGTACTAAGTAGGGGTACTTAAGTTACTGATTGATTAACTTAAAAGTTGCTGATTGATAGACAAAAAGAGTTTGATTCAGTCATCACACATTTCAGGTATGATGGGACAGCATGTAAAAAGGTATAATGAAAATCCAAATGATGGTGGTATGTTGTGTTTGAAAAATGGCAAAAAAAAAAGATTAATGTGGCTGAATTGCAGAGAGTAGGAAAAAGAGTAATAATAGAATAATCCTGGAAAGTTAATAATTTGATCCTGTTGGTAATAGGGACTTGCGTTCCAGGAAGATCTCTTTGACAGCCATGTAGAGGATGGATCAGAGAGGAGAACAGTCTAACTTAGTCTAGCCGTAAATGACAATGAGATCTTCAACTTGAGTAGTGGCTATGTCAGTGGAAAATCAATTGTATATATGAGCTGAAGAATGAAGAATTGAGAATGATTGAGGTTTCAAATCTTTTAGACCTGGCTTATTGGAAGAATGGTGGTGTCTTTGGAAAGATTCAGAGTTTCATGAGAAATTCAAAAAAATTGGAAGGGAAATTTTAAAAAAAGATCATTGAAGATTTTACAAAGATGATGATAAATTAATTCTTGAATGTATCTGATTATATGTATGAAATGTAATCAATTTGTTGACTTGTTTATATACTAAATTATAAAAAAATTTAACCGTGTGTATATGCCTGTATGTCTGTTTATATAATAGTACTCATTGCAGACAATGCAGTAACTTCACAAAATATAAAAAGGAAAAGAAAGCAAATTTGTTCATTACTGTAACTTATAATGAAATGAACATATCCAATTCATTTTTAGCTTGATAAGTTTTAAAATATTTCTGGCAAACAATGTAACAGTTTAGTGATGAGGTTTTTTACTTTCTCACACCCAAAATGTCTTGGGAAGTTTGAGTTATTAAGGGACCACAGCTTCCCTCTTTTTGAAAAGCCCTGTATAATTTTCACCTATGGATTGAACAATTCCCAAAAATGTATATGTATATTTTAGAAGAATGAAAGTTGTATTTAAAAGATTAAACTTTCTTAGCATTTTTAAAGTATCGTTAGTTTTCACATGTAGTTTGCTACATGTAGCAAAGAGATCACTGGAGATCCCATTGTTGAGTATAAATCCCAGGAATGTCAAAGACATGTTTCTAGCAGCACTTTTTGTTGTAGCAAAATAAAAAGAGGGAGAGAGTAGTACTCATTGATTGGAAAATGAATGAAAAAATTTTGGTATATTAATTTATAAAATAATTAATTTATAAAGATCCTTAAATGCCAAATGGAGAATTTTATTCTTGATCCTGAAAGTATAGGGAGACAGTAGAGTAGGGAGGGTTAATTAATTGTGATGACCCTTGGCTTTCCATCCCATTGTTCACCAGAAACTGTTCTTTCTCCAACCCAGAAAACAGATGATGGCATATTCCCCCCTTTCAATTAAGAGTATAGTAGGGATCTTTGGGTTGGGATGTTGAGATGCTGATAGAGGTACAGAAAATTTTGTTTTAAATGCCATATAATTTAGATAAAGCTATGAAGGCTACAGATGTTGAATATTGTACATCTTTTCAGACTTTTTCAAAGTATTGGTCAGTTATGCTGATTCCTCCATTTTTGTTTTTATTTTCTTAAACAATGCTATTTGTAATATGAGATAACTCTGGAGAAACTAGGGGTTACCATAGTGTGATGATGCAAAAGAAAAAAAAGAAAACAAACCATTATCTTTTAAAAAAGCATATAATGAAATGTAAAATTTCTACACATAAACATACAGTATGTATCATGTCATTTCTCTTGCTTATCTTGTAACTACTCCAAATCAAATCAGAAAACATTTTTTATCATTTATAAGTGCCATACATTATTACACACTGAGATAGAAAGGCAAAAACAGTTCACAGTCCAAAAGGGGAAACAACACATACATAACTACATTATGTAAAAGAGTAAATGGGGGTTAATCTCTAAAGGGAAGGCAGTAGCAGATAGGATAACCAGGAAAGATCTCCTGCAGATGATGGGTCTTGAGATGAACCTTAAATGAAACCATAGCAAGATTCAGAAGTGAGAAGGGGACATATTCCAAACATGAGGGATATCCAGTGCAAGGCTACAGAAGAAGATGGAGAATGCCCTGTCCATGAAACAACAAGTAGGTCTCATGTGTCTTTTAGAATGCATGGAGACAATCAAAGTAGAAAACGATTGTAAAGGTGGAGAAGGGCTAATTTATAAAGATCTTTAAATGCCAAATAGAGAATTTTATTCTTGATCCTGGAGTTAATAGGGAGTCAGTAGAGTAGGGAGGGTTGACATGTTCTGATCTACATTTTAAAGAAATTATGTTGGTAGCTGAGTGGAGGATCAATGGAATGGGGTGAGAATTGAGCAAGAAAACCAAACAAAAGGCCATTGTAGTACTCAGCTAAAGTGATGAGGTCTTGAATGAGGGTGGTAGTTATCTACATGGAGAGAAGAGGGGAAGGGTATTCAAAAGTTGTTATAAATGTAGAAATAATGATATTTGACAACAGATTGAATATATGGAATGAATGCAAAATCAAAGGAAACCTCAAGGTTTCTCTTTAATGACTGGTGATGCGGTTTTTCCCTCAGTGTTGAGGGAGACTTGGAAAAGATTTGCCAGAGAAAGATATTGAGTTCTATTTTAGATATGTTGAGTTCAAGACACCAGAAACATTGAATTTGTGATATATAAAAAGCAGTTGCAGCTTAGGAAAAAGATTAGAGCGAGATATATAGATCGGAGAATTATTTGCATAAAGATTATCATTAAATCCATAACAGCTGATGAAATTACTAAGTAAGATAATAAAGGGCAAAAAGAGAAGGTCTCAGGACAGAATCAATGAAGGAATAGATCAGAGGAGAAACAGAAGAAATTGATATTATGAAAATGGAGAGAAGAGAGAACGAGTATACTGAATGAGAGAATGGGTCTCATGCTTCAGACTGGTCATGAAGGATAAGGACTGAGAAAAGGTCTTATAGAATGAATCATTGGTAACCTTGGAGAAAGAAGTTCAGTTGAATGATGTTTAAAGTTTCATTGAAATTGCTTGATGGCTGATTCTGAGAACTCATCTGTAGCTTATTTGGACCTTAGATCTAGAGCTGAAAGAGCTAAAAATAGTAGAGATCATTTAGTTCACACCCCTTTATTGGAGGAGAGGGGTTTGAGAGTAAAGAAAAGCAATTGTTTATTTCATTTCATAATGAGGAAGGCTTGCCTGGGTGCAAATACAGAGTTATATAGATTCCCAACTCAAGATCCCCCCTCCCTCCTCTGTCCGGCCCCCTCATCTGGGGGCCAAGACTCACAATCTAATAATGTGGATTCTACCCCAATCATGAACACTGTGTTCAGAATGGCGAACAAATATAAAACAACATGGATACACCCACGATCAAAACAGTGGCATCTCATTGATTACATCATTGTACGCTGGCGAGACATCAAGGATGTACAGATCACCAGAGCCATGAGAGGAGCTGAATGCTGGACAGACCACCAATTGGTTAGAGGGACTCTTCAAATGCACATTGCGCCTCGCCATCCAAAACATTTTACAATGTGAGTCATCTTAGAGATCCATCTTATTTGCAAGCATTCCAGTCCTGCCTGGACGACAAGCTGTCTGCCAAGGGACCACTCACTGGAAGCTCCACCGAGAAATGGAACCAGTTCAGAGACACAGTGAAGGAAACATCAAAGGCAGTCCTAGGCCCCAATCAACGCAACCACCAGGACTGGTTCGACGAGAACAACACTGCTATTGAAGACCTATTGAGAAAAAGGAACAAAGCCTTTATGGAGTGGCAAAATAACCCAAACTCGGCTCCTAAAAAGGACAGATTCAAGTCTCTCCAAGCCATGGCGCAGCGTGAGATCAGGAAGATGCAAGACAGATGGTGGGGGAAAAAGGCAGAAGAAATCCAGTGTTTCTCTGATACGAAAAACTACAAACAATTTTTCAGTGCCCTCAAGACTGTCTATGGGCCATTAAAACCCACCACCACTCCCTTGCTATCCTCTGACGGTGACACTCTCATAAAAGATAAAAAAGGCATCGGCAACAGGTGGAAAGAACACTTCAGTCAGCTTCTCAACCGACCCTCTTCAGTCGACCAAAGCGCCCTTGACCAGATCCCCCAAAACCACACCATTGAACAACTTGATGTCCCTCCTTCAATAGAGGAAGTCCAAAAAGCCATTAAACAAATGAGTGCAGGCAAGGCACCTGGTAAAGACGGGATTTCAACCAAGGTGTACAAGGCCTTAAATGGGAAGGTGCTCCAGGCATTCCACATAGTGCTAACCAGCATATGGGAAGAGGAAGACATGCCCCCAGAACTCAGAGATGCCTCCATTGTAGCCCTATACAAAAACAAAGGCTCACGAGCAGCCTGTGACAACTACAGAGGCATCTCACTATTCTCCACTGCTGGAAAGATCCTCGCCCGTGTTATACTCAACAGACTCCTGTCATCTGTTTCTGAGCAGAACCTGCCTGAATCACAATGTGGCTTCCGACCAGATCGCCGCACCATCGACATGGTCTTCAAAGTGAGGCAAATGCAGGGAAAATGCCTTGAGCAGAACCTGAGTCTCTACATTGTCTTCATAGACCCAACAAAGGCGTTCGACACAGTGAACAGGGATGCATTGTGGGTGATCCTCAGCAAGCTCGGTTGCCCAGCAAAATTTGTCAAACTGATCCAGCTCTTTCATGTTGACATGACAGGGGAAGTCCTATTTGGTGGAGAGACTTCTGATCGCTTCAACATCTTCAATGGCGTGAAACAAAGCTGTGTCCTCGCTCCAGTACTATTCAACCTATACTTCACCCAAGTATTTCGACATGCAGTGATGGATCTAGACCTGGGCATCTACATCAAATACCGACTGGATGGCTCACTGTTCGACCTTCGCCGCTTGACTGCAAAAACAAAGATAACAGAGAGACTCATCCTGCAAGCTCTCTTTGCAGATGACTGTGCTCTCATGGCCCACCAAGAAAATCACCTCCAAACCATGGTGGACAGGTTCTCTACCACAACAAAACTGTTTGGCCTGACTATAAGACTCAGCAAAACAGAGGTGCTGTTCCAACCTGCACCAGGGAGGCCAACTAACCAGCCATGCATTACAATCGACAGCATGCGGCTTTCTAACGTCAACACTTTCAAGTACCTGGGCGGCACCATCGCCAACGACGGGTCCCTACACCATGAGATTAATGCCAGGATCCATAAGGCCAGCCAGGCACTCGGGTGGCTGCGCTCCAAAGTCCTCCAACACAGAGGTGTAAGCACTGCGACGAAGCTCAAAGTGTATAACGCAGTGGTCCTCAGCTCGCTCCTGTATGGTTGCGAGACATGGACACTACCGGAAGCACATGAAACAGCTGGAGCAATTCCACTAACGCTCCCTCCAGTCAATCATGAGGATCCGATGGCAGGACTGAATCACCAACCAGGAAGTCCTCGACAGAGCCAACTCCACCAGCATCGAAGTCCTGGTCCTCAAAACCCAGTCTGGACACATCATTCGCATGGACCCACAGCGAATACCAAGACAGGTATTCTAGGGTGAACTGTCAGCTGGACTCAGGAAACAAGGCCGACCAAAGAAAAGATTCAAGGATCAGCTAAAGTCCAACTTGAAGTGGGCTGGCATTACACCAAAGCAACTAGAACTCGCTGCCTCTGACAGAAGCAGCTGGCAAACCCACATTAACCATGCCTCCACCACCTTTGAAGATGAGTGACGTCGACCTCTTGCCGCTGCGCGTGAACGCCGACACCAGGCCACAACCGCACCTCCTTTAACAACTGGCGTCCCATGCCCCATGTGCCACAAACTCTGCGCCTCAGTCTTTGGACTTCAAAGCCACATGAGGGTACACCGTAGATGAAACTGCACAAAGACAATCGTCATTCTCGGTCACCGAGAGACTACCACTACCAAGTGGAAAAGAAATCTCCATTGCATTTTGTTGTCTGTAGGTTGAGGGATGGGGTGTAAACTAAGAATGAAGAATAGTAAAAGTATCATTAAACTTATGGTTTTAAAAAAATACTAATTATTAAGAAAACTAGTTTGTGTGTGTGTGTAATTAGAATTGGAAAATATGAATGGTTAGGCATGCAGTGATAAAAAAGGAAGGGGAAAACATTTATTAAGTGCAGGCACTATACTAAGCACCTTACAAATATCTTATTTTATTCTCACACCAACCTCCAGAAGTCTGTGTTAATATGATCCTTATTTTCAGTTTTGGAAACTTGAGACAGACAAAGGTTAAGTGTCTTGTATAGGAGCACAAAGCTAGTAAGTGTCTGAGGTAGAATTTGATTTCAGGTCATCCTAACTTCAGGTCCAAAACTATCCACTTATCCGCCTGTCTATCTCTAGGGATAAAAATATTCCCTCCTAGTGTTTTTCAGTAAGATCACAGTGGTGTCACAACTGAAAGTCTGCATCATGCAACTGTATGGACTACCAATGAATTTATAGTTCTTTTGCACATTAAAAATGTATTATTGTGTTCTCAAGCTTATCATATCCAAAAATATAACTTATTATCTTCCCTTCTAAGGTATTCACCAGGATTTGTTGAACAGAATCTAATTCTTATCAGCAGTGTTCTTCACAACCCTTGAAAGTTAGAATAGTGTCAGGTTATATGGTCTTGATTCTGAGGAAAAAATGTTCAACTTTTATTCCATGAGCTATAGGAAATTGCTGAAATGTTCGAGTGTTTTTTTTTTGTTTGTTTGCTTTAATGTTCAAGTTTTTTAATGAATGTCTTTTATTTTTTTATGTCACCAGAATTTCTCCCAGTATCTTTTCCTCTATCCCCATCTATCTAATATTACAAATAATATTTTTTAAAGAAAAAGAAGGTGAGGGAACAAAATCAACAATAATACATTTTTTAAAACCCAGAAAAATAAATGCAGCATGCCATCTTGGTACATTTCCCATCTCTAAAGAAGTGGGATGGGGAGATTTTCTTAGTTCTTTTCTTGGAGACTGCTTGTTTTTTGTAATTTTGCAATATCTTCTCTTTACTTTCTTTTTACATTATTGTAAGTCCTCTATTGTACATAGTCATAATACATTTTTCTTGATTCAGTTTACTTCATTCTGTATTAGTTCACATAGATTTTTCTGTTCCTTTTATTTGTCACTTTTTATATAGCATGATGATAATCCATTGCATTCATGTACCATAATTTGTTAAGCCATTCCCCATTCAGTAGGCATTTACTTTGTGTCTAATTTTTTGCTATCACAAAAAGTGCTTCTTTAAATATTTGGTGCTTACGAGGACCTTGGTTTTTTTTTTTTAATCAATGACCTCCTTCAGGTTAATGCATAATAATAGAATCTGAGTCAGAAGATAGAGATTTTCATCATTTTATTTACATAATTTTTAATACTACTTTTCAAAATTGTTGTATGCTTTACTAGCAATGTACTAGTGTTAACCACAGTCTTCCAACACTGACTTTTCCTTTTACCATCTTTTCCAATTTGCTTGATCTCAGGGTTATTTTGATTTAATTTTTCATATTATTATTGATTTGGAGCATTTCTTAAAGCTAGAGAAAAAGACAATATTCTAGAAGAAGGCAAAGAAGATGAGGATTAAAAAAAGGCCATGGAATTTATAATTTTAGGTCAGACTCTCAGCACAACAAGAGTTGGAAAGAATTTTAGAAGCCATCCAATCTAATCTGTCCTAAACAGATTCCTATGTATAATGTACATGACAAGTAGTCATAAATTTGAAGATTTTTTTAAACCCTTGCCTTCCATCTTGGAGTCAACACAGTGTTTTGGCTCCAAGGCAGAAGAGGGGTAAGGGCTAGGCAATGGGGGTCAAGTGACTTGCCCAGGGTCACACAGCTGGGAAGTGTCTGAGGTCAATTTTGAACCCAGAACCTCTCATCTCTAGGCATGGCTCTCAATCCACTGTGCTACCCAGCTGCCCCCAATCTGAAGATTTCTACTGAAGAGAATTTCAATTTTAGATTATTAGGTTACTCTTATGATATAATCTTACCTCAAATTATATCATACTAAACTACATATTTTATTGGTAATCTTAGAGGAGGTTCAATTGAATACTAAAGGATCCAAGCTAGAGTTCAGTTATGTAGTTCAGGAGAGAAGTAAGATAATGGGTGAGATAGAATAGAAGAGTCAAGGATTTCAAAGACCTGAGCATATATGAAGGCATGTGGGAAGAAGCCAATAACAGAAAAGACTGAAAAACCTAAGAGAAAATACTGCAGCTAGATCCTAGAAGAAGATATCCTATGAAAGGAATGTGATCAGGGTTAGGGGTAAAAGAAATAGTTTTTGTTGAAGGATAAAGATACTTCTCTGCATAAAGAAAGAAACAGGGGGTTGGGGGTGGGGGTGATGAGCATTAGAGGGTTTGAGAAATGATGGAGGGGAGTTGAGGAACCCCAAATTGAATGGTTTTAACAATCTTAAAAGAAATTAGACTTTCATCTTCAGCTATACATGTAGTTTGTGTATTGTGTTTAAATATGAGAAAAGCAAAGCTTTGGAAATTACTGTGGGCAATGAGATGATGGGATGGGGATGATGGTGATAATAATAGCTAGCATTTATTATATCCCAGGCACTATGCTAAACACCTTTCAATTATGTCATATGATCTTCACCTCAACCCTTTGAGGTAGGTACTTCTAATTATCCCAACTTTACTGACAAGGAAATTGAAGCAAACAGAGGTTAAGTGATTTCGCCAGGGTCACACTGCTGGAAATTGTCATAAGACTGTATTTGAACATGGTTCTTCCTGACTCTCCACTATGTCACCTAGCTGAGGGGTTAATGTACCATGAATTATAGTAAATCCTAGCTTAGGGTTGGAACTCAGCATGAGCTCTAGCTACATGCATAAGGCAACCTGATGCTGATTAGAACCTTTCCCATATTGGCAGAACCAGGGGGAAATTTTTTTGTAGCGTTTTTCAAGTACATATTATGAGTTGAAGGTGGCACCAGAACTGTGTATGATTGGCAGAATTTGGTGGTTATAGATACAAGTCTTGGAACATAAGGGATTGGGCACTAATAGTATCTGAGGCCAAAACCTCCAGATTCCCAAAAATCTCTTTCAGTTGGAAAGCTCTGATCATTACTGAGGCCCTCAAAATTTCTTAGAGTAACTATGATCTCTTTTGTGGTAAATAACTTCCTTATTAAAGGTCTCCACCTCCCTAAAGGATCACACTTAAACATGGGAGCTTCTCAAGCAAAGCATAGTATGTATGAAAAATAAATATGTAGTTAATATGTCATCTTTGAACAGGAATCTGACCTGAGTTGTGGCTACATAGGCCTAGTACACAGTACTAATTGATGCCAGTGGGACTGGAGGAAGGGATTCAGATGAGCATTAAAAAAGATATTGCTTGCCAAGGACAAAATGAAGATGAGCATTTCTTTTCTTCCTTAGCTATATGTTTAAAACCTTTGGATATTAAAAAAGGAGAAAACTTAAAACATAAGAGAAAATAATAAGAATTCTTAACATTTAATGATGTTTTTAAAAACAAGGCAACAAAACTGCCAAAACAATTCTTTAAAATAAAAGTATTGTGTAATTGAAGTATCTGTGTTGTCATGTATAATGAATGATAGTAAAACTGATATTTGAAGCTCTGTTTCTCAGATTTCTCTCTAGATGGTGTCAGCAAGAATATCTTTTCACACTCTTTAAGCCTCGCTCTGTTAAAAGATTTAGTTTGTATCAACTATTTGAATTTTCATATGGAGTAAGATCGCTAAGGCAATTTTTGACTTTAAGAACCAAAACTTGTTCTGACCATTTGGGGAAGATAACTGTCTAAAATATACCCTATATATTTCCCAACTTTTAAACTTTTCTTGATAACTTGTATTTGTATTGTAAATATAGTGATGGTCTTAGTGCCTGTTGAGATTAGTGGGGCTCTTAGTAATTTCAGGTTTTTTAAGGTTTTTTTAGTTCTTAATTAACTTTTTATAATTTTTTCTCTCTGTTCACTCCTATTAGTGTTATTGACTTAGAGGAGCTCTCTCTAATTTGCTAATTTGCTCTCTTATTTGCTATGAACAGAGAAGACTATAACTAAGATTCCCTTTAAAATATTTGAAAGCAGATGACTAAATCAGAAGTTTACCCCTGTAGCTCAATAAATCGATGAGCTTTTCAGTATTACATATATTGAACTGATCATTGGAGTTTAGAATCAGTTAAACTGAATTTCATTCTTAATTATAACTTACTAATAATTTTCTAATCATGAGCAGATCATTTAACCTTTCTGTGCTTCAATTCTGACATCTATAAAATGGAGTTAATAATGTTCCTCTAGTCTGTGTCACTGGATTTTCTGCAAGTTTCAAATTTTGCCCCTACCCCCTGAGAAATCACACTCAGGAAGTCCCAGTGACATCTGTTTTAGACTGAACAACAGACCTTGAAGTGTTTAGTAACCCCATTTGGGTGGGACTGATAGACAGTCTAATGTTGAATATCCTTATTTGTTGTAATAGCTTCTGCCATTGGATTAGAGTCCTCTCTCCTGAGGCCCAGCTCTTGGTTGGACCCTTTCCTTTTGTATTTATTGTAGTTGACCAATCCCTGATACCCCAGCTGCTGACTGAAGCCTCTTTTCAGCCTGCTAGCAGCCTGTCTATGCATGCTTACTGTACCAAGTTCTCCAGAGGGTATAAAAGAACCCTGTCACTCTTTGGAGAATCATCTCCCACGGTGTATTCTCCAAGAGATATAGTTCCCAGAGTCCCAAAAGCCCTTGGCTTGGTGTAGTTTTTAGATGTTTGACTGTGATGGCTGAAACTGAACACTATCTCTTTCCCAATTTAAAGACATGGTTTTTCTAACTATTTAGTACTCCCATCTTTTTTCCAAGTTAACATCTACCTCTCAAGGTTGTTACAGTGAAAGGATTTTTGAACTGTACAGGACTCGATAATGTAGTTTTTTGATAATCTTTGTAATTTATTTTGGCAGCTCAATTCTTCTGGATATATGCCCAGGTTCTTGATTTTATGCCACATAGCACTTTGTTTTACAATTTTTTAAATGAAGTTATCATGTAATGTGTTACATTATAATTATCTGTGTTTTTGGAGGATAAGAAACTTGTCTTATTTGATTTTTGCACCTTCCCAAGCCCCTAGCACAATGACTGCTCTGCATATTGACCTAATAAATGATCAATTATTAAGTGAATTTGGAGTTGCCATACAACTGAATGGGAAAGGGGGAGAAAAGAGTTAATACTAAATAATTATATATTATAAACAAGAACAGTGGAGCATATATAAAAATAAAGCATGTGTCCCAAAATATACATGAGAAAAATAGAATTTTGACATTATTTTGTGTCCTAATTTGTAATAGACAAAATGCCTGGTTGGTGGGAAAGACATTTTTAAATGTTTTTTTAAGTCGATTTTCCAGAATTCAAAACACATCACGTCATAGAATACTAAAATACTTCCAAAGTTTCTCTCATTTCTTTTGTGTATTTCCTACACTGATGAAAATTATAAGTCTTCTATACCTATCATAAAACTATTATAGCTCCCCCACCTCCCAACGTTCTGGAGATAAATTTTTGCAAACTTAACTTGTATATCTCTCTTAACTAGTTAATTCAGTCTCTCAATAAACCTTAACTAAGTGCCTGCTATGGGTCCAGCATTGTGCTAAGCACTGGAGTTTCAGTGCAAGGCAAAAGATAATTCTTGTCCTCAAAGATGTTATGGCCTAATGGAGACAAAACATGCAAAGAAATGAATAAAGGAGAAGCTATATGCGGGCTAATTAGATAATTACCAGAGGGAAGGCACTGAAACTAAGAACAGTTGGGAGGACTCTTTGGAGGAAGTGGGATTTTAATTGGAAATTAAGGAGGTCCCTAGAGGGAATTGAGAAGGGAGAGTTCCAAGTGTGGGGGTGGCCAGAGAAAATGCAGAGAACTGAGAAATGGAGTCCTGTCTCTGGAGTAGTCTGGAGGCCAGTGTCACTGGATTTTGAAGTGCTGAGGAGTAAAGTATAAGAAGATTGGAAAGGTAGGAGGTTGGTCTAGGCTATGAAAGACTTGAATGCCAAAAAGATCATTTTGTATTTGTTCCTGTGGACAACTGGGAATCATTGGAGGTTATTGAATAGAGGCTATGTCCGAAAGTGAATGTTTTATTCCACACCTTAAGTCTTTTACTCCTCTGGCAAGAGATGAAATTTGTCATTTGCTTTGATCAGAATTCTTTTTTTTTTAAACCCTTACCTTCTGTCTTGTAATCAATACTGTGTATTGGTTCCAAGGCTCAAGAGTGGTAAGGGCTAGGCAGTGGGGGTTAAGTGACTTGCCCAGGGTCACACAGCTGGGAAGTGTCTGAGGTCCAATTTGAATCTAGGACCTCCAGTCTCTAGGTCTGGCTCTCAATCCACTGAGCTACCCAGCTGCCCCGTGATCAGAATTCTTTTTTTTTTTCATTTGAATAAGTTTATTTAGTCAATTTAGAACATTATTCCTTGGTTACAATAATCACATTATTTCCCTCCCTCCCCTCCACCCACTCTTCCCGCAGCCAAAGCTCAATTTCATTGGGTATTACTTGTGTCCTTGATCAGAACCCATTTCCATGTTCTTGTTTACACTAGAATGTTCATTTAGAGTCTATATCCCCAACAATATCGCTTCGACCCATGTATTCAAGCAGTTGCTTTTCTTTGTTGTTTTTACTCCCACAGTGTTTCCTCTGAATATGGATAGTGTTCTTTCTCATAGATCCCTCCAAGTTGTTCAGGATCACTGCATTGACACTAATGGAGAAGTCCATTACATTCAATTGTACGATAGTTCCAAATTGCCCTCCAGAATGGTTGGATCAATTCACAACTCCACCAGCAATGAATTAATGTCCCAACTTTGCCACATCCCCTCCAATGTTCATTACTTTCCTTTGCTGTCATGGTAGCCAATCTGCTACCTGTGAGGTGATACCTCAGAGTTGTTTTGATTTGCATTTCTCTAATTATGAAAGATTTAGAGCACTTTTTCATGTGCTTATTAACAGTTTTGATTTCTTTAACAGAAAATTGCCCTTCAATTGGAGAATGGCTTGATTTTTTGTACAACTGGTTTAGCTCTATAAATTTGAGTAATTAGACCTTTGTCAGAGGTTTTTGTAATGAAGATTGTTTCCAAATTTGTTGCTTCCCTTCTAATTTTGGATACATTGATTTCGTTTGTACAAAAACTTTTTAATTTTATGTAATCAGAATTATTGATTTTACATTTGTGATTTTTTTCTAGCTCTTGCTTGGTTTTAAAGTCTTTCCTTTCCCAAAGATCTGACAAGTATACTATTCTGTATTCACCCAATTTGCTTATAGTTTCCTTTTTTATGTTCAGGTCATTCACCCATTCTGAGTTAATCTTGGTGTAGGGTGTGAGATGTTAATCCAAACCTAATCTCACCCATACCGTCTTCCAATTTTCCCAGCAGTTTTTATCAAAAAATGGGTTTTGGTCCCAAAATCTGGGGTCTTTGAGTTTATCATACACTATCCTGCTGAAGTCACTTACCCCAAGTCTATTCCACTGATCCTCCTTTCTGTCTCTAAGCCAGTACCAAATTATTTTGATAATCACTGCTTTATAGTATAGTTTGAGATCTGGGACTGCAAGTCCTCCTTCCTTTGCATTTTTTTTTCATGATTTACCTGGGTATCCTTGATCCTTTATTCTTCCAAATGACCTTTGTTTTCTTTTTTCTAATTCAGTAAAGAAGTTTTTTGGTAGTTCAATTGATATGGCACGAAATAAGTAAATTAATTTGGGTAGGATTGTCATTTTTTTTTAAATAATATTTTATTTGATCATTTCCAAGCATTATTCATTAAAGACAAAGATCATTTTCTTTTTCTCCCCTCGCCCCCATAGCCAACGCGTGATTCCACTGGGTATCACATGTGTTCTTGATTCGAACCCATTGTCATGTTGTTAGTATTTGCATTAGAGTGTTCCTTTTAGAGTCTCTCCTCTGTCAGTCCCCTCAACCGCTGTAGTTGGGCAGTTGCTTTTCCTCAGTGTTTCTACTCCCATAGTTTGTCCTCTGCTTATGAATAGTGTTTTTCCTCCTAGATCCCTGCAGATTGTTCAGGGACATTACACCGCTACTAATGGAGAAGTCCATTACGTTCAATTATACCACAGTGTATTAGTCTCTATGTACAATGTTCTCCTGGTTCTGCTCCTCTCACTCTGCATCACTTCCTGGAGGTCGTTCCAGTCTCCATGGAATTCCTCCACTTTATTATTCCTTTTTGCACAATAGTATTCCATCACCAACATATACCACAATTTGTTCAGCCATTTCCCAATTGAAGGGCATCCCCTCATTTTCCAATTTTTGGCCACCACAAAGAGCACAGCTATGAATATTTTTGTACAAGTCTTTTTGTCCATTATCTCTTTGGGGTACAAACCTAGCAGTGCTATGGCTGGATCAAAGGGTAAACATTCTTTTATCGTCCTTTGGGCATAGTTCCAAATTGCCCTCCCAAATGGTTGGATCAATTCACAACTCCACCAGCAATGGATTAATGTCCCTACTTTGCCACATCCCCTCCAGCATTCATTACTTTCCTTTGCTATCATGTTAGCCAATCTGCTACGTGTGAGGTGATACCTCAGAGTTGTTTTAATTTGCATTTCTCTAATTATAAAAGATTTAGAACACTATTTCATGTGGTTATTAATAGTTTTGATTTCTTTATCTGAAAACTGCCTATCCATGTCCCTTGCCCATTTATCAATTGGAGAATGGCTTGATTTTTTGTACAATAGATTTACCTCTTTATAAATTTGAGTAATTAAACCTTTGTCAGAGGTTTTTATGAAGATTTTTTCCCAATTTGTTGTTTCCCTTCTGATTTTAGTTACATTGGTCTGTTTGTACAAAAGCTTTTTAATTTGATGTAGTCGAAATTATTTATTTTACATTTTGTGACTCTTTCTTTGTCTTGCTTGGTTTTAAAGTCTTTCCCCTCCCAAAGGTCTGACATGTATACTATTCTGTATTTCCCAATTTACTTATGGTTTCCTTCTTTATGTTTAAGTCATTCACCCATTCTGAATTTATCTTGGTGTAGGGTGTGAGGTATTGATCAATTCCTAATCTCTCCCACACTGTCTTCCAATTTTCCCAGAAGTTTTTATCGAATAGTGGATTTTTGTCCCAAAAGCTGGGATCTTTAGGTTTATCTTATACTGTCTTGCTGAGGTCTCTTGCCCCCAGTCTATTCCACTGATCCTCCTTTCTGTCTCTTATCCAGTACCAGATTGTTTTGATGACTGCTGCTTTGTAATATAGTTTAAGGTCTGGGACTGCAAGGCTCCCATCATTTGTGTTTTTATTTTCATTATTTCCCTGGATATCCTTGATCTTTCCTTAGTCCAAATGAACTTTGTTATGTTTTTTTCTAAATCAGTGAAGAAATATTTTGGGAGTTCAATGGGTATGGCACTAAATAGATGAATAAGTTGGGGTAGGATGGTCATTTTTATTATATTGGCTCGTCCTATCCATGAGCAGTTAATGTTTTTCCAATTGCTCAAATCTAGTTTTAGTTGTGTGGAGAGTGTTTTGTAGTTGTGTTCACATAGTTCCTGTGTTTGTCTTGGGAGATAGATTCCTAGGTATTTTATTTTGTCTAAGGTGATTTTGAATGGGATTTCTCTTTCTAGTTTTTGCTGCTGAGCTGTGTTGGAAATATATAGAAATGCTGATGACTTATGTAGGTTTATTTTGTATCCTGCAACTTTGCTAAAGTTGTTGATTATGTCAATTAGCTTTTTGGTTGAATCTCTAGGATTCTTTAAGTAGACCATCATGTCATCCGCAAAGAGTGATAACTTGGTCTCCTCCTTGCCTATTTTGATGCCTTCAATTTCTTTTTCTTCTCTAATTGCTACTGCTAGTGTTTCTAGTACAATGTCAAATAGTAGAGGTGATAATGGGCATCCTTGTTTCACTCCTGATCTTATTGGGAATGCATCTAGTTTTTCCCCATTGCAGATGATATTAGCTGATGGTTTTAGATATATACTGTTTATTAATTTTAGGAATGACCCTTCTATTCCTATGCTTTCTAGTGTTTTTAGTAGGAATGGGTGTTGTATTTTATCAAAGGCTTTTTCTGCGTCTATTGAGATAATCATGTGATTTTTGTTGGTTTGCTTGTTGATGTGGTCAATTATGTGGATGATTTTCCTAATATTGAACCAGCCCTGCATCCCTGGTATAAATCCTACTTGATCATGGTGGATGACCCTTCTGATCACTTGCTGGAGTCTTTTTGCTAGTATCCTATTTAAGATTTTTGCATCTATATTCATTAGGGAGATTGGTCTATAGTTTTCTTTCTCTGTTTTTGACCTGCCTGGTTTTGGAATCAGTACCATGTTTGTGTCATAAAAGGAGTTTGGTAGAACTCCCTCTTTGTTTATTATGTCAAATAGTTTGTATAGTATTGGGATTAACTGTTCTCTGAATGTTTGATAGAATTCACTGGTGAATCCATCGGGCCCTGGGGATTTTTTCTTAGGAAGTTCTTTGATGGCCTGTTGGATTTCATTTTCTGATATGGGATTATTTAAGAATTCTATTTCTTCTTCTGTTAGTCTAGGCAGTTTGTATTTTTGTATATATTCATCCATATCCCCTAAATTGGTGTATTTATTGCCATATAATTGGGCAAAGTAATTTTTAATGATTGCCTTAATTTCCTCTTCATCAGAGGTGATGTCCCCCTTTTCATCTTTGATGCTGTTGATTTGCTTTTCTTCTTTCCTTTTTTTAATTAGATTGACCAGTACTTTGTCTATTTTGTTTCTTTTTTCAAAGTACCACCTTCTTGTCTTATTTATTAAATCAATAGTTCTATCACTTTCGATTTATTAATTTCTCCCTTAATTCTTAGGATTTCTAGTTTGGTTTTCTGCTGGGGGGTTTTAATTTGATCGCTTACGAGTTTTTTTATTTGCATTTCCAATTCATCATGCTCTCCCTAGTTTGTTAATATATGCACTCAGGGATATGAATTTACCTCTGATTGCCACTTTGGCTGCATCCCAAAAGATTTGAAAGGATGTTTCGCCATTGTCATTTTCCTCTGTGAAGTTATTAATTGTTTCTATGATTTCTTCTTTAACTAAACGGTTTTGGAGTATCATATTGTTTAATTTCCAATTGGTTTTAGATTTTGTTTTCCATGTACCATTACTGATCATTATTTTTATTGCCTTGTGATCTGAAAAGGCTGCATTTTTTATTTCTACTTTTCTGCATTTGTATGCCATATTTCTGTGACCTAGTGTATGGTCAATCTTTGTGAATGTGCCATGTGGTGCTGAGAAGGTGTATTCCTTTTTGTCCCTATTTATTTTTCTCCATATGTATATTAATTCTAATTTTTCTAAGATTTCATTCACTTCTTTTATGTTTTTCTCATTTATTTTTTGATTTGATTTATCTAAATTTGATAATGGTTGATTCAAGTCTCCCACTAATATGGGTTTACTGTTTATTTCTTCCTTCAATTCTCCTAGTTTCTACATTAGAAATTTGGGTGCTATATTATTTGGTGCATACATGTTGATTCGTGATATTTCCTCATTATCTAAAGTCCCTTTTACCAAAATATAATTACCTTCCCTATCCCTTTTGATCAGGTCTATTTTTGCTTTGGCTTTATCAGATATCATGATTGCCACTGCTGCCTTCTTTCTGTCAGTTGAGGCCCAGAAGGTCTTACTCCATCCTTTAATTCTGACCTTGTGGGTGTCTACCCGCCTCATATGTGTTTCTTGAAGACAACATATGGTAGGGTTTTGGATTCTAATCCATTCTGCTGTTCGTCTGTGTTTTATGGGTGAGTTCATCCCATTCACGTTTAAAGTTATGACTGTCACTGGTGGACTCCCTGGCATTTTGATATCCTTCCCTAATTCTAACCTTTCTTCTTCAGCTCTACCTTTTAGTCCAGTGATTTACTTTAAATCAGTCCCCCTTGTCCCCTCCCTTGATATGTTTCCCTTTCTAGTCCCTCCCTTTTTGTTCCCTCCCCCTCCCCCCTCTTCGTCCCTCCCTTTTTTGTGTTCCCTCCCCCCTCCCCCCTTGGTTTTCCCTTCTCCCTTCCCTTGTTGGGTAAGATAGAATTCACGATCCCAATGGATCTGGATGTTCTTCCCTCTCAGAGTTGATTTCTCTGAGAGTAAGGTTTAAGTAAAAACTCTCTACCTCTCCTTCTTATAGGAGTTTTCTTCCCCTCCCCTTCCCGTGTGAATCTTTGTGTGAGAAAGATTATTCTATTTGGTCTTTCTTTTCCCCCGATTTACACATTACATTTTCCCCACGTGTTAGTATACATAGATTGATATAAATGTAGTCCTTATAGAAGAGAGTTTGGGTAAAAGAAAAAGATAACATTTTTCTCCTTTTCCCTTTCCTTCATATTTACCTTTTCAGGTATTCCATGCTCTTTGTTTTTCGATATCGAACTTTCCACAGAGCCCTGGTCTTTTCTTTGCAAAAAGTTGGAAATCTTCTATTTTGTTGAATACCCATACTTTCCCTTGGAAGTATATAGTCAGTTTTGCTGGATAGCTGATTCTTGGTTGAAGACCCAGCTCTCTTGCCTTTCTGAAAATCATGTTCCATGCCTTACGATCATTCAGAATGGAACTTGCAAGGTCTTGTGTGACCCTGATTGGCATTCCTTTATATCTAAATTGTCTTTTTCTGGCTTCCTGTAGGATTTTTTCTTTTGTTTGAAAGCTTTGGAATTTGGCAGTTACATTCTTGGGAGTTGTCTTTTGGGGATTTAGTGTAGAGGGTGTTCTGTGAGCTCTGTCAGTGGCTGTATTGCCCCCTTGTTCTAGAATCTCTGGGCAATTTTCTTTGATTATATCTTATATTATGATGTCGAGTTTGTTGTTTATTTCTGGCTTTTCTGGAAGTTCAATTATTCTTAAATTATCTCTTCTTCCTCTATTTTCCAAGTCTGTCACCTTGTCAGTAAGATATTTTATGTTCTCTTCTAATTTCTTGGTATTTTGGCTTTGCTTTATTGATTCTTGCTCTTTTACCTGCTCGTGGTTTTCGAGTTGCCTAATTCTGACCTTTAAAACCTGGTTTTCCTTTTCAGTTTGGTCAAACTGGTTTTGTAGATGCGTGAATTTCTTTTGCATTATTTCCCACTTTTCCTCCCAGAAGGCTTCCATCTTTTTTATCCTTTCCGATTCAAATTCTTCATGGGTTTGTGGAGAGTTTCCATTTCCTTTGGAAGGTTTCGGAGCATTTGCTTGTGTTTCCTCTTCTATCTCCTCTGTATTTTGTATTTTTGCTCCATAAAATGTGTCCAAATTCTCCCCCTTCCTCTTGTTTTTCTTGGAATTTTGGGGCTTTTGTGCTTCTGTGGAGTTTGCCATTTCTATCTGAGTGGGGAGGACTAGCTTTTCTTATCTCTGTCTGGTGTTCAGAGGTTTTAGCCCTAGGCAAATTGTCCGTTCTATGCAGTTGTTGTTCTGTCTTCCCAGGGAAGCCAGGAATTGTTGATGTTTCCGTGTTACTGCCCTCCTCAGTTCCCTCCGGATGCTTCTCTGTTGCCTTACTTCCATGCTCTGAGCCTGGCTCGGCCCTTTCCTCGGGGTGTTTGTTTCTGTGCCTTAGCTGGCCAGGAGAGCCAGCACTCTGAGGGGGGAGGGGCCGCAGCTTCCCAGAGCTCAGAGAGCTCCTTATAAGATTAACTTTTTCTGGGTTGAACCGAGTATACTTTGAGGCAGGGACCTTGAGACTTGGATGGAAGGATCCAGCCAGGGGGATACAGGCTCCCCCCATCTCTTTCTGTTCACCTGCTGTCTGGGTGCCCCCTCGACTGGGTCAGGTTGTTTTCAGGATGTGGCCTTCAGAATAGCTGGCTCCCGAGGCCCTTTTGCCAGCCCTGAGGGTTACTGTTGTTTCAGAGGCCCCTGCTCTCGGGGGGTGGGGGGGGGGGGGGTGACATAGCTTCCTGGAGCTCAGAGGGCTCCTGATAGGATTAACCTTGGACTGAGTATGCCCTGAGGCAGGGACCTTCGGTGAGACTCAGATGAAAGGATCTGGTCAGGGGGTTACAGGCTCCCTGTCTCTCTCTGTTTCCCTTCTGTCTGGGTGCCCTCTCGACTGGGTCAGGTTGTTTTCAGGAAGCCGCCTTCAGGATAGCCGGCCCTGAGGCTCTGAGGTTCCCTCTGCTGCCTCGGACTCAGAGCTCTGGGTTGGGGGGATGGTTCCTGGGACTTTCCTTCTGCCTGCCCCTTAGGTCTGAGTGATCTCATGTTTTGGCTTTTGAGGGGGCCGTACCTTTTGATCCAGGTCCAGGTCCAGGAGGAGGATTCCCGGGGTCTATGCTGTTGTTTGTTTTGAATTTCGGTGCCTTAGGAGCATATAGTTTGAGTTCGGTAGGGAAGGGTTTCCGGAGATCTGAACTTTAGCTTTCTCTAAGCCACCACCTTGACCGGAAGAGGATTGTCATTTTTATTATGTTAGCTCGTCCAACCCATAAGCAACCAATGTTTTTTCAATTGTTTAGATCTAGTTTTAATTGTGTGGAGAGTGGTTTGTAGTTGTGTTCATATAGTTCCTGTGTTTGTCTTGGCAGATAGATTCCTAAGTATTTTATATTGTCTAGGGTGATTTTAAGTGGAATTTCTCTTTCTAATTCTTGCTGTTGAGATGTGTTGGAGATATAAAAAAAATGCTGATGACTTATGTGGGTTTATTTTGTATCCTGCAACTTTGTTAAAGTTGTTGATTATTTTGACTAACTTTTTGGTTGATTCTCTAGGATTCTTTAAGTAAACCATCATATCATCCGCAAAGAGTGATAGCTTGGTTTCCTTATTGCCAATTTTAATACCTTCAATTTCTTTTTCTTCTCTAATTGCTACTGCTAGTGTTTCTAGTACAATGTTAAATAATATGGATGATAGTGGGCATCCTTGTTTCACTCCTGATCTTATTGGGAAGGCTTCTAGTTTATCCCCATTGCAGATGATGTTTGCTGATGGTTTTAGATATATACTGTTTATTATTTTTAGGAAAGGCACTTCTATTCCTATGCTTTCTAGTGTTTTCTTGATTAGAATTCTTAAATCTTTCAGAATTATTTGTTTTTCCAGCATTTCTTGTTATTGTGTAAATTTGTTCTAATTTTGCTCATTGTATCAAGCGCCATTTTGTACAATTTTCCTAGATATCTCTGAAACCTCCAAACCTCTCTTAGAAGTATGTACCAACTTTTCTGAAGCACTCCTCAAACATCTACCTTTTCACTCTTTCTAATATTTCCTTCCTTTCACACTCTAATTATTTTCTTTCCTTGAATCCTTCCTTCCAGAAAGAATTCTTCTTTCCCTTTTCTACCCCCACCCCCAAACCAGGGTTTGAGAAGAAGGAAAATCAAACAATTCCATAGATTTTCAGAATTCGAAGAAATGCTAAAGAACATCCAGATGGAAATTTAGGTGGGTCAAGGATTTTATTGATATGGGAATAAATTACAATTCATTCATCTTTTCTACTGTTCCATTTTATTTCAATCTTCCTATAAATCCACCACTGGTGGTCCACCCCAGCATCTGAGGGCCCTTTCTCCAACCCCCTTGACATTACATCTTTTGTTTTTCAATGAACAAAAATCTTTTTCCTATCTTTCATCACCACCACAACACCTTGTGCCCCCCACCCCAACCCCATAAAAATATTGATTTCAACTAGGAAAGAATTGAGATTTATAGTCTCCTGGGCTGTCTTGCCCAGCTTGTTCAGATCTGTCTGAATGCAAAACCATTTTGCCAAATACCCCTGACATAATTACACACTTCCTCTATTCTTTTAGTCACCTTCCTAGAGCTGGCTCCAGCCAGTCTACCCTACAGCAATTACATTCAACTCTCACCTGGTCAGGTTTATTGGTCTTTGTAAACAGAAGAAAATAAAATGTCTTTCTTGATACTGAGTCCATAAACAATTTATGAGTTCTTTTGAATGAGGAAGAGGTGGTGTTTAGTTAATTGTGCTGCTTTTAATTTTAAGACTCATAGACCTTAATTTTAAACTAATGTCCAAAAATGTTAATGATCAGTAGTTCCACCCTGTATAATCTTTAAAAGGAACAATTATTATTCATACTCTTTGATTAGATGCTTGATGGCCAAATTAAAGTTCAATGATAGATGTGTGGTGTTTTGTTGTTGTTATTATTGATATCAGGATTTATTAATTAATCTAGGAGAACTCAATTCATAATGACCACAATAATATATTTGAAAATGGCACTAAAAAGAAGCTATCTCAGATTGAAGACAATTACTAGCCTTGGTCCTAGAAAGCAAATGACAAAATTCAGTTTCCTCTTGAAAAGAGTTGGTAAGAAGAGAAAGAAAGTTGTACATGATGTTGCATATACTGTCATATAGCAATATATAATATAAAAACAAAAACATAATAATTAAACAAAAATTTTTTAATTGTTTCTTCATGGGTTGATCTTTTCAATAGATTATAATAGAGTAGAAAATTAAAATACAGATTTCTCTTTAACTTAAAGTTTTCGTGTCTGGTTCAAGTATTTTGGCATTTGATGAATTATGTTTTCAGATTCATATAAATTTCATGTAATTTGGTTTTGTTCAAAACAAACTTGTAAACAAGTTCAGGTGGAAGTACAGACAGAAACTGTTTTGAAAGTAATGTGTAGAATTTTCATACACTTTTAAAAATTTAAATGTTTTATTTTTTTCTAGATTACATAACAATACAGTTTATAATATTTGTTTCCTGACATTTTGTAATCTCATGTTTTTTCTGCCCCTCTATATCTTCCCCAAGGAGGTAGGCCATATGACTGTGAAACAAGACATATTCACTACACTAGAAAAAAAGTCATCATATTAAAAAAACCAATATGTAATGGATAGGTAGTTTCATATATAATCCGCTAAGTATATAGATATAGATATTTGTTTACTTGAAAAAAATTTTAAATATAAGAATCATTTTTACAAATTAACAACTATATAACGATTACTTTGTGAAATATCAAAGTTAACCATTTTCTAATGCCAAGGTAATATATAAATTTCCTGTTTGTGAAATAGAAGGGAGAGTGAAATACTATTTTTATGTTGATTTCACCCTCTCTGGTCATTGTGTAATGCAAAGAACTCTAAATAATACATAGCATAATGAACTTACCATGTTCACACACTTTGAAGATTTCCTAACTCAGGAAGAACTAATATTATTTCTCACTAATAAGCTTGGACTGTATTTCAAATAATCATAAATTAAACATTTAAAAAACTATGTTGTGGCCTCTGGCAAGTGGCATATACTTTTAACAAGACAAAATTGTTCAATTCCTCTTGGGTTAGATATTTTATGATCAGTGAATTTAATCTATTAAGAACTGCAAAGGAGGGTCAGGAAAACTAAATACTTTATTAGATCAGTAATTAGTAAATGCCAGTCTGTTGCCCTACAAGTTTATTTCTCAACTAATATCCCTGAATTCTTTTTTTTTTTTAAACCCTTACCTTCCATCTTGGAGAATAGTAAGGGCTAGGCAATGGGGGTCAAGTGACTTGCCCAGGGTCACACAGCAAGGAAGTGGCTGAGGCTAGATTTGAACCCAGGACCTTCCATCTCTGGGCCTGGCTCTCAATCCACTGAGCAACCCAGCTGCCCCCATCCCTGAATTCTTAAACTTAGTAGATTACTCACCTGGCAGTATTGGCTCCATTGATTATAGTCATTTGGCAAGAATCGTAAAGCCCTTCTATAATTGATTAAAAATGTCAGCCATTCATTTTACAACATTTAACTCATCTATGTAGAAATTCATTGCTACTACTATTGCCATAAGAATCAGTATAGTGCAGTGGAAAATGCAGATTTTAGTCCCACATCTACCTAAATTATGTAAATATGTTGTATGACCCCACTTACTTGCTCCCATATATAAAATGAGACAGTTGGATCACATGCTCTCAAAAGTTCTCTTTCAGCTCTAAAATTGTTTTATTCTACACGTTAATATGGTATAAGTATTTTTACTTTAAATTTTACAGTTTCATCATTGTGGGTTCTTTACCTTTGTGCATTACAACTTATCTCTGCATTCTCATTCTATATAATTCTTGGCAACTTCAGTTTATATCTTCAGTAGATCTGCACAACAGAGCTAGAGTGCTTCATCCAAATTTTTTTAATATTTTGTGGATGTCATTGTTTTTCTTGGACTATAACTTCATTATACCACTCTCTTGCTATATAAGACAAGCTTACTTACCTTTCCATTTACTCAAAATATGCCATGATCCATAAATTGTTGTGAATCTCACATGGATAAGAGTAAACCTTTTAAGGAATTCTTTTACTTGCTTTGTTTTCAAACATTGAGTACTATCTGATGGAGAAGCACAAATAGTTGGCAAGTCATTTAGTAAACAATTATTTATTGATTGATTTGTTTGTTTTTAAATCCTTACCTTTTGTATTGGCTCCAAGACAGAAGAGTGGAAAGGGCTAGGCCATGGGGATCAAGTGACTTGCCCCAGGTCACACAGCTAGGAAGTGTCTGAAGCCAGATTTGAACCTAGGACCTCCCATCTCTAGGCCTGACTCTCAATCTACTGAGCTACCCAGCTGCCCCCTAAAAAGTATTTATTAAGCATTTGCATTGGAAATAATAATTGGAATAACTGTGGGAATATATAACATTGTAGTATAGACTATAAATGTTATGGGTATGCCCATGATCATGATTAAATATAGATATTAGAAATAACTTCTATTGTCTGTACTCTTTAAGTCTTTTCTGGTTTATAATTATGACAGTACAATATGCATTGCTGTCCTGTGGGTGTGGGTGTGCGCACATGTGTGCATTTCTGTATCTCTGTCTGTGTCTGCATTTGATTCCTTGATTTATCCTGGTAACTACATTGAGACAAAATTCAATTCTAGAGATTTGTGGGCTGTTTTGCCCATAAAACTACTAGTGCAAAAATAGTAATAACTTTTCCATGTTACTTATTAAAAAATAAGTAGTTTAAACTTAAAGCCTTTGATCTTAGCAGGTTATTTGGATATAGTTAAATATGCAAACATCTTTTGTCAAATAGCAAATTTCAGATCCTATTCTGACAATAGAACCTAAAAATAAAAAATTAATTTTAGAAATCACTTTAATACATTGAAATAACAAAAGAGCCAATGCATATAAATATTATAAGCCTCAAATAAATTTTCATTCATTCAATCCAGTATTTATTTATCAACTGCCTAAGTACTTTAAGCATATTGTGTGGTAAGGTAAAACTAGAGTGACAGGAAAAATTAAAAATGTTACTTAGGTACCAAAAAAGAAATTTCCATTTTTTTAATGTAATTTTGAATCAGATATTGTTCTACTTTTCATGCTGTTGGAAATAGAAATATTTACACTTTTAATTTAAGACAGAACATCTAAGTATAGTATACACCCAGAGGAAAAGACCTGATTTTTTTGTTGTTGTTGTTTTTTAAGTTTTATCTCTTCCTCCTAAGTTTTTAGGTACAAACTCTTAATTCCCAACAACTTAGATCAAGGGAAGTTATAACATGCAGGTGTAGCACCCCTTCTCTGGGAATCCTACCAACTTGAATTCTCAATTGCTATAGGATTCCCTAGGGGAGTGAATATCTCTAGTTTAAGGGATAATCTATAGATCCATATTCCTAAATTATAATTCAAACATCCCCATCATTTTACTTAATTTTAATAGCTAGCACATAATGATTTTTTTTTAAACCCTTACCTTCTGTCTTAGAATCAATACTGTGTATTGATTGATACCATTCTGTCGTAAGGGCTAAGCAATGGGGTTTAAGTGAATTGTCCAGGGTCACAAAGCTGGGAAGTGTCTGAGGCCAGATTTGAACAAAGGACTTCCCATTTCTAGGTCTGGCTCTCAATCCACTCAGCACCCAGCTGCCCCCCACATGAGTTTTAAGGAAAGATATTTACTTAGACGATAGAGCAGTAGCTACAAAATATCCACACTAGGGCACACTCCCACAGTTACACAAAAATGTCAATAAGAAGAAGCAAAGGAAGGGAGGAGGTTTGCTGATGCTAAGACATATACACTAATAGTGAGCCACACACACAAGAAATATACAGCCATGGAAACTCATACTGTGGTACTTCAACTTCCTTAGTTCTGTCATATAGTGTTTGTGTATTCTCAAGCAGGCATGGAATCTCTGCTTGGGCAAGCCAAGATCCATGGACCTGCTCTTATATACAGCTGAACTCATGATTGCCAAAGTTTATTATTCTATCTTAAATCAATAGCTGATTCTCTTCTCTACAGCCATAGGTCACTGACTCTAGACTGGCAAGGGTCTTTTTTGTTAAGACCACCAGAGGCATGTCTAATATTTGGCCAGCCAACGGCTCTCTTACTCCATCAGGTGGATCTCTTCACAACTCAGAAAGAGATGATAAAGGAAAGACCCTCTTTTTACATTAATACTTTGTTCCTATTACCTGTCCCTCAATTTGTATGAAGAAATCTTTTGGTCTGGAGGAAATAAATGAATCAGGAATATCCTAATCAACTCTTCTCCCTTCACTCTGAATCTTCCACTACCAACATTAATATCTTCATTGAATCCCACAGCAAAAATAAGCCTATTCATGGAATAGCCAGTCATTTAAAATGTGTCTGTTTAGGAAGATGGTCCATTTTGCATATTAAAATCTTAAATTTTCCATTTCCTAGCATTGATTCTTTTAAGTATTAGTTACAAAAACTATATTTTTTCAGAGTAAATGAAGATGCTACAAAACATTCTTAAGAGCTTTTATGGTACCTCCAATTCAAATTGCTCATTAAAAGTTTTTTTTCATGTACATGACTTTTTTTTTTTTAGCCTTTACCTTGTTTTGGAATCAGTATAAAGTATTGGTTCCAAGGCAGAAGACAATTGGGGTTAAGTAACTTGTCTAGGGTCATACAGCTAGGACATGCCTAAGGCCAGTTTTAAACCCAGGACCTCTCATCCCCAGACCCAGTGCTCAGTCCACTGAACCACATAACTGCATCTGTACATGACTTTTCAAAGGAAATATTTTAACTTCTATATCACTAATACTTATTGAATAAATATTTTAAACAAAATGACTTAAGCATATCTTCATTTCTAGGTTTATTTGATAGACTATGTGAACATTAAGTAGTTTTGAACTTTTTTTTTAAAACCCTTACCTTCTGCTTTGGAGCCAATACTTTGTATTGGCTCCAAGGCAGAAGAGTGGTAAGGGCTAGGCAATGGAGGTTAAGTGACTTGCCTAGGGTCACACAAGTGGGAAGTGTCTAAGGCCAGATTTGAACCTAGGACTTCCTGTTTCTAGGTCTGACTTTCAATCCAGTGAGCTACCCAGCTGCCCCCAGTTAAAATTTTTTTTTTATGTTATTTGACAAAGTGTGGTTGGCTACACCACCCACATACCCCAATTTGAACTCAGTTAACCAGCCTACCTTCAGTATGAGTACAGTAACTTAGAGGTTTTTATTCCTGGCAGGTGGTTTTAGAATGTATGCTAAAGAAGGACCTCATTTACAACAAGGTCACACCAACCTTTCATCACTGGAAGATTGATGACAAGAAGTTTGGCCTTACTTTTCAAAGTCCTGCTGATGCAAGAGCTTTTGACAGAGGCATTCGAAGAGCTTTAGAGGATATTTCTCAAGGTAGGTTTCATGTCTGTCTGCCTTTTCACTTAATTTATCCATTATCTCCAATGGACCATCACAAATTGACTTGAAAGTTTGTACTTAAAAATAAGTAAGCTTTCAGTGGAACTATGTCCCTTTTCAATATTGTCTGTCAGTTTAGAATTATTATAGTCAACTGAAGCCTTGCTTTAACATTTATTCATTTAAAATTTCTTGTGTCTACCAAGATTGTTCATTAAAATGGCAAGAAGTATTTTCTTTTTAATTGGTGACATAGAATATTTGCTTTTAAATAGAATCTGAGTGGAGGGAAAAGCTTTCATATAAAGCTGGTCTGTGTTTATCCAACAAAAATGAGTCCCATTAAAAACAAATTGTTTTCAGAAGGAAGAAAGGTCAACATAGCATGCTATTTAATTCTTAAGTATATATAATAATAAAAAAAAAAGTTTGACTAGTAGGTTGTAGCAACCTGCATCCCAATTCATTGCACATTTTAAAGATAGCTATATCTTCTGAAGAGTAGTAGATTCATTCATAGAAATACAAATTTATAAACAATCTTATGGTCCAGAAAATGAATTAAGCAAATTAATATCACTTCAGGCACACCTCATTCTTCCCCACCAACTTCACTATAATTTCATTAATAAATTATCAGCTAATCCTTTTGTATTTTTATTTTAATATATTTATTACATTATTTGTATTGACAATATATTTAGCAGCAAAGATAGTCATATCTGTATATGTGAAACTCAGGTTGTATAATGCATTTACTTACTAGATAGATTTTACATCTGATTTCTGAATCAGAAGAATGCTCTATGAAATTACTTAATTTTATTAAGCATATTTAATCCTTATGTTCTCAGTAGTCTAAAGATTTTAATTCATCCAGTTCAGAAATCACTTAGCCATGAGTTGCAAGGGTTAAAAAGATAGTAAGGGAGTCAACAACTGTCTGCAAAGAAGGAAAATTACTGGTCTTTTCCCATTGATTTTTGTCTGGAGTTAAGCCTATGTCCCCTTTGCCAACCTTACTCTCAGGTAGGCCACACAAGTATCCATAATTTCCAACAGTGTTGAGATGACATAGGAGTCAATTATATCACATATATGTGTATAATCTCTCTCTCTGTGTCTCTCTCCCTTTCCTCTCCCTCTCTCATTATATCTCTCTCTCTCTCACTCCTCCCAACTCCTTAGCCCCCCCCCAAGCCTAATTCTTTGCTAATTTTGTTCCTTAGACTCTCTTACATCCCAGAATGAAGTTGAAGCACCTGAAGATAGTTTTCCAGTAAGTATTCTCTCACACTTTAAATGCACTAAGTAATAAATGATAGCCGAATCTTTGGGGGATTTATATTTGTTAAATGTGTTGATAATTTAAAATCATCTTAAAATTTAATAAATTATAGCTGACAAAGTAGAAATAAAATTGGTTTATAGAAAAAAGGCAGAATTTTTAAAATGTATTTAATTTTGTAAAGGTATATATTTTGCCTACATGTGATTATCCAATTTCCTCCAGCAGATATTGAAATTAAAAGTGGAGACCTCCTCTGACTTCTTTGTAGTGATGAAGCCAGCAGATATATGGATACATTTTATTTAAATACCATTTTCCAATAGGTTACGTACCATAATTATATACATTATAGTTGCAGATAATTTTGTGAAGTCAAAAATTTTTTAATAGAAGCATTCATAAGTTTCTGTAGTAATCAGTTGAAAGAGAACATTGTTTTTATTCTATATTCATGATTTTTGGTGGAATTCTCTTAAGTTAGAGAGGAGTTAGAAAGTAGACAAAAAAGTCAGGCAAGCAAAATAGAGATAAGACTAGCTGATATGGTTTTCAATCACATTTCCAGCTTCAAAATCCTTTCCTCGTAACGCCCTTTTTTTTCCAGATGAAGTAACTAAAAGTCTAAAATTAAAATAAAATGACTTGTCAAGGACATTATATTGAGGGAGTGTTAGATGAAGTCCAACATTGTTTTAGCTACTCCTTGCTGATTCCAAGAACAGCAAAAAGACTAGCCTCAGATCAGAGACTTAAAACAGAAGACTTAAGTGGAACAACAACTTTTAATTCTCTTGGGCCCTTTTAATTTCCTCTTTTCCTCATTTTTCATTCCCCATATTCCAGAGGATCTGGTAAGAAGGATTTAAAGACCCTCATTCACAGGGGACAAACACCTTAGAAATGGTTTTTCAAATACAGTAGAAATTAAGCAGTTGCTATTTTTTATTTTAAAAAGTGGGGAAAAAAAGCACTTTTCTTTAAAATTAATTTGATTCTGCCTAAAGATATTTGCTTCTTGCTTTATATTTTTTTTATTTGGTTTCACTGATCAGAATTTAAAACAAGCTTATTGTTTTTTACCTACATATGAGAAATCTTAACATAAGTCAACTAGTACCCCCTCTCTTCTTTAATAGAAGCTTGCATAGATATACCTATTCCTGTATTCCAAAGGGATGTGCAAACAGTAAAGCTTCCTCTTCACATGATTATTCTAACCTAGATTATTTATCAAATTAAACATGATAAGCAAATAAAAGGATAAAGTTGAAGAGATTCTGGTATTTTATAATTTGTTGGCTGTATAACATCACCAAAAAGGTTATTAAATGTGCTTGTCCAATACTTTGTTTTTGAGAAAATCTTAGAGTCATTGAAAATGCTTCACAATGTTCCCCTACTACAATCAAGCTCATTTTCATCCTTTAAATTTTGGACCACATTAATTGTCTTTCTATAGTAACTTACTATGATAGAAGTATTGATGGGTGAATGCAGTAGATTGCCCATACTTTGACTTCCATGTGCAAAAGCTTATCTTTAATTTTCAACTAAAATGAGTAATAGTAGGAAATTTAAAATCTATTAATTGGATAGTAAAAAAAAAATTAGATATATTCATTTCTAACCAGATATTTTTTGTGATAGAAATGATGACTTTGTGGGAATTTAAATCATAAATTCCTTTAGGGCAAGTATAACATTTTTACTGTTCCTTGAGATCTATTTTATAGTTACTTAAACCAAAGTCTTTTAAACTTGTAGTATTTGATTCTTTAAAAGATTATGTAGGAATAAAACTTGAATGCATTTTACATTCATTCTCTTTCTTTAGCTTTTCTAATGAGCTAATTAATGTCTCTATATTTTCTAAGGCTGGCCCATGCTTGTTTTAAGATATATTTTACTATTTTTCATGCCAAGATTGCAAGTTCTAACACTTGAAGCTTATTATTTAGGTGTATTGGAATGATCAAGAATCCACCAAGCTCATCTCAATAAATTTCAAGTTAGAAAAGTAGAAAATCTCAAATTTCATGCTCCAGGCAAATGAAAGATGAAACTTGATTAGTTTTGAACAAGAAATTGACATCTTTTCTCCTTTGACCCCAAAAGGTGCTTAACTGACTTATTCTTTGTCAGGATTAGCTATTGTAATTTTTGTGCCAAAAGTGGTAAATTAAAAAAAAGAAAAGGACTGATACCTCTGTTGTCTTGAGTGGTTTTGCTTCAGGCAGGCAGGATGTGAATTTTTCATGTACTGATTTGCAGAGGTAACATTTAATGAGGCTTTTCTGTCTGAAGACAAAGTTGAAAGACCTAAGCTTTCTTGCAAATGAGTTTTATGGCACCCCTATAATAAGTATAATCCTGCAGTAATTCACAAAGAACTTTGCAAGTTTTAAGTTGATTTTTTTCATGCATATTATGTGAATAGATAGTTTCTGTACAATGTTTTCATGTGTAGGATTCATTAAATAGAATATAGTTGTAGCTACTGTTTTTAACTACATAGCCCAATTCCAGGCAGTAAAATATGGTCACTGACATATTATTTTTCCTATTTATGCAAAATTAATTTTGTCATTTAAAATTTTACCTAACTTTGTTTACGTAGACTATTTGAATAAACAGTTAAGATTGATGTGTTTTTTTAATCCATTTTTATGATTTAGAGTTAGCCATTGTTTTCCAATATACTGAACTACCTTTTCCTACATTGCACCATTATCAATTGTGGCATTCGTAGTGCTTAAACAAAAAGTTATTGTGCTATTATTTTTGAACTCAGCTCATTTAAGGGACAGAAAATAAATCAATTAAATGTTAGAATATTTTCATGAGAACATCACAATCTAGGTAAAAGCATAGCATAACTTGGTATTTTATTCCAAGTTTGTGATCAATCCCAAAAGAAAAAAAACAGGGCATTTTAAACATCAGAAACTTAACTAAAGTTTGTCTCTCTATTTAAATGAAGCAATAATTGCCCAAATTTTCCATTGCTATTAATAACCAAGCAGAAGAAAACTTTAGTCCCATGGAATACAACCATAAGAGGAGACTTCTTTGGAATAATGTGATCTCTGATCTCTTCTTCATAATCATTTATTTATTTGGAACAGAACATTGTTAAAGTGTTTGCAGAATTAACAGAAGGGGAAAAGTGAAGAGCAAATCTTTTGAAGAAGAGAGCAACTCAGTCTGGTTTTCATTTTCTCTACATCTGTCATCTGGCTTTGAGTTCTGTTGGACATCTACAGCTGTAGTCATTTTATTGCTTTCCCCAGCCTCCTTTTGCCTTTGCACACAGAAATGTTTTAGTTGTCTTGAGGAAAAAAAAAGTCACAGAATCTCTTAGCAACCATAGGACAATAATTATTATACCAGCAGCTGGGAGCAAACCAGATTTCCGTTGTGCATTAAAAACTGACGTGCATTACTTTATAGATTATGCATAGTCTAATCTGTGCCAGCAGTTTGCTTTGCTGACTGTGAGGTTAAAAGAATTAAATATTGGAGGTGTGGAATTGTTTTGGACATTTGAAGACAAGACAAATGCACATCTGTATGTTGAGGGGTTTTTTTGTGGTCTTTGTTGTATATTATATACTTCTTTCTTCCCAGAGAATTTTAAAAAAAATTTAAACTCATGTTCTCCAAGTAGCATAATAGATTATCATAGTAGTGATTTACTTTGGATTCTATCAGTATTTCCATTAAGTGGTATTTTTCAGGTGTTTATAACTAATAAAAAAAGACTCATTGGATTGTACATGTAAATATTAACATGTGCATGTGTGTATGTGTGTGCATGAGAGAGAAGTAAAATAACTTATTGAACCATTTCCCATTTTTATGGCCTTTTAGTATACCTCGAAACCTATACCTCTTTATAATAAAATTGGGTAGATTATAATGTAATACCTAATCACATGAACATTCTTGCGAGCCGGAAGGTACTTCATTAACTGAAAAAGATACTGTCCAGATTTTCAGACTAATACTTAATCCTTTTGAACAGTTATTTCATAATTCTATTTCTAGAGTCTAGTATTATTACAAATCATAAAAGAGAAAATCATAACCCTCAGATTATTATTTTTAGTTTAAAGAGAAGCAGAAGCAAAATTTATAACAAATACAAATACTGACTCATTAATGGTATTTAGAGCTTCTTTTATTTGATTGAAGAATTATAGTTGTGTGTTTGAATTTGCATATGTTAAAAATTAACATGTATTGAGTAGAAAGGAAACATATCCGGAATTAAGATACATAATATCCAGAATCCTTAACCTTTAAAAAAAATTATTCTCCCCAGAGAGTTAGGAAGTTATTAGTAAAAAAAGTTCTCATCTTTAACCTTTAAAATGTGATGGTGTATTATTCACAACTTAACTATAAATTAAACTTTAGCAGGTTATATGCTGCCTTTTCCAACAGTAATTTATTTGGATAGTCTTTTTTTAAAAAATGTTATTCCTACATCAAATAATTATAATTTGGCTATATTCTCCTAGGCACATTTGTAAAATTATTGGGATTTTGAGTTGTTTCTAAATTGGCAGGTTAGTTATGGAGTATTTCATGGTACTACATTTGGATAACCACAAAGTGAAACAGCATAGTTTATTTAATGAAAATTACAAAGTCATGTATCCTGGATATCTTCTTTTTTTCCAACAAAATCATATGCTTATTTTAACTTCTCTGTATTTGTGGCCAAATAATTTATGTACTAAAAGCTCTTTTATTCTATGGTTATCTCAACCAAACCAATGTTCCTCTCAAACTGCCTATTTTTAAAACTGTATGATTGATTCACTTTTTCAGATTATACAGGCCTTCAATGCTGTGTAAGTCACTTTTGGTACTGTGCAGTAGCCAACTTATACTTATTATATGTCTTTGTGTTGGCCCTTTGTAAATTTAATTCCAAGGCTCTAATGCTCAAAGACTAATAGCCATATAGCATCACCAGAAAAAAATATATTGCTTTTTTTTATTATCTTTTAGTGAGCAATTTGGAATCAATGAAAGCACTGCAGATTTCTCTTCCTTCTCATTTCTGATATCAACTCTTCTGTATTTGCAGTGACTCTCCAATATGTATTTGATGACTTAATTTAAAAGTTACCCATCTACTGAGCTATGTGTCATAATATATACAATAGATTTTATATCCACTTGTTTTGTTTTGGGTTTTTTTTTTTTCAGTATAGCTAATTAAAATAGTGCCTGTTGCATTGCTATGGATTTCAATAAGACTGTTATAACAGGGTTCATTGAAATTAGTACAATGTCATCTCCAAGAAGAAGCTAATTATTCTTTAGAAATTTAATATATGTTTGGAAGAAATTCCTTAGAAAACAATCTCCATGACTAAGTTTTGGCTCTGTCAGATCTTTCTTTAAAATCGGTAAATAGTAAAAAGAAATGAAAATATTTTTTTAAAATGGGGGCAGCTGTGTAACTCAGTAGATTGAGAGCCAGGCCTTTTGGTGGGAGTTCCTAGATTGAAATGTGGTCTCAGACACTTCCTAGCTGTATGTCCCTGGGCATAATATTGATTCTAAGACTGAAAATAAAGGTTTTTAAATGATAATAAAAAAAAGTAAATAGCATAGTGAAAATGTTTTCATCAAGAATATTCCATTTGGGAGTTGGATTATGGTTTTTTTAAAAAAAATATCCTGAGAATTAATCTCTAAATCCCTTTAAAATTGTGTTGCCTTTTAGCCAGAGATGTATTAGTAAATAATTTACAGCTGCCTCTCCAGTTAAAAAAAAAGTTACATGCCATATACATAATGTTTTATTTATCTCTGTTCTTAACATTTTTGCCTTTTTTTCTTTTTTTTTTTTGGTCGAGAAAATCCAAGTCATTTTTATCACATCTCAGGAACCAATCAAAATCTCTCAATTTGCTTAGCACTACTGGGGCGGGGGGGGGGGGGGGAGTGCTTGTGGTCTTTTAGGACTAAGTATTAATGACTAAGGTTAGTGACTTACTGAATGTTAAGTAGGGTTACTTCAGGTTCCTAATTAATTAACTTAAACCAGACAAAGGGAATAAAAAATTCCTTTTCCACACCATGTTTATTCAGATCCAGTTAAAAAGCCCAACTTTTTCTTTCTTTAAATGTTATAAGTACCACTTTTTCACATTGTACATTAAATTACATAGGTCATGAAATCTAAATGTTCCATTATAATTAAGCATTGGAATGGGTTGCTGAAAAAGTGCCTAGGGAACTATTCCATTTAATACATTTGTTGTTTCTAATGTTTATATATACTCACATAACTTGATATAACTCAATTTCAGGCCAAAGTCTATCTTTAACCCTTTGGAGCAACAGTACTGCTTCTAATCTTCTTTCCTCTTATGTAATACTTTATCATTTAACTTGTGATCTCAACTGATATTGCCCTTGAGTTTCATATTAATAGTATGGCTAAAGTTGTTTTCTGGGTTCTTTCAAGTACAGCATAGTGAAGTAGAAAAAGCTGGTTTTAGAATCATATTTCTACTTGTCCACTTATTGTGGAAAGGAAAACTAAAGCAAGTTCTGGACTTTCTGCCACTGAGTTGGAATCAACAGCAGTTTGGAGTATTAGAGAGAAGATATTGACAAGACTGACAGTTGGTGAGGGAAGGGGCAACTGGGAGTGGCAGTTGGTCTTGTGACTCACACTCTCTTCCTGGCCCTGGAATGGGAAGGAGCCTCTCTCCCTGTCTCTAGATAGAAGTGCCTCTATTCCTGAATTTCCAAACTGTGTGCTCTACCTGTCCTGTGATCATATCATTGTATAAAAGGACTTAAGGGAAGCAGTTTGGACTGTAAGGCTGGTCTTTAGGGGCATTAACCCGAAGAGATAGGCCCAACCAGCTCCGAAGGTCAGAACTTTTCTCCATCTTGCTGTCTACTGTGAAGACTTTGAATTTAAGAAAACTAGTACAGATTAGCATAGACAGGAATAAAAGAAACCCTCTACCAACCTGTGAGGCCTGGCCTCAGCTCAAAAGCTGAAAGAGACTCAAACCTCATCTAGGGAAATCCCTCTTCCTGATACCTCCCCAATCCAAATTTGTTATTAAAAGTTATATTTATTTAAATAAGCACAGTCAGATAATTTTCAGGGGACATAGAGGGAGCTGAACCTCAGGACAGCCATTCAACTATAAACGGTCCTTAGTGGACCCCTACTGGGTGACTAAGTCTGGGGGGGAGGCTTGTCCCTCAGGAGGGTCTGTGCTTACCTGCTATGGGGTATCTGCAACATCATTCTATAGAGAAGACGTCCCCTCAGACCCATTTCTAAGTGGCCCATTTCTCGGGAACCCCATTTTTCAAAAATAGTCTCTGGGCAGGGGGCATCTCTCTTCTTTTACCTCACCGGCAGCCATATTTCCTCTCTCCCTTCAACTCTATTTCCTGCTATAAAACCTTCCATATCCCCTCTTCAATCCCACACAATTTCCCCTATAAATATTACAGTTTTGGTGAGCCAGCTAGAAGGAGTTTTTTACGGTCTTGGTAACAAACTTTAGCAAATGGGTATGCAAGAAGACTGTCATCCACATAGTGCATGATTTTGCTTTCTTTGAATTGGATGTTCTTTAAATCTTGTTGCAAGATTTGGCAAAATGCTGTTGGGCTATTGCAGAATCCCATTGGTAATCTTCCCCATGTCATCTGAGTTCCATTCCAAGTGAAAGCAAAGATTTTTTTGGCTTTCCTTTGCAATTGGAATGCTAAAATAAGCACTACACAGATCAATGACAGTATAATATCTAGATTTACTTGGAATTTCTGAAATTATTTTAGATGGGCTTGGAATGACTGCGTGGTACTTTTTTACAAAGTTATTTACTGCTGTTGACCAGTCTCCATTGAACTTTTCCTTCAGAGTCACATTTTGCTTTCTTTATGGGTATTATTGATGTGTTATATTCTAAAATTGTTGGAACTAAATTTTTCTGATCTAACAATCTTTGGATAATTGGGTTGATTCCATCTATGGCTTCTTTACTAAGTTTGTATTGTGGCATCTTTGGTGGTGTCCCTTCTTTAACTTCTACTTTTATTGATGTTGCTGACTTCAGAATTCCCTACATCTGTTGAATGTGTAGCCCAAAGTCCTTCTGGTATATCACTTGGTATTTCAAATATTGTACCTTCATTCTGAACTTGTTCATCATCCACTTGCCCCATGAACAGCAATGGATAATGTTTTAAGAGTCTTTGGGTAGATGTAGAAAGATTTTCCCTGATTTATCACATTGAATGGTGGCTCCAATTTTACACAAAAAATCTCTGCCAAGAAGGTTGATTGGGCATTCTGGGATTAGCAAGAATGTATGTTCTGTTGTTAGGGGTCCTAGAGTTACCATTTTTTATTTTAGTTTTGGTACTCTTTGTTTTTTCCCTGTAAGCCCCCATTATTTTTATTTAACTTGTGATTTGATTGTCTTCAGGAGACATTTAAAACAGATTTAGTTGCCTCTGTATTGTTAAGAGCTAGGTAGATTTCATTAACCACTTTTATCATGACCCTTGGTTGTGTGTTCTCATTGTTGACATACTTGGACCATAAGTCCATTTTGTTCATATCCCAATTTTGTTCTTCAGCTACAGACTTTTCTTGTTGCTTTGAACATTCATTTTGTAATCCATCATCAGTTTACAATGGAATTGCATTATCATGGAGACTTAAAGATGATATGATCATGTTTGTGTTTGCTTTTTCTTGTGCAGTTACTATAGGTTGGAATTCTTTGGCATAAGGATTTAAGTTTGACTTTTCTATTATGTCATTGTTATGTTCTTTTGTAATATCATCCCTGCTTTCAGTGACATTGTCTCCAGGGGGTCTGCTAATTTTAATGTTATCTGTTATTGCATTTTCCTCCCCACTGGCCCGTTCTGTTGTTTGCTCATGTGCTTCAGTTAATTCATTTGCAGTTTGTTTAGAATTGTTAGAACCCTCTACTATTTGTATCTCATGGTTCTGTTTTTTTGTTCTATACTTTCTGTTTCTAAACTATATTCTTTTTGTTAAGTTACTTTTGTCTTGTGCCAAGACATGTTGCAATTCACTGTTGCTTAGATCTAATCTTTGTTAATTTTTGTTCATTGCTTTTAAAGTTATAATGTCCTAATAAGTTTAAGGTTTGTGTATTACAGACTTTTGCCAGTTCTGTTCCTTTCTCTTTATTTGTAGCTTGTTCCACTGTTGCAAAAATTTTCTCTCTAATCTCTGTTCTTCTTCTATCTGTTGTTTAGTTTTATTTGGTGCTTTTGGGCCCCCAAGTTCTATTTACATGTAATTTCCTTCCTTTTTATTTTCCCCATTTCCTTTCCCATTTTTCCTTTTTGATGTTACCCCATGTACCTGGGTTCATAACTGACTTTGTTTGGCAGCACCTGAGACTACTTGCGAATAACGTGGTTTCACTTGTTGTTGGATGTATCTCTCCATGGTTTCTAAATTTGGTGCTTTCAATGAATTCTTGCAATTACAATTACAACATTTTGTATTTGTTTGTGTATTGTTGCTGCTATGCTTTATGTTGCTTTTCCAGGCCTTCTGTTTGTTGTTAGCTTGGACTAATTGTGCCTTTAAGTAAATCTCGAACCATGTGACCCATTTTTCCCATAGGAAACATTTGGGTACATTTCTCCTTTGATTGTTTTGTGTGTAATTTCTTGTGGGTTTGTATGATTGCAGAGTGGCTAGATTTTTTATTTCTTCAATTTCTTTATGTTTAATTGTGCTATTTGCCTCCTTAAGCTTGGTTTTAAACTCTTTTATTATTTCATCCTTTTCCTCTAGGATTTCTTTATGACCTGTGAATATGTAAGTTTCCGTTTTTCTTAAATCTTCCAGACTTAGTGTTTCCCAGTCTGGGCATTGAAGTTTAAAATATGATCTAATAGATGTGTTACAAATTGTCTCCTTATGTGCTGGAGATTTTGTTCAGTAAATTTTCAAATCCAAGCACATCCTCTGCTACTTTAGTCACTCTAGTGAGGAACTTTGATGGATGTTCCCCACTTTTCTGTCTCAATTTCTCAAATTGTCCCCAAGTATCTGGTCTTTTTTGTAAAACTTTTCATTGCCTCTAATAGATCTTCTCTGGCCTTTTTTAGATGACACAGATTTGCATTATTAGGTAACTCTAAGTCTGTTCCTTCCTCTGGCCATGATGTTAAATTTGGATTGTTTCTAGTTTCATCAATAAATTGTTGTTTTTCCCTTTTTGAAAATAATTCTGAGAGAAGAATTTCAGTGTCCTGGAAATTTGGATCATAAAGCCTAATTGCTCTTTTAAATTCTTTCAAACATCTCACAGGCTCTGAAAACCAGGAAGGCATCCATTTTTTCAGACTTTCAAGGTCTGCTACTATAAATGACTTATGTGTTTTAATATGAATTATTCTGCTGTCTGGTTGTAGGCCTGTTTGATCTCTTAGTGGCAATATTGGTATTCCACCTTCAGCCCCATCTGTTTTTCCTTGCTTAACCTGTATTGTTATTTTTAGGTACGTCTTGTTGTGTGTTGATATATTTCCCATTTTGTTTCTGTTCAGTCAGTTGTTTAATCATTTGCTTTAGTTGTGTGATCTCCTCCCTCGTGGCTAAAATCATCATGGTCATTTCATTGCCTTTTACTTTTTTCCCTTAAATTAGATACACACCTTTTTTTTTTAGGGCATAGTATAATTGGATTAAGAATAATGCTCCAGCATATGTGGGAATGAATGAAATCAGTAGATTTACACTTATCTTCAGCCATTGAAAACTTTCATAGATGGTAAGCAGAAAATAAATATAATCTGGAATCTTGACAAAAAATAAATTATAAAACATATAAAAGAAATGTCCAATCAAGACTAGATAACCCATGGCAAGTACTTGTTTCTTTGCTGTCTTGTATCTTGACAAGCCTTTTGCAAAGGAAAAGTATATTTTTAAGTCTGGCCCTTTAAGAGTCACCTCCTCCCTTCAGAAGGAGTGGTTTCTTTTAGCTGTGGTTTTGCTAGGTAGATTAGTTGCACTCAACATTGCTCTCAAAATGGCTGCTTTCCACAGTCACACAGACTTTTGAAATGTGTGTAGGCCCAATCTCTCTGAAACTTTTCTGACACCTCCAACTGCCTTCTTTTTCCCTAATTTCTTGACAAAATAGGCTGGAAAACCTAGCTGACTCTGCCAAAAACTTCTAATAGAGTTCTACTTGTCCATTTATTAACTGTGACTTCAGACAAGTCACTTGGACTCTCTGGACATCAGTTTACTTATCTCTACAAGGAAGGCTTGGACTAGAAAACCTTAGAGTTTTCTTCCAATGCTTCCAATTATTAATCTCTCACTTATCTTCTTTGGGAAATGGGAGGCAAAATGTACTTTCTCTGTCCAACTTCTGAAAGAAAATATCCATGATTTTTGGGTATAAAACTTTTGAGTAATCTGTAAATATTTAGCCTCTTTCATTTCTTGATCCACAGTCATATTTTTGAATGAAATTTTCATATTCTAAGCTTATTATCTCTTTTTATTGAGGTCACTTGAGTATCAATATGTATGTTGATTTATCTTAAAGGACAAATGATTGTATCAAATTCTTCCTTTAATTTCTCACTTTCTTTCTAGAAATATTTTTCTTTTTACCTGCATATATTTTGCTTATACTTACACACATTGATTCATTACTGGTAATTAGCATGAGGAAGTGTAATAAGTATTTCTTCTGTATTACACACTATTTTTTAAAAGGCTCATGACTGCTCTAAAACTTTTGAGATAACCTTGCACAGTATGCCTTATCTTATTTTGAACACTTTCAAGATTTGTAGTTGTAACTTATAAATCACTATAAAATTTAAGTGAAAATTAGTCATTCCATCAAATGTTTTAAAGTTAAAAATATCAGTATGAGGTTTATTACATTCCATTACACAATTGGGGATTTGTGTATATTAGAAAGACCTACACTCTATTGTTTCATACTTTGCTGTAAATTTAAAAAAATATTTCTACAAAATAGTGTATGTAGTCTTTTTTTTTTTTAAGATCTTAGGAGGATCTTGGTAAATGTCAATCCTGTCACAACTGTGACACAAAAATCTGTCAGGGAGATGGGAGGATAGCTGTTTGATCTTCTTTCTTCTACTCACTCCAGTATATAACAATCAATCACCAACATCAGCCACACCAAAGCCTCAGCCTAGGTCAGAAAAAAGCCAGTCTCTCCCTTGGTCAGAAACCAAGGAAGTCTCTCAGTTTATCTCCTGGCCAGGCAAATGTTTTTGAAGCCCTTAATGTTAAATTCTGACCTGTATTTGTCAAGAGCAATCTTCTTGTCACTTTACAAAATCTTTCACATATTCTGTTTCTTATATACTTGAAAGGATTTCAGTGGTCATCTAGACCAGCCTGTACTTGAACAGAAAACTTTCTATAACATCCTCAACATGTTTGATGTTTTTTAAAAAAAATTTTTTTTAATAATTGGTACTATTACAAACATAGGAATGAACTGCAAAATAGCATAGCAAGTTACCTTTCTCTGGGATCAAAACTATATAACTTCTACTTCAATGCCTCTGATGAATGGAAACTTCTTATCTTATAAATAAGCCCACTTGATATTTAGGATTTATCTGATCATTAGGAAATTTTTCCTTGGGTCAATCCTAAATCCTTCTCTTTCTGCAATACTACTTGTGGAATTTTTAAAGAAACTCAAAATCAGAATTGTGCCACAAGTTAATTATTTTTTCATTATTAATCACCCAGCTAATTAAAGCATTGTCAATAGAGATTGTTATTTAGAAGTCAGAAGCCCCTCCTTTAACTTTGGTGGTTTCTAGTAATGTCAGGTAAAACAAATTCAGTTTTTCTACCACATGATAGTTGTGGAAGAGGCATGAAGGAAGAGAGAATTTCATGCATGCAAGACAGAAAGCTGGGGACATTATCTGTCAATCAAGGTGAACATTCCAAATAGAATGTTCCCAGGAAAGTCAGTTGGAGCCTGGCCAGGAGATGAACTGAGAGACTTCCTTGGTTTCTGACCAAGGGAGAGACTGGCTTTTTTCTGACCTAGGCTGAGGCTTTGGTGTGGCTGATGTTGGTGATTGATTGTTATATACTGGGGTGAGTAGAAGAAAGAAGATCAAACAGTTATCCTCCCATCTCCCTGACAGATTTTTGTGTCACAGTTGTGACAGGATTGACATTTACCAAGATCCTCCTAATCCTCCTTATATACTAAGGACAATCCTGTCCCTCTCACCTCATCTTCCATCTTTGTCCTGTTTTTCCAAATAAACCCCTTTACTTTGAGAAAGGAAGAGAAAGGAGTTTTTCCTCATAAACCTCACAGTTCACCTTTCAGTTACATAGAAAGGTGGCTGACTAACAGGGGGGAGGGGAAGGGAGGCAGGAGGGTGTGGGTGGAAAAAACTTGGAGGTGAAGGGGGGAGGGTAGGAAATATCTTGATCTATTAGCTAGCCATCAATAGTGATCAATAGGCAACCCCAGAGTATCCCCTCTAATAGTATCTCTCTATCTCTGAAGAAATATCTCTATCTCCTAGTATATCCTTTATTACTACAGGCAACCCCAGTATCTCTATCTCCATTACAACTAGGCACCCACAGGTTTTCCCTAGCATCTTCTAGTCAAGCCAGAGTATCTCAGTTATTACAACCAGAAATATTTCCGAGATTATCATTTATTACACAGTGCATCAAATACTTAAACATGTCACATTTCCATATTGCCAAGGGTAACATCCTTAACTTCTTATAATCAGTCCTCATTTGGTATTTTCTCCATTTCTTTTCCAAGCATCTTCTTCATGGTTTTGTAGGCAGCAAGGTGGTATAGTGGAGAGATGGATCCGAGTTGATAACAGCATCTAGATTCTCAAATTGTGAGAATAAAATAGATAATATTTGTAAAGCATTTATCACAATGACAGGCACATAGTAAGCACTATATAAATGGTAGTTATTATTATTGATAAATTTCAACGTCCTTTCAAAAATGTGGTGTAAAAACTAAATTAGCAGTTTATTAGGTTTGATATAGCCAAGTCAGAGTTCAGTAAACATTATCGTTTTTTCTTTTGGACATTATGCCTCTTAATGTAGTCTCACATCTTTGTTGGCCTTTTTTGACTACTGTCATAATGTTGATTCATAATGATTCACTAAGACCTTTCGAAGAATTGTTGCCTATCCCTGCCTCTCTGATCTTATATTTCCTTATAATCTTGGCTACATTGTTTTTATTTTTATAAAACTTTTTGAATTTAATGTAATCAAAATTATCAATTTATATCTCATAGTGCTATTTCTTGTTCACAAATTCTTCTCTTATCCATAAATCCAATAGGTGATATTTTCCTTTTTCTGATTTATTTATATCTCCCTTTATGTCTAGGTCATATATCAATTTTGATCTTGGTAAATGGTGTAGGATATTGGTCCTTGCCT